>NC_033800.1:50167031-50206988 GCF_001876935.1 Asparagus officinalis
CGGCTCATCTTCACGCTCTCTCTCTCTCTCTCTCTCTCTCTCTCTCATCAACCAACCAGAAATGGGGAAAGAAGAAGAAGAAGAAGAAGAAGAAGAAAAACCCACCAACGTCTGCGATTTCTGCAGCAATTCGAAGGCCATCCTCTACTGCAGAGCTGACGATGCCAGGCTCTGCCTGTCATGTGACAGGCACGTGCACCAGGCCAACTCGGTATGCTCCAGGCACCCTCGAGCTCTCCTCTGCAACTCCTGCTCCTCTGCTCCCTCTTCAATCTTTTGCTCCTCAGATGGGTTGGTTCTCTGCTCTAATTGTGACTTTGAGGCCCATAGCCGAGATGGGCTTTCGGCCCATCACGGCAGGAGGCCTGTCGAGGCTTTCTCCGGGTGCCCGAGTGCTGTTGAGCTTGTTTCCGTTCTTGGGTTTGGAGGAAATCAAGAAATAATCAAGAAGAAGAAGGAAAATGAGGAGGAGGATGACTACTTGTTGGGTGAAGAAGGGGGTTTTAAGTGGGAGATGCCCGAAGTGGTCAGATTGGATGATCTGATTGTGCCTGTTAGTGATTCCTGTTGTGGTTTTCAGGCTATTGGGGTTCCTCCTCTGCCGAAGGTATACAAAAAAAGTTGGATGGTTTGCATCTCAATTCGGTTGATTTGGGCTTGTGTGCTATTTCTTCTTTTGATCTCTTTAATTGAACTATATTGGTGTTTGATGGCTATTAGCTTAATTGTGGGCTATAGATTACTAAGTGTTCTTATCAGTTGTAGAGTATAAAATTGCCACCCACACTGTTAGCTTAATTGTGGGCTATTTGCTTATGTGTGATGTAATCTTCAACTCTCAACGAAAATTTGGAATTATGCTATTAGAGGAACCAGGCTTTAAAAAGATCATGCGCAAAATAGTCAAGTTTTAGGTCCATTCCTTAATCCTAATGAAAGATTTGAAATTTTGGCGTGTTGGGAGGGAATTTAGGACTAGGTATCCCAGCACAATTAGCCAATCTAGCAATTACCTTCAGCAGATTATCATCGAATATGCTAGTTCCTCATGGTGAAAGTATTGGAAGAACTTAGTAACGCTCAGTTTGTGCTCAACCATGTTTGAGTCAGGTTTGGAATTGTTGAAGTTGAAGGGTGTTCAGCAATTGCAAGAAGGGTTTAGGACTATACCGGGTAGATTTTGAGCTTATTAGACGGGTTTTAATGAAACATTTCTTAGGATTTTAGCCTTTTGGGTTGAAGATAGAAGTATGTCACAGAATTGTCTCTCGTATCATTATGTCATTACTCATTCTTAGTTCCTGAATGTTGGAAGCTTTTGCCAAAAAGGATATTACAAGTATGATTGGATATGACATTGTTGGCAAATAATTCAAAAACAATTGTTAGGAAAGGTCTTAGATACTTACGATTAATGTGTGTATTCTTTTCTTTTTGGTGATAAACTGATGCGTGTTTAGTCCCATTATGTAAGGAGCATTAAGTCACATTGCCATTAAGAGATTATTTCATGGAGTACAAGGTTAGACACATATGACAAGCGATGCTGGTGATAATTTTTTTTTGAGGTAAAGATTGGTGATAGTTTTCCCTAACCAAATTTGTCATGAAATTTGGGTTCCTCTTGTGTTTGTAAGATAAAGCTTTCCTTTCTGATATTGATGAAAATTTTCTGCTTAGTTTGATGCATGATTTGCAATCTGAGATTATTTTTTTAGGTGCATGATTTGCAATATGAGATTATCTTGGATGTTATCCTTTTTAGTCTATCCTATTATTGTTCGCTCATTAGAATATACTGTTTTAGTTCTTTCACAAGCTTGATTGTCCTATTCTCGCATACACAGTCACGTTCATTTTCCCCTTACGATTGGCTTTTGACACTATGATGGTTTTCTTACTGCCTCAGGACCGCAATTTAGCTTGTGGGAAAAATAAGGAAGAAATACTCCATCAGCTGCGTGAACTGATCAATTCCGAGAGCCCACTGGGTAATGATCATGAGGAGCTTTACCCAGAATCAGAATTCAAATCTCTCCTGCAACTCAATAATGTTGAACAGCAACAAGACAATTTGCATATCGACGTCAATGAGGTTGCAACATTCACAGAGACACCGAACTTTGAGGTTGAATCTACTTCTCATGTTCTATTCAATTGAATAAGACTGGAGTTTTATTACTCCTTTTTTTTTATAAATCAATTCTCATTTAGGCCTTCAAGTCTTAAACATCCTTTTAAAAGGGAAGATTTCACAAAACTATCTGATCGTGGCAGGGTTTTGCACAACCTCCTAACATTACAAATCATAGAAACCCCCTGAACTATACTAAATCTTCCAGAACTATTGGAAATTTTCATAAATAGCATAATGGGTTGGTAACGGGTTAGGTAACAAGTTGAAATAATCCTTTTTTATTTTTTTCCTACCCTTATATGTAAAAAGTTATAATTTAGTAATTTAAGGGTATAATTTCCTTTGCACGTGACACATAAAATAACTGCGTCATCTATGGTACTTAAGTAAGGCATGCAGGGAGCTTTTCTACAATGTATAAAATTCGGGAGGGTCTTGTGCAAACTTCCCTGAACTTCAGGAGGTTTTTGAAATTTAACCTTTACGGAATTCAGAAATCAATCAGAAACTGTTTTCTTTTGCTACCACATGAGAAAGAGTTTTCTGTTTGCAGGCATGCCAGCTCCAATGGAATAACAATGACTGGCAAGAGGCAACTGACCCAGTGCTATATCCTTATAGCGAACAATCAGAAAAATTTCCTGATGTTACCACATCCATTCCCGATGGAGCTGTGAACTTTCATCAAATTCACGGAGAGAACCTATCACCATTGACACCGAAACGAGCACTTGAGTTACTATGTCCAGACCGTGACTCTGTGATCTCACGATACAAGGAGAAGAGGAAGATGAGAAGGTCAGTATAAATGCACAACATATACAATAGGGTTAATTACACAGACCCCGTGTAGTATCGTTGTTTTGCACTTAGCCACTTACTACACCTGTAGTTTCATTGTTGCAGATAGATCCCTTGGGTTCATTTTTTCCCCCTAACTCTTGTGCTCTTGGTGAAATTTTGGCAGATATGGTCCCGGGTGAAATTAGTGAGTCTGTCTGTAGGCAAAAGAGTAAAAAAGATTTAACTCATGAAATTAGTGGTGATGCCAATCCAGTCACTTTGTAGATGTAGTCAGATGTTAGATAGCACTTAATTAGCTGCTCTTCCCTTGCAATGTGCCAATACTTATGTAACCGTTTTATTCGCTGATTAAACAGATACGACAAGCTGATAAGGTATGAATCAAGGAAGGCTCGGGCAGATAGCAGGGTGAGGATCAAGGGGCGATTTGCTAAGGCGAATCAAGAACCAAAGCTTTAGATTTTGGTAACCAACCGACAAGATACACAATTTTGCAATCTAAGGTGAATCAAGTGCCATGCTCATGATTTGGTTAAGTATCTCGTGCATATTTGGGTTTCTACTGCTACTGATCAGTATTATTGGCACAGAGCTGCTATCTGAGTGAAGCTTGTGAGCAGGTCTGTCGTCATGAATTCGACAGCCTGTTGTGTTATAGATATTGGATCACGTTATAGATTGTGTATATTTTGTGTAAGTAGTTATGAAGAGCTGTTGTAAGAAATAATGCTGATGCTGAGACTAGCAGCGCTACTGTTATCTTAAGAAAAATTTATGGAAAATCTGATTGAGAAAAAAACCCATATATTAATGGACATATTTAGTAAACAAATACAAACTCTTTACCCTCATTTGGACGTAAACATAACACAAACTGTAATCTGAGACCTGCAGGAAAACCAAGTAACACATTTGCGGCCAAATCTAACTGCACAAACAAACGACAAACACGAGAACCTACACAACCAATATCTCGATCCGCTACGATCTCTTGTGCAACGCAATAATAGACAGCAAGAGCAACAGCACATAAGCCAGAGCAGCGAACATCGAAAGAACAATGGCTGCCGTGACCTCACTGCAGAATTTTCCAGCCAAGCTGCAGATTTTGGCCCACCCGAACTCGTCATTTCCCTTCTTGAGCGCCATTGTTATCGCTGCAGCTGCACCATTGGATGTAAAGAGGAGAACGACAGTTACCTGATCGATGATATAGAGCAATGGCAGGTTTGCGAAGCTGGAACGGTTTATGATTGTTAGGGCAAAGGATACAGTAGAGAAGAAGAATGACAAGGCATTGGCCGCTATGAAGTATCTGCGGGCATGATAAGAGAATATTATATGGTTAGTTTCTCAACTTTTGTATGTCAGCTTGGGTTAATTGCGAGTAGAGCCCCTTTACTAGACTCAAGTAGTTCTATTGTTGCTGATAGATAGACCCCCTGTGCTATCGTCCAATTGCAGTTAGAGCCTTAAGGAGTGATCATATGTATATATATATAATACTTCACCTTCGGGAGGTTTATTTGTCAGAGAATAATTTTCTCTTTCCTTGACTTTAAATGAGTCAAAAAGTTTTACTCAAGGGTTCTATCTGCAACAATAGGATCACATAGGGTTTATATGGAACCGGGCGATAGTAGAAGTGGTCTATCAACAATGAACCGTTTAAATATAACATAAACATTTGTGGTGTGTCCATTCGTGGTGTTGGCTGATGTGTCATTGACGCGGTACATATCCATGTCACCGGTTATGAATTAGATATGTCGATGATTTAATTTGTAATAGTTAAAGATGTGTGTCACATGAGTGACAAATCAGCCAAACACCATAGAGTGACATGTTTACTCCAACTATAATTGATAGCTATAGCGAGTTCATGAGACGGCTTCGTCGCAAGCAAATAAAAGCAAAAGAAAATTGTAGGAAAGGATCTATGCAGGAAGGATCTATGTCAAAGTTATTAATGCACCATTGCCAACTAAAGCACACATGAATTTTAATTTAAAGGTTTTTTATTTTCTAGGCAACCATATCCTTAACTTATGGTCTATTTCACATTACCATCCTTAATTACTTAAGCTTCAGAATACTATCCCTATCTATCATCTGTTAACGTAGAATCACCCATACTCTTTTTCATCCGATTTTCCATCCAAAAAAATTATATTGATGGATTTACACACACACACACCAGCAAATATATATATAATATATATATATATATATATACCTATATATATATATACTATATATATAGTATATACTATATATATTATATATATATGAGAAAAATGGTATACTTGGTACAAGGATCGCTGGTAGTGATGTGGACACATCTTGTCCATACATCACACCTAGAGATGGAGCCTCACCAACTCCAATGTGTGGATGCTATGGACCAAGATGTGTCCACTCACGTACAAGGATCCTTGGCGCCAAGTATACCCATATCGTCTCTCTCTCTTATATATATATTATATATATATATATATTATATATATATATATATATATATATATATATAATATTATTATTTAGCAAAACTTATGTCAATTTAAATGGATAGCAAAGTGTCACCCAAACTTACTTTTTAGCTATTGAGGTTGCTAGAGATAACCATAAAACATATAAGCAGATTTTTTATATATATAAATTATGGCTAAAAAGTTTGGTAGACATCACTTAAGTTAACATAAGATCAACTCAGAGAGCAAAAAACTTATGTCAACTTAAGTGGACTATCCATTAGAGAGAAAAAAACTTATGTCAACTTAAGTGGATCATCCACCAAAGGTTTCTATCCATTAATGGTACCTAGAGATCCGCGTGCATCATATGAAGATACTTTTCATTAATGGATAGAAACTTTGGTGGAGCGCGTCCACTTAAGTGACATAGTTTTTTTCTGTGTGTAGTGGTATGTGTATCTATATAATATATATATATATATATATATATATATATATATATATATATATATATATATATATATGTTTAATTTTGTTGAACTTTGAATATCGAAGTTAAATTTCCAAATTATTTCCCATTTTAACTTTGACACCCAAAATTTTTCTTTGCCCAAAACTATCCAAAGTCTATTTGGTTTTCACTTGGATACGACAAAATCCTGTTATGGCAAAAAATACCCTTAAGGTTCACAATTAATTTAATTTAATACTCAAAGTTCAACAAAAAATTTAACTTTAATACTCAAAGTTCAACAAATTAAACCCATGCAGGGATAAAACTATCAAACTATAATACTCTGGATGGAAAATTGCCCGGGAAAAGGGCATGGGGGGTTCGATGTTGACGTAATGGTAGATATGGGCGGTCTTCTGAAAGTTGAGTAATTAAGGGTGGTAATGTGTAATGAGTCCTAATTTAGGGGTGTTTCCTTGAAAAACCCTAATTTTAATCTTTTTTTCTCTCTTAAATTCTAATTCAAAAGTTCAAACTTTCATTTCCTATTTTCCCCAAGTAAAAAAGCTATTTATACTAGATCTGAATACTCAATAACGATAATATGTAGATGGTCGTAAGACATGAATTACAATGACGTGTGAGTTCGAGTTGAATCCTGCGACAATATATGGTTGATTATAGCACCTATAAATATCTTAATATTCGGAAAAATCATTAGTTTTTTTTAAAGAAATAGCAGTAACCTAAAGACTTCTGATAGTAAATAAAGAATAATTGATATTTTACATAGATGAGAAATTAATTGGTGATTGCATGTAGACCCATGTACTTTTATTGTCATAAACTTACTGCCACTAGTTTCATTGTTACTGATAGACCCCCGGATTAAAATTTTTGACTCTCTTAACGTTGGTGAAAATTTGGAAGATATTGCTCATGAGTGAAACTTGTAATTAAAGTCTTCAAGTTCAAAACATCGATCGATGCTACAGGGAATCTATCTGCAATTAACCCAATTTATTATGATAAGACTTACACATAGGCAGGAGAATACGTCGACTTGATCGTCACAGTATCAGTATACACCGTATTAGTATAATCGTCAGTAGATGTAACAACCGTCTTAGATTGCTTAGCAGCACCCATCAGAATGGTGGCAACCAAGATTAGAACAACAGCAATACCACGAACAATAATGCCTAGTATTCGATCTGCGCTCGAAGGCAGCGAGGGCCTCGCGAAGCCCGGGCTCGGGCTAGGGAATGTGCCTGGAGTTCCATTTGGACCAGGTTTGCTTTGCATCTCCATTGAAATTTACAGGTAATTAAGGATGTGAGTGGATGCATGCTAGCTCTTTAGTTTATAGGATGTATTTATAGAAGAGCGCGTACTAATTATTAAGTAATGTAGTATAGTTGAGCATACGGTCACCATGTGGGTATGCTTACCTCCTCGAACTCTTTGGAGAATTGGTCAATGTCAACTGAGAGAGTTACACAAAGCTGGAATGGAATCGCTTCAAGGTCATTGACTGACTTACATTAAACTAGGTTTTCAAGAGCTAACATAAGATGTGAATTAAAGGATACATAATATGTGTAGAAAAGACATTGAATTATACAACAAATAATACATATAACACTCGGAATACAAATCTCATCAAAACACTGCTGGCGGGGTGTTCTGAACCATAAGAAGATTACAATTTTGTACTCCATATCGCACCTCAATGTTAAATGTTATGTCATAATTACATTAAGCAATTATGTGCTTGTAATCATAATAGACCTCTGAAATTAGCTACCATTAACTTTCTAGGAATTATACTTTCGATAGTTCTGTTATCATGGTCATCATCAATGAGAAGAGCACCTGTTCTTTTTCTGCTTTATTTTTCTCTATTTTGTTTAGCACCTCTTGTATGGTACATTTTCACATAAACTATCTTCATATTTGGTCTCAATTACCAATCCAGTTGATATTAGGCTGTTAATTAAGTGTTGAGTCTACTCACAAGTTGTAATTTAATACTATACTACAACCAAAACCGCCGTGATATTTGGAATTTAAGATGACTTTGAATGTAGGAGTCTGCATATGTCTCGCTGTTTTTGACGTGGGGAACTAGTTATACTAGTGCCAATGAAACTAATATATCCAGTCAAGAGAGTAGACTAATTATATTTTGATTAACGTGGAAAAATGCTAAGAAAATTTGATAACTAGAGAAAATAGATATAAAATATACACAAAAAGGAAGATGAGGACTTGATGTATAAAAAAAAGGAGGAGATAAAAAGGAAATATCAGAAAAAGAGAAAGCTAATATTACGTTGTCATGTTGCGCGTGCTCCGAGTTTGTCGTCTATTTTGATGTAATGCATGTGATGATATAGTAGTGATATACCAACTGATGATGATCTTTGGATTAATCTGAATTTATTCCAAAACACCCTCTCGTTCTGTTTATTCTAGACGTGGAAGTAGCGTGCGAGGACAACATAATCCAATTGATTAAGGAGGTGTAACAAGATAATTTGACGCTTAGAATCCTAAAAGTTTACTAATGACAGGACATACTGTATGAATTCAGAAGTAGCCCAGGACTCAGATAATTTTACCAAAATTTACTGGATTTCACATGACTTCTACTGATTGTATGCGTAATCTTCATCATCATCGATCTTCTTCTTTTTTTCTCTCAAAGACTAATTCTAATATGATCATATTCTAGACGGTATCTTTCAAATAATGAATTCGTTTAATTAGTATAACGGATAGAACATAGTTATCTATAGTTTGTTCTTACTCTAGCTATGTGCTGAAAATTCCTGCATTAAGGGACTCACTAGCCTAAAATGATTCAAATTGGAAAGCTAACATTTTCCTTCTTATGTTTTTCTCAAACTTGTTGGGTGTGGTCGCTGCTGTGATATCGGCTTTAGTAGTACATTTGTGAGGGAAGTTGGTGGATACTATTGTGAGTTGTGTGTCCAAGTGTTTGTGCTTGTTTGTTAATTTTCTTAGTTATAATTTATATTTTGTGGGCCATTAATTGCTTGGTTCTATGATTATATTCTTCGTTAGTATTAATCATGTGGAAGATACTTACAGATATAGGATATATATGACAAAATGAATGTGAGGTGATATGTACACATACATGCGCACAATTAACCAGTATGTATCTGATGATGCACACGTCCAGCCTCCTAGGTATGACTGAAATTATGCATGCTCGCGCTGCATGCTTGTGTGTTGTGTGCGCATTTGTTTGTGTGTAGTGCATCTCAGTGTTGTTTAAGTATGGAAATATAACCTCAATCATCACCACATTTTCGAATTTTGGTGTAGCGTCAGGGTTATTTGACATAGTATTTATAAATAAAGGTTAGGGGGCATGTTAAGTATGAAAATATAACCCTGTAAAAAAAATATTATATTAGAGTTATCTGACAAAACTTAGGGGATGATATTTGTAAAGGTTAGAGGGATGATCTCATAATGGGCTAAACTTAAGGGGTTTTTTCTAAAGTTTTACCTTGTCAAGTAATGTAATACTGTAGAATTGGCGACACAGCGATGAAGTTCAGATTTTTTGAAGCAGGGAACATTTTGGATGCTGCACGGTCGACCGCGAATGTGCACAGCACATGGAAAGTCTCTGGACTTTTCACGGTTGACGCAAGTGGCGTGGCGGTTGACCGGCAAAACCCTGTAGTGTTTTTTTGGTTTCGATCGTTGGATCTGGTCGACCGCGATGGGTTCGACGGTCGACCGCGAGTCGGGTCTGGCCCTGCTTCGGTTTCCTGCACTGTTTGGATTTCCTGTTTTATATAAATAGGAACACGATTTGTTTAGGGTTTATTGGATCATATTGATCACTTTTGGGGTAGCTTGAAGGAGAGTTTTGAGCACAGAAAAGAGAGTTCTTTTCTGAGCAAATTGTTTGTGGGTTTTGTGAGAGATTTGAGAGTTTTGTTTGAGAGGTTAGTTTGAGTGATCTTGTAATCTCTATTTTATACTCTCTTTTTTATAGTGAAAACCCTTCCCCTTCTTGCCCCGTGGACGTAGGCAATTTGCCGAACCACATTAAACTTTGTATTTGAGTTTGTGCCATTATTATTTGATTTGAGTTGCCTTCTTTCTCTGTGTTTGGTTTGGTTCCTCGGTGTACAACAAGTGGCTTACGCGCACAACAAGTGGCTTACGCGCACAACAAGTGGTATCAGAGCTCAATAAGTGGTATCAAAACTCAGGCTACGCTTGGTCTATTTGGAGGAGTAGATCACTTTGGAAGTTTGGCTAGGGTTTTGTTTGGAGTTAAATGTGAGATCTTTTTGGTAAAAATTCTCTTTTTTTAGTTTTGAATCTATTCTTCAGTTTGTTCCGCATTGGTTGTTGGTGTGTTGAGGAAGATGACTGAGAAATAAGATACTTCGGGTGTTGAGGGTGGTGCTTCTGGCGTGAAGACCATTCAAAATTTGAATATCCACTCTACAAAAATAGATGTGGAGAAGTTTAGTGGCACGAACAATTTTGGATTATAGAGATGTGAGGTTTTGGATGCGTTGAACACGTAAAATTTGGAAGATACTTTGGAATTGGATGACAAGCCATATGATAATGATGAGAAGGTTTGGAAGAAGATGAATAGAACGACGTGTGGTGTGATTAGATCTTGTTTGACTCAAGATTTGAAATATGATGTGATGAATGAGACTTCGACTAAAAAGATTTGGGAGACCCTTGAGAGCAAGTATTTGACCAAGAATGTGAAAAATTGCTTGCATTTGAAGAGGAGGCTTTATCGCTTTCAATTGAAGAAGGGAACCTTCATTGATGATCACATAAACCACTACACGAAGCTTCTTGCGGATTTACCGAATGTGGATGTTATGATAGAGAATGATGATAAAGCTTTGTTATTGTTGAGTTCCTTGCCAAATGAGGAATATGAGACATTTGTTCTTACCCTAATTAATAGGAAGGCGTCCCTTTATTAATAGTGAGGTTACTGCTGCACTTGTGAATTATCAGCTTCGAAAGAAAGATAAGGAGTCTACAAGTGATACAACAACAAAGGCATTGATCGTAAGAGGGAAGAATCCAAACCGAAAGAATAGAAAGTCACAGTCTAGAGTAGGGCATCCTACAGTTGGCAAAGATCAATGTGCTTGGTGTAAAGAGACTGGTCATTGGAAGAAAGATTGCCCAAAGCTCAGTGATTGGATGAAGAATAAGCAGAAGGAAAAAGGAAAGCAATCATCATCAGAAGCGAACATCATAATATCAGATGGTAATCTTTCTGACTCATCTGTTTATTCACTTTCTATCAGTCCCACATGTTACTATTCAAAGGAATTCGAGTGGATATTGGATAATGGTGCGACCTATCATGCGTGCCCTAGAAGAGAATGGTTCACCAGTTTTGAGAAGCTGGAGAGTGGTGTGGTGTACATGAGTGATAACCGTACATGTCAGATCCTTGGGATAGGAAGAATTCGCATCAAGATGTATGACGGGATCGTTAGAGAGTTACATGGTGAGAGATATGTTTCTTCTTTGAGGAAGAACTTGATCTCGATTGGAGCTTTGGTTGGAGAGGGTTTTAGAGTTCGTATCAAGGACATGATTCTCGAGATTATGGAAGACTCTCGTATTTTGATGAAGGGTGTCACAAAGAATAACCTGTACTATTTGATTAAGAATACGGTGATAGGTAGAGAGCTGATGGTTTCTATTTATTCAACTAGACTGCGGTATTTGAGGCTTGGTCATTCCAGTATTGATTTGTAAAAGGGTGCATCGACTTGCAATTTGAAGTCCAGTGAATATTTTGATATGAGCAAGAAGACCAAAGTAAAGTTTGACACCTCTATTCACCGCACGAAGGGTCTTTTCGATGGAGTTCACGTGGGAATTTGGGGGCCTTCCAAGGATGCATCATTGGGAGGTAATAGATGTTTGGTTTCCTTTGTTGGTGGCTATTCTAGGCATGCTTGGGTTGCAACCAAATCAAGATTGGATAAAGTCATAGTAGTCTCCAACAGATTGAAGAAGTGTGAGATTGGCAGAAAGGTGAATGTACTTCATTCTGATTTTGGTATGAGGTACAAAAGGGACATATTTCTACATTTGAGTCGAGCTCACGGTATTTAAAGACACTTCGGTGGAAAGAAAATCTTAGGACAACGAGATGAGATGGCAGATTGGGTGAGCTGTTCCTTACTGGAGGAGGATCAACGTTTGATGTTGAACATTGATTCTGGTGTTAAGGCTTCGACATATTTGGGTCATCTTAGTCATAGGTTGTCGACTGCTGCGATTGGAGGTAAAACTCAATTGGATGTTTGGTCTGGTAGTGTCACTTCGGTTGAGGCTTCGATGAGGAAGCTAATTAACTCTCAGCAGGTGAAGAGTTTGGACAAACCTTAGATGTATCGCAGCGGGTGGAGAGTGATGCTATTTCATATTGGGTGGAGATTACTCCACATACTCTAGATCATACTGCATTGTTTGGGATTCCAGCTTTGATGACACAATTAGGGGATCATTTGGATTTGAGTGCAGATGATGAGTTTTGGGAAGACTTCGCCGAGGTGGAGAATTGTAGAATTGGCGACACAGCGACGAAGTTCGAATTTTTTGAAGCAGGAAACATTTTGGATGCTGTACGGTCGGTCGAGAGTGGCGCTGCGGTCGACTGTGAACGTGCACAACACAAGAAAAATCTCTGGATTATTCGCGGTCAACCGCAAGTGGAGCGACGGTCGACCGACAAATCCCTGTAGTATTTTTTGGTTTCGGTCGTTGGATCCGGTCGACCGCGATCGGTTCGGCGGTCGATCGTGAGTCGGGTCTGGGCCTGCTTCGACTTCCTGCATTGTTTGTGTTTCTTGATTTATATAAATAGGAACACGATTTGTTTAGGGTTTATTGGATCATATTGATCATTTTTGGGGTAGCGAAGCAGAGTTTTGAGCACAGAAAAGAGAGTTCTTTTCTGAGCAAATTGTTTGTGGGGTTTGTGAGAGATTTGAGGGTTTTGTTTGAGAGGTTAGTTTGAGTGATCTTGTAATCTCTATTTTATACTCTCTTTCTCTATAGTGAAAACTCCTCCCCTTCTTGCCCCATGGACATAAGCAATTTGTCGAACCACGTTAAACTTTACGTTTGAGTTTGTACAATTATTGTTTGATTTGAGTTGTCTTCTTTCTCGGTGTTTGGTTTGGTTCCTCGGCACACAACAAGTGGCTTCCGCGCACAACAAGTGGTATCGGGGCACAACAAATACATGGTCACCAATTTGGTATATGCTTGTTTCCTTCAACTCTTCAATAAAGATAGTGGCACGATGATCAATGTCAACGAAGGGAGGCAATTGCAAAGCTGGAAATTTTGACAAACTGGAACTATACCCCGAAGTCATCGACCAACTTACGTTGTGGGCGGCACGTACATAATAAAACCAAGTTTTCAAGTAGATTTTTTCCTTAATTAGAGGTGAATTATACAAACCAAATGCGCACATAATATAAACGTCGATACGGCCATGTGGTCTAAAGTACAAATACTTTTATACACTATCTACAGACATTATATGTACCACAGAGTTAAAGATTAACTCATAAATTAAATAGCTACCATTATTTTCCTATTATTCTTTGAAAAGCACTTGCTATACGATCCACTTCCAGATAAGCTTATCTTAATATTTGGTCTAAGTTACCAATCCAGTTGACCTTAAGTTGCTAAGGGTTGAGTCAACTCACAAGTTGCAATAAAATACAATACAACATTCGAAACTGTTGCAATTTTCTAGAGTCTTGGATGCTTTGGAATGAGCATTCAGTGTACGTTGTGGTGTGTACAACTAATTATATTTCAAGAATCTTGGATGCTTTAGAATGAGTATTCCTACTGCAATTCCAGTTTTCTAAAGGGGACAACTAATTATATTTTTATTGGTTCTAATGACCTTAATATCACCCAGTCAAGAGTTGACTAAAATGATAAGAATGTAAAATTACAGAGTGGCCATAGCTGGGATAGAGAATTGATAAGCTAAAAATAATCATTGACTTCTGAACAAGTAATCTAGATAGGATTGATGAAATTAGGTGAAAACATTTCAATATGAGATTCGACTCAGACCTAAACCAGCAGACAAGAAAAAGATATGCATATCATGTGAACGTGGGTCGTGGGGCCCACACCCACGCGCGCGGAGGCAAAGCGGCAAGCCCACTTTCGGCCCCCCAAGAAATCACACGTACATGCTATAAATACCCTGAAGTTCCTAGGTTTTCGTGGCAAAAAGAAAAGAAAAAAAAAAGGGCAGAGATTTTTTCGGCTGTAGCAAAATACAAAGGACTTTCGGCTGATTTAGATGAGATTTTGAGCACTATTTGGAGCCGACTTTGAGAGAGTTTGTGCATCCCTTTTGAGAGATTGTTTGAGGGTTTTATTTGTGAGACCTTGTGTGATTGTAAACCCTATTTATATTTTCATTTTCTCTAATAGTAGATCTCCCCCCTCCTTGCCCCGTGGATGTAGACAACTTGTCGAACCACGTAAAAATAGTTTGTCTTGCTGTGATTCGTAATAGCTTGTTAGGTTCCCTCGACAAGTCAGTCCTAGAACTGATGAGAGGAAGAGTGTATATCCCACTTTGTTAAGATATATTATTTTTGATCATTGTTTCCTTTGTGAAACAGTGATTTAGTTGTGATCTTACTCTCTTGTTGTGCACCAGTAGTGCTGCCGAAATTTCCGTTACGCACAATAAGTGGTATCAAAGCCCAGGTTTTGGCTTGGGCTTGTTTGAAGGATTCGTTGAAGGATTCTTATTTGAAGAGTTAGATCTACAACATGGGTGAAACAAGCACATCAGGATCGTCTCTTTCGAAGGCGATATAGAGTCTGAGCATCAATAATACAAAGATTGATGTTCTAAAGTTTGATGGCAAAATCAATTTTGGTTTGTGGAAGTGCCAGGTGATGGATGCGTTGGATGCATAAAATCTGGAGGAAACTCTTGAGTTACAAGAGAAACCTGTAGACATGGAGGACAAGGTTTGGAAGAAGATGAATAGTAGGGCTTGTGGAGTTATTCGGTCATGCTTGACGCTGGATCTTATTTATGATGTTATGAACGAGACGTCGGCGAAGAGATTGTGGGAAACGCTTAATGAACAGTATCTTACTAAGAGCATTGAGAATCAGCTTCACTTGAAGAAGAGGTTTTACCAGTTCAAGATGAAGAGGTGAGATTTCATTTAGGAGCATGTAAATAACTTTACAAAGTTGCTTTCAGATATGGCCAATGTGGACATCATGGTTGAGGATGAAGATAAGGCGATGCTACTTTTGTATTCGTTACCGGAGGATGATTATGGTACTTTTATCCTAACTATGATCAATGGTAGAACTACTGTTAGCTATAAGGAGGTGACCTCAGCTTTGGTAAATTATGAGTTGAGGAAGAGTGATGGTGAACTCTCCGAGAAGGCATCGGGAGATGCATTAGCAGTTCGAGGCCGTGATCCAAACCGTCACCAGTTCAACCGCTTAAAATCAAAGAATAGAGGTGGCCATAAGAGTATCGGTAGGAATCAATGTCGCTTTTGTAAAGAAGATGGACATTGGAAGATCGACTGCCTAAAGTTGAAGGACAAAGCCGGGAAGAATAAAGGGAAAGCTGTACAAGCTTCGGAAGTGAATGTTATCAAGACTAGTGACGATAATTCAGATACGGATTCTTTGGCTTTTCATGCTTAGCATTACCGTCAGTTTGTTAGGCTGACTCTACAGAGTGGATGATGGATTCTGGTGCTACATACCATATTTTCTCTAGGAGGGATTGGCTCTCCAGCTTTGAGGAGTTGGAAAGAGGAGATGTCATGCTTATAGGTAATGATCATGTATGCCTTATTAGTGGTATTGGTACAGTTCGGATCCGCATGTGTGATGGGGTGACTCAGGAGCTGAAGTAAGTAAGGTTCGTACCGCAGTTGACGAAGAATATTATTTTATTTGGAACTTTGGAGGTAGCTGGCTATCAGGTGATCTTAGAGAATGCAACTCTGAAGATCACGAAGGGGTCCATGGTGGTGATGCGAGGTGTCAGGGAAAATAACATATACTACTTGAAGGGCAAAACAGTTACATGGGGTCTGGCAGGTTCTATCACTGCAAAGAAGGACACTACCAGTTTATGACACATGTGTTTAGGACACACTGGTAATAAGTCCCTATAGGCATTGGCAAAACATGGACTATTGAAAGGTGCAAAGACCTGCAAGATGAAGCCGTGTGAGCATTTTTGTACTTGGGAAGAAGATGAGAATAAAGTTTGACACCTCTATTTATAATACCCAAGGTATATTTGACTACATTCACACAGATGTTTGGGGCCCTTCCAAGCACACATTACTTGGTGAGGCTAATTATTTTGTCACTTTTATTAACGATTATTCCAGAAGATATTGGGTATACCCTATGAAGTATAAATTTGAGGTCCTGAATATTTTTTTGGAGTGGAAGAAGAAAGTGGAACTGCAGACAGGTAGAAAGGTAAAGACTCTTCGTTCGGACAATGGAAGAGAGTATAAGAGTGATCCGTTTCTACAGTTTTGTCGAGATCACGATATTAGGCGATACTTCACAGTTCGTGAGACATCGTAACAGAACGTGGCGGCTGAGAGGTTGAACCGTATCTTGCTGAAGAAGGTACGATGTATGATGACACAGAATGGATTGTCAAGATTCTTTTGGGCCGAGGCGTTGGTTTATGCGAGCCATCTCGTGAATAGGTTTTCGTACACTGTGATACATGGGAAGACTCCTATGGAGCGTTTGTCTGGTTTGGTGGCTAGTGACTATGAGTCGCTTCGGATATTTGGGTGTCTAGCTTATTACTATGTCAGTGATGATAAATTGAATCCGAGGGCAAAGAAAGCAGTCTTTGTGGGCTTTAGAAAAGGAGTAAAATGTTTTAAATTGTGGGATCCACAGGACAAGAAGATTGTTATTAGCAGAGATGTTACATTCGACGAGGCGTACATGATAAGGCCTCAAGTCCCTTAACAGGTGGAGGGAGACCAGACAAGAGGGATATCACAGCAGGTGGAGGATGATGTGACTCCACCCACTCCAGATAGCATTGTATCCATTGAGGCTCCTACAGAGGTAATACTGGAAGGAGATGGGATGACAACTAGGCATTTAGAGGATACAGTGGATGGTGAGACTCAAGAGCAGGGTCATGTTTAGGAGTCCATTGCAGCAAACAGGCCCAGAAGAGTGATTCGTCAGCCAGCTAGATATAATGATGTCATGGTTGTATATGTCTTATCAGCAGAGGTCGTTGATGATTTGGTTCCTTCTACATTTAAGGAGACAGAGTCTAGCTCTGATTCGATCAGGTGGTGGGAAGCTATGAAGGAGGAGATGCACTCTCTTTAGAAGAACGATACTTGAGAACTTGCAAAGCTACTAAAGTGTAAGAAGGCTATTGGATACAAGTGGGTATATGCAAAAAAGAGGGATATTCTATTGAGGACATTCGGTACAAAGCCAGATTGGTTGTCAAGGGTTATGCACAGCTTGAGGGTGTTAATTAGAACGAGGTATTCTCACATGTTGTAAAGCATTCGTCGATTAGGATTCTGTTGCCATTGGTGGAACAACTGGATTTGGATTTGATCCAAATGGATATTAAGACAACCTTTCTATATGGAGATTTAGAAGAGGAGATCTATATGACACAACTTATAGGGTTCAAAGCTGCAGGAAAGAAAGAATTGGTGTGCAAGCTGAAGAAGTCTCTTTATGGATTGAAGCAACCACCGCGATAATGGTATAAGAGATTCGACGGCTTTATGATTGGCAGATGATACACGAGGAGCCCATATGACCCATGTATTTATATGCACAAGCTACATGATTGTGAGTACATCTATTTGTTACTATATGTTGATGATATGCTTATTGCCTTCCGGAATTCTTCGGCTATTCGAAAGTTAAAAAGGAGTTGTCATCCGAGTTTGAGATGAATGATCTTAGAGAGGTGAAAAAGATATTTGATATGGAGATTGAGAGAGACAGGGCGAAGGGGAGATTGAAGCTTACACAGAGGAGTTATCTGCAGAAGATGTTGAAGAAATTCAGCTTTGATGGAAATGCAAAGCCAGTGAGTACTCCATTGGCTCCCCCACTTTAAGCTTTCAGCTAAGATATCACCTGTTTCAGTTGAGGACAGAGAATATATGTCGAAGGTTCCATATACTAGTGCGGTGGGTAGCTTGATGTATGCTATGGTGTGTACGGGGTCAGATTTATTACAGGCCGTGAGCATGGTATCCAGGTACATGCACAACCCGGGAAGGGTCATTAGGAGGCCATGAAGTGGATTCTACGGTATATCAAAGGTACCGTGGATGTTGGTTTGGTATTTCAGAAGAATGTGAAGACAAGGTACGATTGTATTGGTTAGTGGATTCAGATTATGCGGGGGATCTTGACAAGCGCTTGTCTACTTTAGGATATATTTTTACATTGGCAGGAGCATCGGTATGTTGGAGATGTACACTTCATTCTATAGTAGCTATCTCTACTACATAGACGGAGTATATGGCAGTGACTGAAGCTGTGAAGGAGGTTTTGTGGTTGCGTGGATTGGTTCAAAGCTGCAGGAAAGAAAGAATTGGTGTGCAAGCTGAAGAAGTCTCTTTATGGATTGAAGCAACCACCGCGATAATGGTATAAGAGATTCGACGGCTTTATGATTGGCAGATGATACACGAGGAGCCCATATGACCCATGTATTTATATGCACAAGCTACATGATTGTGAGTACATCTATTTGTTACTATATGTTGATGATATGCTTATTGCCTTCCGGAATTCTTCGGCTATTCGAAAGTTAAAAAGGAGTTGTCATCCGAGTTTGAGATGAATGATCTTAGAGAGGTGAAAAAGATATTTGATATGGAGATTGAGAGAGACAGGGCGAAGGGGAGATTGAAGCTTACACAGAGGAGTTATCTGCAGAAGATGTTGAAGAAATTCAGCTTTGATGGAAATGCAAAGCCAGTGAGTACTCCATTGGCTCCCCCACTTTAAGCTTTCAGCTAAGATATCACCTGTTTCAGTTGAGGACAGAGAATATATGTCGAAGGTTCCATATACTAGTGCGGTGGGTAGCTTGATGTATGCTATGGTGTGTACGGGGTCAGATTTATTACAGGCCGTGAGCATGGTATCCAGGTACATGCACAACCCGGGAAGGGTCATTAGGAGGCCATGAAGTGGATTCTACGGTATATCAAAGGTACCGTGGATGTTGGTTTGGTATTTCAGAAGAATGTGAAGACAAGGTACGATTGTATTGGTTAGTGGATTCAGATTATGCGGGGGATCTTGACAAGCGCTTGTCTACTTTAGGATATATTTTTACATTGGCAGGAGCATCGGTATGTTGGAGATGTACACTTCATTCTATAGTAGCTATCTCTACTACATAGACGGAGTATATGGCAGTGACTGAAGCTGTGAAGGAGGTTTTGTGGTTGCGTGGATTGTTGGAGGACTTGGGGATTGGACATGAGACCGTTCGAGTATATTGTGATAGCATGTCGGCTATCTATTTGGCAAAGAACCAGGTTTATCATGCGCGCACGAAACACATTAATATCAGATTCTACTTTGTTCGTGATGTTTTGGATGATGGTGATGCCATATTGAAGAAGATCCACACAAAGAACAACCATGCGGATATGTTGACCAAAGTTATTTCAGGTGTTAAGTTTGGTCATTGTTTGGAGCTTTTGAACATTCTTTAGTGTTGAGACCTTTGGAGGCCATTTAGGTGAACTACGTGAGGCTTGATTCCTTGGGCAAGAGGATACGTAGACAGTCTTTAGATGCAACCGGGTTGGATTAGTTGTTTTTGATGGGGGAGATTGTTTGGACTCTCGTTCCGGCTCCCGACTTGTTGTGGATTGAGTCTGTTCTCGTGAATTAACTTTACGACGTACTGGACACAACAAGTTGGACATTTGGATACTTTGGTATTGACTCGGTTTTAGGAGAAACTTCATCGAGGTGGAGAATTATGAACGTGGGTCGTGGGGCCCACATCCACGAGCGCGCACCACGCGCACGGAGGCAAAGCGGCAAGCCCACTTTCCGCCCACCCAAGAAATCACACGTACAGGCTATAAATACCCTGAAGTTCCTAGGTTTTCGTAGGCAAAAAGAAAAGAAAAAAAAATGGCAGAGATCTTTTTTCGGCTGTAGCAAAGTACAAAGGACTTTCGGCTGATTTGGAGGAGATTTTGACCACTATTTGGAGCAGACTTTGAGAGAATTTGTGCATCCTGTCACGTCCCGCCTCCCAAAATACCCGGTAATCGGAACGTGAACAAGCCCACGACGTATTAGATTAAAGAGAATAAATAAAAATAAATATTTCTTCTCAACCTAATACGCTAAGCATCAAGAAATAAATACAATACGTAGTCACAGGTCCCCGATCATAGTTAGTAAGAATATAATAGACAAACTTAGAACAAAATGATCCATATCATAAAAGAAATATCATCCAAGACATAACGTTTGGGTTGAACATGTCCTTATACATAACTGAACAAATGAATACTGAAGAAATGTAAACTACATCGTTCAATGGTAATAGAAAGAAGAATACTACAAGAACAAATAAGATCATCAACTACGAAGAGATAACTGCTTCGGTCTATTCTTCAACTCTATCTGCAAGGCACTCCTGCTGAGAATGTCCTAGCTCCGGCGTATCTCCAAGCTGAACATGATCTTCCTCTAAGTCTGATGTACATCAGAGAAAATAGGTGTACGTCAGCGTGCATGACACACGCCAAGACCCCACAAAACAAATAGAACAAACGAAAACCCAAGCGAAAAACGATACGATAACAGAAATGATAAAAGAACGTGCAACTGGAAATCTGACAAAATCAACATGCAAATTCACTACTAAAACATGATAATCATAAGAAATCCATAAATAAATTGGGTAACGAAGTCATGCAGCTAGCGATAAAAAATCATCCAAGTAACGAGGTCATACAACTAGATGGAATTAATACTTAAAAAATCTACAACAAGAGATGTAGTACGTCGAGCAAAATAATCCAAACAAGAAAACCCTCATGTATATACCATATGTCTCAAATTATAGATAATTAAATATTAACCCCGATCTATGTATGAAAAGAAATACAACTAGTCTACATCTCACAAGAATCCATAATCAGCTTAAGTAACAAGGTCATGTAACTAGCCATTCTATAACAGGTCACTGGTTCACATCTCACACAGTATATCAACGCTCATATCATCGGACAACCGACTGTTCACAAATCCTCTATGTGCATCAAATACTGCTACACAAACTCGGTCAGAGGACTACACGTAATCCGTTTTTAGCCCGGTCCGGACTCAAGCTAAACTCGGGTAAATATCAAATTTACAGACCAAAGTGACTACACAAACTTCACTTTGACCCAACAAACCAACCCCAGTGCTACACAAACTCACTGGTGCGAGCCTGGAAGATACATCAACAGTCACATCCGATCACATGAACAAAGACTTCCCCATCCCAACTCATTTCGTTTTTCTAAGTCAACAATCAAAGTCCACAATATATTTGGTTGACCACCTAAACTCAGTTAACGCACCCACACGTCACTCGGTCTATTCATGACGCACAAGACCACTAAGTCATGAACTACTAAGGTTCTCAAACACAACAGGGAGATAATAATAACACTAATTTCACACAACCACATCATGATATGTCGAATACAGTAAAATATTCACAAAACATAAAATATAATCATGAACATCATCTATGTAATTCAGAAAATAATTCCTTTTCCAAAATAATTTATTTTAAAATTATTTCTCATTATAATATTCTAAAATATTCTCTTTTCCAGAATAAATTCTCTAAAATTATTTCTCATCAATTATTATTCTAAAATAATTCCTTTTCTCAAAAATAAATTCTTTTAAAATCATTTCTCATTATTAATCTAAAATAATTCTTTTTCTCAAAATAAATTCTTTTAAATATTATAAATTCTCTAAGGTTGCGTTTGGATTCGAGGATTTGATTTCAAATTCCAGAATTGAATTCTGAAATTTGAAATTTAGAATTTCAAATTCAATTCCTTCGTTTGGGAAACATCCAAATTTGAATTCCAGAATTCAATTTGAAATTCTTGTTTGGCAAACTTTAGAATTTTAATTTTAAAATTTTCAATTGGATTGTTTGCCAACTAGTAGAATTCTAATTTCTGAACTAAAATTGTAGCTCGAAGATAATTTAGAAATAAAATACTCAAATTACATAAGGTTTGCATCGAAATTGGTGGAAATAAATACCTCAATTAGTATATCACATATCCAACTAACTTGACATCTAGATAAAATAGCTTAAAATCTCAAATGCAGTAATGCCAGTAGTTGACCTAATAATCACCATAAAAATAACTGATATCATTCATCAATAAAACTTTGTAAACTCATCCACCACTAACCAAAACAATAAATAAAGTAGAAGCTTTAAATATTGCATATAACATTCAACAAACTAGAGATCTAAAATATCCAACAAATACAAACCAACAAAAGTTAATATTTTGTCATTACACGGTGTCGTACTTAAGTTGCTCTCGTACTAGTTTTTTTAAAACTTTTACATTTGATTCAAATGAGAGTTCCTTTCTAATGCTTATACACTTTCACTTTGTATTTCTTTTGTAGTTTTCTCTCATCGGTTCAGAAAGTCTTGCTTTATGAGTTCTTGAATCACCTGAAACAATAACAAGAAGACGAAATCAGCTCCATTCTTAAAGACCGTGCAGACTTCCAACATCAGAAGAAGGCAATGGTGTTAGCTCCACATAAGTTCAAGATGATAATGAGATGTCAGTCTATAGAAGATACTATCAGTCCTCATTAAGCATAGTTTATGCAGCTCATATGTTTCAGTTTATGGAACTGATAAAGTATAATGTTAAAATTAATTTGTTAGATAAAATATGTGAAGATAATAGTTATGATAAACGAAGATTATAAACATGCAAATATCCAACCCAGTGGGCTTTTATCAACTCAACCCAAACTATATTTTGCCCAACCCCCATATGATGCCAATCCATTGTGATGCTATGCATCCAGCTCGGCTGACACAGGTCATGGCTAAAATCACGTAAAAAAGAAGAAATCTGTAACGGCATACTATGACAACACCCAAAAACAACATTTTCAGTCACCACTTCCTAATAAATATATAAGAAAAAGAACTAGTACATTTCTATAGTAAAAGCATGGAAACATTATACCACAAAGATACGAGTCATCGGTGTCTTAGGTTAAGGTGCAGACATACAAGAATTATACCACAATGATACGAGTCACCGACAATTCTACTACACTTATTGTTCCGATCAGATGCACCTTCCATAGTGTGTGTATGTGTGTGTGTATTATGCAATGCACCATAAACATAGGTAAGGGCAAACATAACAAAGGATCCAGTTGGTGGTTGCAAAGGGAGCATATAACCTGGTTACAAATCTCATAACTACTTCTTAAGTAGTCGCTAAGAAAAGAAAGACGCTATGATTCAAATAACAGCAATTAATCACGTATAAAAACTCATCTCATATTTGTAAATAGTCATATTCCAGTAAAAGATTGAGATGCTACTTACATCCTTTAATGCTTCATGACAAATTACAACATGTATCTATATGATAATTAAATAAAGAAAGGAGAAAAACCTTTTCCTTCTAGTAGATCAGAAACATCCATATCTCCATTGATATCTTGAGATGGTACTAAATTGGATGCAAGACTAATCTGTTCTTGCAGAGATGAATACTGTAGAAATGTATCTGCCCCATGTGCTACAATGAATGAAATAGAAATAGGATGGCTATCATGCTTCCCCAGTGGAACAACAACCTGACGAAACAAATGTAACTAGATATATGTCATATGACGGTTTTGAATAATCCGTCTAGGATGTATTCTAGACGGTTTTGAATTCCGTCTAGAATATTCCGTCTAGAATGTATTCTAGACGGAATTTCCGTCTAGAATACTTTATTCTAGACGGAAACTTCCTAGACGCCTATTCTAGACGGAATTCCGTCTAGAATACACATTCTAGACGGAATTCTAAGTATCCTAGACGGAATTTTCCGTCTAGGATACCTTATTTTTTAGCAGTGCATATAACCTAGAGAAGTAGCTAAATGGATAATTGTTCTGCTTCTAAGAATCATCTGGATAAGTTTTATATGTCAAAATTAGTAGGAATACATACCTGACAATATCCATATATCCCTGCTATGCTTAACAATGAAAACAGCCGATCCTCGAGCTCGGGGGTCAATTTTTTCTTAGAGCAGCGTTTAACAGGGAAATCTGAGGTTGTGGGAATTACCAAAATCCCGTCATCCTAGAAATGTAGGCATAGAACTAATTAATCACATGAACAAAATAATAAGAACGAAAAGTAAGAACTGAAACAAGACCAATTCAGATCAATCACATGAACAATGGAATCCACAAAAATCTTCGAACAAGTAATAAAGTAAACTGCCAAACTGTCCATCGTTATTTTCCACCAGACACAGCTCATCTAACCATTATCCGATGAAACACTAAGAAACTAAAACTAATTAAGGTGATCCAAATTAACAAGAAATTCTCAGACGAACAAGTAATAATTGGCAAACCATGTTTCAAATTTGTACTAAGACAAAGATTTGGACAAAATCAAACAAATACATACTAAGACAAAATCAAACAAATACATACTAAGACAAAGATCTATGAACATGTGCTGTAGATATTCAACATACCTCATAATATTAAATCAATATACCATAACCAATACAGAATTGATACAGAGCATAGACTATGTTTACTCTTAACTCAAGATGGTTTGCTGCCATGTACATTGTTCCGTGTCAATGTGAGCCTAAGTAGTACACACAGTTTAATTTCATATAGAAATTAAAATATACCACCAAACAATCGACCTTTAAAATCATAAAAACCAAATCTTTACGAGTGCAAACACCACCTACTTCCCTATTTTGCATGAGAACTGATACAAACCGGACAACAATTTTATGCTCATCGTCCATCTGCGTTGTCCCACGCCAACGTGAGCGTTAGTAATAGACACCGTTTAATTTTATCAAGAAAACAAAAACATCAACCAAACCATTCGAAAATCATAAAACCCAATCATTATATGTGGATGGAGCACTTACTTCTCTACATTATACTGAAGAGAATCATAAACTTATTGAAGAATTCGAAGATTTTAGAGTCTTCATTTCTTATCGAAATCTACCAGTGACCTAATCACCCAATAATCAATACAAAATCCATACAAACGTGAAAATGCTGCAGAATTCCTACTCTACACCGAAATAACCACAAATTGAAAGAAGCAAAACCCTAATTCTTGAAATTGGGGGGGGGGGGGGGGGGGGGTATCGTAATGGGGATGTCGTCGTCGTAGAGGATGATGGCGGCGTACGAGTACGCAAGTTCTCCAGCGGTCGACATCTCTTTGCGGGGAGGTGGTGCTCGGGGGCGAGGCTATAGGCGACGGAGGCGACGAGGGCGGGGATGCGGGTGGAGCGGGCGGTGGAGGAGAATCTCGAGGTCGCGGATGCCAAATGATTCCATTATCAAAATAAATTCTTTCACTTCATTATCATTATTCTGAAAATACTATTTATCACACAACTATGATTTAAATCAATATTATTTAGCAAACAACCCACGTAGATAAATACATCATAAATAAACTATGCAAATAATTTATAACAGGTATAAAATTTAGATCTGAACAAGAGAGATCTTGCACGTAATAAATTTACGATAAATCTAAAAATTTAAAATAAATAATAATCAAAATTGGGGATCTTGCCTTTGTTGGTAGAAATCCAAAGAGGAGGAGAGCTAGCGTGCAAGTGAAGATCCAAGACTACGCACCCATGATGTCGGCTCTGGACTCGGGTGAAGGATGAAGAAGCCCGGGTCGTCGGATCTGGGGCGGCGCAGCTGAGGGTCTATAACAGTGATGTGGTTCTCCACCTCGGTGAAGTTTTCCCAAAACTGAGCCGACACCAACCAAATTAAATGCCTCACTTGTTACGTCCAGTACGAAGTGAAACAATTCACGACAACGGACTCAATCCACAACAAGTCGAGAACCCGAACGAGAGTCCAAACAATCTCACCCCCATCAACATCAACTAATCCAAACCGGCTGGATCTGAAAGACTGCCTACGTATCCTCTTGCCTAAGGAATCAAGCCGAACGTAGTTCACCAAAATGGCCTCCAAATGTCTCAATCCACTAGGAGAGTTCGCAACCCTTCTTCAATATCATCAACTTTGCGGCTGATAGCACCTCCAATGGACTCAAACACCTCCACCTGAGGTGAACCAATGGTCATATCCAAATTACATCTATCAGCTGCATTCGAATCAAAACCCAACTCATCATCTGCACCCAAATCCAAATGATCCCTAAGCTGTGTCACCTCAGCTGGAATCCCAAACAATACAGTATGATCTGGAGTAATCTTCACCCAATGTGGAATAGCATCACACTCCACCCGCTGCGATACATCTAAGGTTTGTCCAAAACTCTCCACCTGCTGAGAGTCAAATAGCTCCCTCACCGAAGCCTCAACCAAAGTGACACAATCAAACCTATCTTCCAATAGAGTTTTACCTCCAATCACAGCAGTTGACAACTCTTTAATAGGATGACTCAAATATGTCGAAGCCTCAGTCCAGAACCTCTTCTGCAAATCATTCCTCGACCACAAACACCGATCCTCCTCCAGCAAGGCACGGTTCTCCAAATTTGCCACCCTATCTGGTTGCCCCAAGATTTCCTTTCCAATGAAGTGTCTCGAAATACCGTGAGCTCGGTTCCAATACAGAAACAGGTCCATCTTGTACCTCCCACCCAAACTAGAGTGAAGTACCTTCACCTTTCTACCAATATCACACTTCTTCAATCTGTTGGAGACTACTAGGACTTTATCCAAATGGGATTTGGTTGTAACCCAAACATGCCTAGAACAGCCACCAACAAAGGAAACCAAACTTCTATTACCTCCCAATGATGCCCCCTTGGAAGGTCCCCAAACATCCGTGTGAACTCCTCTAGAACGACCCTTAGTGCGGTAGAGGTGCTAAACTTCACCCCGGTCTTCTTGCTCACATCAACATGTTCACTGGACTTTAAACTGCAGGTCTTCGCACCCTCTTTCAATCTATGCGAGGAATCAATACTGGAATGGCCAAGCCCCAAATATCGCAGTCTAGTCGAATCAACAGAAATCGCCAGCTCTCTACCTGCCACTATACCTCCAGTCAAGTAATACAGGTTATTCCTCCTGACGCCCTTCATCAAAATACGAGAGTCTCTCGCAATCTCGAGAACCATGTCCTCAACACGAACCTTCAGACCCTCTCCAACCAAAGCTCCAATCGAGATCAAGTTCTTCCTCAAAGAAGGAACATATCTCACATCATTTAACTCCCTAACAGTCCCGTCAAACATTTTGATATGAATTCTTCCTATCCTAAGGATCTGGCATGCACGGTTATCAGCCATGTATACCACACAACTATCCAGCTTCTCAAAACTAGAGAACCATTCCCTTCTAGAGCACACGTGATAGGTCGCACCACTATCCAACATCCATTCAGATTCCTCCGAATAGCTATCTGTAGGACTGATAGAAAGTGAATAAATAGAAGAGTCAGAATTATTACCATCCGATACGATGTTTGCTTCTGATGATGGTTGCTTCCCTTTTCCCTTCTGCTTATCCTTCATCCATTCGTCGAGCTTTGGGCAGTCTTTCTTCCAATGACCAGTCTCCTTGCACCAAGCACACTGATCTTTTCCAATTGTAGGATGCTCTACTCTAGACTGTAACTTCCAATTCTTCCGGTTCGGATTCTTTCCTCTTGCGATCAACGCCTCTGCTACCGGCTCAACTGAAGCCTCCTTATCCTTCTTTTGAAGCTGATAATTCACAAGTGCAGCAGTGACCTCACTATACGAAAGTGATGCCTTCCCATTAATCAGAGTAAGAACGAAGGTCTCATATTCCTCGTCGGGCAAGGAACTCAACAACAGCAATGCCTTATCCTCATCTTCAATCATGACATCCACATTCGCCAAATCCGTAAGAAGCTTAGTGTAGTGGTTCATGTGATCTCTAATGGAGGTTCCCTTCTTTAATTGGAAACGATAAAGCCTCCTCTTCAAATGCAAGCGGTTCTCAACACTCTTTGTCAGATACTTACTTTCGAGAATCTCCCAAATCTTCTTTGCAAAAGTCTCATTCATCACATCATATTTTAGATCTTGAGTCAAACAAGACCTAATCACACCACACGCCGTTCGATTCATCTTCTTCCAAACCTTCTCTTCAATCTCATCTCGCTTGCCATCTAACTCCAAGGTATCCTCCAAATTCTGCGCGTTCAGCGCATCCAAAACCTCGCATCTCCATAATCCAAAGTTGTTTGTGCCATTAAACTTTTCCACATCTATCTTCATAGAGTGGATATTCAAACTCTGAATGGTCTTCGCGCCAGAAGCACCACCCTCGACACCCGAAGCACCTTCTTTCCCCGACATCTTTCTCAACGCACCAACGAACGAAGAATAGATCCAAAATTGAAAAGATAGAGTCTTTACCAAAAGATCCCACCTTTATCACAAAACGAAGCCCTGGACGAGCCTCCAAATTTATCTACTCCTCCAACCAAACCCTAGATCTGGAATCTGAGCTCTAATACCACTTGTTATGCGCAGCGGAAATTTCGGCAGAGTTTCTGGTGCACAATAAGAGAGAAAGATCAATAAGAATTTCCGTCTCACCAAGGAGATAAGAATCTGAAACGAATATCTCAACAAGGTAAGCTATCGGCTCTTCCTCTCATCAGTTCTAGGACTAACTTGTCGAGGGATCCTAAAAACTATTACAATGGCCACAAACTCAAACAAACCAATTTTACGTGGTTCGGCAAACTGCCTACGTCCACAGGACAAGGAGGGGGGGGGATCTACTATTATAGAGAAAAAGAATACAAATGAGTTTACAACTCTCACAATCTAAACCCTCGAATAGGCTCATTGCTTTTCTTCACAAGAAAAGATCAGCCCCCAAATTCTTTTTCTCTCTTCACAAAACTCTCCTCGCGCTGTTTTTTTCTTTGTAGAAAACAACCATAGCCAAAACAAACTCTCCTCGCACGCTGCCGTTTTCCCCCTCTGCCTCAACACCAAAACCCTAGGGAGACCAATTAAAGGCTATATATAGCAGAGGAGATACCGGGTCATGGGCTCCGTTCACATCCTCACGCGGAAACGAGATGGGATAACTACCAGCAGTTAAAAGCGATATCTTTAATTCACTTCACGTGTGGCCCCCACATCCTACTTCGAACAGTGGTGAGGGTGGTGGAGGTTGAGCAGGCGGGGAGGAGCGCGAGGGGGATGTTGACTGAGGAGATGGAGGACAATGGGCTGAGGGAGGCGGAGTTCATCGGCGTGAGGTGGCGGGGAGTTGAAGGAATTAAGCTTTTTTCTAATGCTCTCAACTTCTAACATAGCATCACATTTTTCATGAAACAAACTAGCATTTTCTAATTTTAATTTTTTATTGCAATTTTTGAGATTTACATTTTTATTTGCAGTGAGATCAAACTTGGTGGCTAGTGTTTCATGAGAGGATTTAATTTTGACATGCTTGTTTTTTAAGTCAATATAGCTACGATTCAATTTTTTATAAACATGCATTAATAATTCATAGTCATGTGCGAGTTCATCAATAGTGGGATCATTTTCGTTATCGGACTCGCATACCTTACTAGGGCTATCGCCTAGTGGCCATGTGCATGATAAGACTCCTTGTGAACTTGAAGAGGGAACCACCAAAGATCATCAGATCGAATCCAAGTTTCCTTGATGTGCTTTAAATAATTCCCAATTGTGTAAGCACAATCAAAATGAGCAAGTTCGTTAGAAATACAGTGACCAAAAACTTTATGCATAAATTCTAATACTAACTTGTTCATAGTAAATATTTTATTGTCATGTTTGCTCCACTTAGATTTCTCCGAAGTGGGCACAATATAAGCATTGTCAATAACTTCCCATAAATCTATGTTTCTAGATTCAACAAAAATTTTGAATATACAACACCATTGTTCATAAGGGAAGTTACTATATGTAGAGAGAGAGAGAGAGAGAGAAAATTAGGGTTTTAAAAAAAATAAAAAATAATATTAATTACGAAATAATTTAAATAATTATGTAAAAATTATCTACAAATAAAAACATACATGTTGTGCTAATACAACAGTTGATACGAAATAATCAAAATATACACATATTGTATAATTAATGAGAATAATTAATAAATAAAATATATTTTCTTACATTTAAAATCAAATAATTATGGGATAATTATATACACAGTAAAATATACCACTTGTGCTAATACGACAGATAATATGTAACAGAAGAAATAATACAACAAATTATACAAATAATATGTAATTAATAATACAACGTAATACACGAAATAATACGTAATAATAATAATACAACATATTATTTAATTTGATATGTAATAGTATCAACATTACAACAAATTAATTCCATAATTTTTTTACTACACTAAATAAATTTATAAATAGTAAAATTATTTAAATAAATATAAAATTTAGACTTTTAAATCATAGGAAATTATAAAAGGCTGATAAAAATACAAATACTCTTCTAAAATAATAATTAAATATTTTAAAATACCAAAAAATTATTTTAACTAGTATCAAAAATTCGTGATCCTTACACATCCCTTTTGAGAGATTGTTTGAGGGTTTTATTTGTAAGACCCTGTGTGATTGTAAAACCTATTTGTATTTTTTTTCTTTCTAATAGTAGATCTCCCCCTCCTTGCCCTGCGGACATAGGTAACTTGTTGAACTACGTAAGAATAGTTTGTCTTACTGTGATTTATAATAGCTTGTTAGGTTCCCTCGACAAGTCAGTCCTAGAACTGATGAGAGGAAGAGTGTATATCCCACTTTGTTGAGATATATTAGTTTCGATTTTTGTTTCCTTTGTGAAACAGAGATTTAGTTGTGATCTTACTCTCTTGTTGTACACCAGAAGTGCTGCCGAAATTTTCGCCGTGCACAACATATCAATCACCATGGCATTCAGGATTCGGGAGAAATTTATATATATATTAATGTCTGAGCATGAAATATGACAAACTTCTTCTCGCGTTTAATTTAGAAACTAGTAAAGATGAAATTGAAATTGAAATACGCGACAACCCTAAAATATCACCATGAGGTGCCTTTGGAAATGAGCAACTATAGAAAAGGTAGAAAAATTGAGGATAGCCCCCCTGTATTATGCCAAATTGAACTTGCTACATTGTAAATCGATTGTTGCTTATAGATCCCATTTGACTAAAATTTATTGTTAGATGAATGAAATTTATTGTTGCAGATGGACCCCCTCAAAAGGGTAAGAAGATGTTCATTGAGGTTCTGGTACCAATTTTGTTGTATGAAGAAGAAGGAGAAGAAGGGGCAAAAAAAAAAGGAGAGAAAAAAAGACCACCATATCTGTTTTTGTGAAAAAGGGCTGCATTATCGCATAGCACTGTTGGCCTTCTTGTTTTGATGATGTTTAACAAATAATTTACCACTAATGTTGTTTGTCTAGTGTTTGTGTTTTCATATTTATTCTAGGCAAACAACGTGTTGGAGGTTGGATGGATTAAGCCTACACGATCATATCAAGAGGAGGTTGGCGGAATAGTGGAGTGAAGCCTTGCAATTCAAAGTTAAAGATCAAGTTCTTTTATATATATACATGCATGGTATTGGGTTTTCATGTTTATAATATAAAATCACATATTTCATATTTATTATTGTGATTTGGTTTAACTACTTTGATATAAAACAAATATATTTTCATATACATACTCCTATGTTTCATTCTCTAATGTATTTGTTAAAATATCATTTTCTTAGTTTTTTGGACTTAACAATAATCATATACATATTTTATTAAGTCTACAAAATTATTGTGCAGAGTTTCAAAACATGGTTTAGCCTAAATGTCAAAATTCATATGTTTACATTTTCGTGTTTTGGACTATTTTGTAAAATAATGATATTTTTCATTTGGGAAGTCCTTTTTGGAAACTTGTCATTGTAGCATGTTTATTATCATGTCTACAATCATTCCCCAAAGTTTTACATTTTTTGAAATTTATTTGATACTTTTAAACAACGTTTTAAAATTAGGAAATCAGATTTTCATGTATCGGTTTTCGGTCGACCGATCCGGTCGACCGCTCATATTTTTAGCCGTCACTGGGCTCCAGAGAGTTTGTCGGTCGACCGGTAATGTATCCGTCGACCGCAGGAATTTTCGGTCGACCGCTAATGTATCCGTTGGTTCCCAACGGTTATTTTTCTGAGCTGATTTTCTGGGGCTGTTTTTGTCTTTTGCTTGGGGTTGTTGGCTGAGGTTTTGGAGGTTATAAATACCCTCCTTGATCTCAGTTATCTAGAAGCTAAGAAAAGTTTTTAAACAAGGGTTTAAGGTTTTACTGTTTGTTTAAGTTTGGGTTTCTGTTTACAAAGGAGGAAGTTTTCACTGCAGATTGAGGGATCATTCTCAATCTTCTTCATCCTCTTCTTTGTGTTCATAGAGAAGTTTTCTAACTCTTTTCTCTAGCAATTTCATTATTGATTTTCATATTCTTATTATTGCTAGTCTGCTATTTGAGTTAGATTTTATTTTATCTCATTGTTACACACACCCACTTGAGCTTATTGTATTTGCATACATAGTATATTAGGGTTGTGAAAGATTGTAACGTTGAGTTATGCTTTATTGTGTTCTCATCTATTGTAGAGAACAAATTCATATTTGTTACATTGTGAGTGTTGTAGGTTTTCGGTGAGCTAGAAAACCGAGTGTGTTGTGAAGTTTTTGGTGAACTAGAAAACCGAGTGTGAGGAGTGGACGTTGATCGGTGATCGTTGAAAACCGACATAGTGTGGTTGTAAACGTTATTCGGGTGAGCGTAGAAAACTCTGTTGTGATAGTGGATTTCTCCCCGGGAGTGGGGAGCGGAGACGTAGGACGGAAAGTCCAAACTCCGTGATCATATAGTGTGTTTGAGTGTGCTTTGGCATTCATTTATATTTATGTTCATATCTTATATCGCCATTGTCCATAGCTCATTATTTACATAATCCACTATTTAGTTCATATTGTTTACCCCTTGTGTTAGTTTCATATCATTGCATATATCATATTGTATATCTCTTTGGTAGGATATATTATCTTGTGTTAGTTTATATATCCTTGCATATATTTTTATCATATAGGATATATCTCTTTATTGTTCATATTGCTTATCCTAGCTTATATATAGTTGTTATATTTCATACCTGCTAGGATAACTTGTTAATTAATTTTAATTGGCATTTAAATCGGATTAGATTAGCATAAGACCCTAATCACCCCCTCCTCTAGGGTCTAATAATTGGTATCAGAGCTTTATGCTATTTGATTTAAAGTCTAATCGCCTTGAGTTAAAGATCCAAATTATATTTTTGTGCTAATCTTGTTTTGATTGCATTTGTATCTTGCTTGCATATTTTTATAAATTATGACTATGAATGATGCATCTTGTTTAGGCTATGATTCTAGTATTGCTCCTAAATTCAATGTTTTCCCCTATGCTCAATGGTGTTTTAGATTCAAATTATTTGTTCGATCTAAAAATATCGATTTATGGGAAGTCATTGATTGTTCTTATATTGTGCCAACGTTGGAGAAATCCAAGTGGAGCAAACATGATAAAAAGATGTTTATTATGAACAAGCTTATGTTAGAATTTTTATTAAATGCATTTGATTCATTTATGTCTAACAAGCTTGATTCTTTTGATAGCGCTTATACATTATGGAAATTCATAGAAGCGCATCAAGGAGACTTGGAGGCGATCCGACAAGCTTTGGAGGATCCTGCTTCAAGTTCAAAAGGAGCTTCATGCACACGTGCACTAGGCGATAGCCCTAGTGATGTTTGCGAGTTCGAAACCATTAATGATTTACCTAATGATGAACTTGTTTGTGCTAGTGAAAAATTATTGTATGCCTTTATTGCAAAATGATTTTAATGATTCAAAAAGCAAGCATGATGTTTTAGAATCTAATCATGAGGAGCTAGTGTCAAAATTGGATGTCATTGTAAAAGACAATACCATGCTTAAAGAAAATAATGACATGTTAATTTTGGAAAACAAAAAATTAACCACATCTATAACTAGCTTATCTCATGAAAAAGATAATGCCAACTTAGAAGTAGAAAACATACAAAATGATACTGCTTCCTTTATAAATAACTATTTATGTTCTACTTCTAAAAATGCATATGTGCCTAAAAATGAAAACTTGAATCTTATGAAAAAATGCATTTCATCCTTAGATTCAACTTTGAAAACATGCATCAATAATCATAAGAAGCTTATGGATATGTGTGCCAAGTCTAAATCATCATCTACTCATCATGCACACATATATAGCAAAGTTTACAAGTGCTCTATTTACGTTTGGCCAAATATTGCTTTGATTTGAAAAGAAAATCTCATTTGACAAATGCTTCCAATAGACCACATGTTTTTAAATGTGATGTTTGTGGTAGGTTTGGACATCTTGCTAAATTTTGTTTTGATATACAAAAAGCTTCTAAATTGCAATATGTTCCAAATAGACCATTGTTTAAGAATGTTTCTCATTTGCAAAATAATTTTAAAAGAAAATCTTTATTTGCAAATGATTCCCGTGCACGAGCTAATGGTCCACAAAAACAAATGGATCTCTTTCATTGCACAAATTGCAATCGGAAGGGTCATTTGAATGAATATTGTTTTGACCATGTTAGTGCACCATATATGCCTAAGAGGGTTCATAACCCTAAGGCTTTGAGCTTAAATGATAGGGGTCATGTCCCTAAATCTTTTGGTACCAAGAGTTCTTGGGTACCAAAACAAATTTAAACTTTAAACCAAGAATTTTAGTGTTCTTACTTTTTCCTTTCTTGGTTTTAAAATTATGTCTTAAAATATTTTGATTATGAAAATAAATTTATAATTGATAAAATCTTTTGTTTTCATGATTATTTGTTTTGTTTTGATGAGAGGTTTGTACTTATATAACCCTCCGGATTTATTGGGTGTTTATTCCCAAATCATGTTTACCGGATGCTAAAATGTTCATATGGGTTGATACTAGCTCAATAGCTAGATATAGTTGCCTCTCTTGATTTTTGAAAATCAATGATGATTTGGTTTTATGATTTAAACTTTGATTTATGATTTAAATTGGTTGATTTGTTTTCATTTGAAAACTTTTTACATGATTCTCATGTTTCTCTTCTTTTGATTTCATAAATATATTTTATACATTGAATTTTATGGTATGAGACAATATGTTCATCTTGATATATTTATATATGTTCTCATTATCTCTTGAATGTGAGTGATTTTTCGCATATTATTTATGCTTGCTCACATGTTTGCCATGATCTTTTATTGCTTATATTTCATATGGCTTTTTGATAGGGGGAGCTATTCCCTATATTTGCTTTATACTCACCCTTGCTTATTGATAGGGGGAGCTTTCGCTCTCTTCATACCTTTGTCCCCTTTTTGATGTTGTCAAAGGGGGAGAAATATTGTGAGTATATTTTTTCTTATTTATATGCAAGAGAATTATAAATTATATATTCATTTACTTCATGCATATATCTCTTTTTGTAAATTGTTTGTCATCATCAAAAAGGGGGGAGATTGTTGGCCTTCTTGTTTTGATGATGTTTAACAAACAATTTACCACTAATGTTGTTTGTCTAGTGTTTATGTTTTTGTATTTATTCTAGGCAAACAACGCGTTGGAGGTTGGATGGATTAAGCATACACGATCATATCAAGAGGAGGTTGGCGGAATTGTGGAGTGAAGCATCGTACAATTCAAGTTCAAGATCTAAGTTTAGCTTCATCCGTAACGTATACCAAGTTGAGCTCAATGAAGATCAAGATCAAGCTTGAGTAATTTAGTTTAGGATTTATATTATGTGTGATGAAACAAATATATTTTCATATACATACTCCTATGTTTCATTCTCTAATGTATTTGTGAAAATATCATTTTCTTAGTTTTATGGACTTAACAATAATCATATACATATTTTATTAAGTCTACAAAATCATTGTGCAGAGTTTCAAAACATGGTTTAGCCTAAATGCCAAAATTCATATGTTTACATTTTCGTGTTTTGGACTATTTTGCAAAATGATGATATTTTTCATTTGGGAAGTCCTTTTTGGAAACCAGTCATTGCAGCATGTTTATTATCATGTCTACAATCATTCCCCAAAGTTTTGCATTTTTTGGAATTTATTTGATATTTTTAAACAGCGTTTTAAAATCAGGAAATCAGATTTTCATGTATCAGTTTTCGGTCGACCGATCCGGTCGACCGCTCATATGTTCAGCCGTCAGTGGGCAGCAGAGAGTTTATCGGTTGACCGGTCCGATCGACCGAAAGCTCCATCGGTCGACCACAGGAATTTTCGGTCGACCGCCAATGTATCCGTTGGTTCCCAATGGCTATTTTTCTGAGTTGATTTTCTGGGGCTGTTTTTGTCATTTGGTTGGGGTTGTTGGCTGAGGTTTTGGAGGTTATAAATACCCTCCTTGATCTCAGTTATCTAGAAGCTAAGAAAATTTTTTAAACAAGGGTTTAAGGTTTTTACTGTTTGTTTAAGTTTGGGTTTCTGTTAACAAAGGAGGAAGTTTTCACTGCAGATTGAGGGATTCATTCTCAATCTTCTTCATCCTCTTCTTTATGTTCATAGAGAAGTTTTCTAACTCTTTTCTCTAGCAATTTTATTATTGATTTTCATATTCTTATTATTGCTAGTCTGCTATTTGAGTTAGATTTTATTTTATCTCATTGTTACACACACCCACTTGAGCTTATTGTATTTGCATACATAGTATATTAGGGTTGTGAGAGATTGTAACATTGAGTTGTGCTTTATTGTGTTCTCATCTATTGTAGAGAACAAATTCATATTTGTTACATTGTGAGTGTTGTAGGTTTTCGGTGAGCTAGAAAACCGAGTGTGTTGTGAAGTTTTCGGTGAACTAGAAAACCGAGTGTGAGGAGTGGACGTTGATCGGTGATCGTTGAAAACCGACATAGTGTGGTTGTAAACGTTATTCGGGTGAGCGTAGAAAACCCGGTTGTGATAGTGGATTTCTCCCCGGGAGTGGGGAGCGGAGACGTAGGACGGAAGGTCCGAACTCCGTGATCATATAGTGTGTTTGAGTGTGCTTTGGCGTTCATTTATATTTATGTTCATATCTTATATCGCCATTGTCCATAGCTCATTATTTACATAATCCACTATTTAGTTCATATTGTTTACCCCTTGTGTTAGTTTTATATCATTGCATATATCATATTGTATATCTCTTTGGTAGGATATATTATCTTGTGTTAGTTTATATATCATTGCATATATTTTTATCATATAGGATATATCTCTTTATTGTTCATATTGCTTATCCTAGCTTATATATAGTTGTTATATTTCATACCTGCTAGGATAACTTGTTAATTAATTTTAGTTGTCATTTAAATCGGATTAGATTAGCATAAGACCCTAATCACCCCCCTCTAGGGTCTAATAAGCACTTCAGAAGATAATCAAGGATACAACAATAGAAGTCAAGATAAGTCCGAAAATAATGGTATTTTAGTGCATGTTTGACAAGTTTACTTATTTTAACTTATAAGTGAGTTTCAATTATTGTTGTATGATGAAGAAGGAGAAGAAGGGGCAAAAAAAAAAGGAGAGAAAAAAAGATCACCATATCTGTTTTTGTGAAAAAGGGCTGCATTATCGCATAGCACTTCAGAAGATAATCAAGGATACAACAATAGAAGTCAAGATAAGTCTGAAAATAATGGTATTTTAGTGCATGTTTGACAAGTTTACTTATTTTAACTTATAAGTGCGTTTCAATTAATAAGGATTTAAAATCATGTTCGGTAAATATTACTTATCTACTTATGTTTTACTTATAAGTACCCAAAAAATAAGTTGGGAAATCCCAACTTATTTTTTTGGATACTTACAAGTAGATTTACTTATATTTATAATAAAATACTAATTTTCCCTCTAGTAGAATAAGTGGTAAGTTACTTATAAGGGTTTAAGAAATAAATTTTAGCCAAACATGCCCTTAATTCCAAAAAATCCCTAAACTCTAAGGACCTTTGCATTCTCCGATACTTTATTTATTCTACTACTCTTTCTAAGGAGAAAGAATTCAGTGGCGACGGTTTATGACATTAAATATGTGCTAATCCAAGGATAGAATCTCTTGGGGCACGTTTAATGTCATAGAGAAGAATCCATATGATACTCTTTCATCTCTAAGATCTAGGCCTGTCCATCCGGGCCGACCCGGTCCGGAAAATCGGGCACAGACCAGGCAAAACCGGACCCCGGACCCGGTTGCCCCAGGTCGAGCCCGGGCCCAGGCCTGAGCGGGCCGGCTCGGGTTTTCTTAGTTTTTTTAAATTTTTAAATTTTTTAAGAATATAAAACAAAAAATATACACAATTTTGATAAAAAATTATATTATTAGTCAATTATAATTATATAATTTACAAATATAAAAAATTATAGAAATTAAAATAATAAAATAATTGTAGAATTTATAGAAATAATAAAATTAAAAATAATTATAAAATTCAAAGAGACTCAAGGCCCAAGGCCCAATCAAATCAAAGACTTCTAAATATAAATAAAATAAATAAATACATATATTATACATAAAGAAATTGTAAATACTTATAGAAATTACATAAACAAATTGTATTATACATAAAAATATAAATTACACACACACACACAAACTTATATATACTAATATAACTGTAATTCTATAATATACATATATAAGTATATTTTTATAAGAGTATACACACACACACACACACACACACACACACTATACATATATAAGAGAGAGTATACTTATATGAGTATACATATATACTTATACATATATAAGAGAGAGTATACTCATACATATATAAGAGAGAGTATACTTATACTTATATATACTTATATAAGAGAGGGTATACTCATACATATATAAGAGAGAATATACTTATACATATATATACTTATATAAGAGAGAGTATACTTATATATACTTATATAAGAGAGAGTATACTTATATATGCTTATACATATATAAGAGAGTATACTCATACATATATAAGAGAGAGGATACTTATACATATATATACTTATATAAGAGAGAGTATACTTCTATATACTTATACATATATTATACATATATAAAAGAGAGTATACTTATATATACTTATATAAGAGATAGTATACACTGTATACTTATATATACTTATATAAGAGAGAATATACTCATACATATATAAGAGAGAATATACTTATACTTATATCTATTCCTTTATACAAAAGGGAGAAACAAAGAGCCACTGTTCATGCTACAGTAAATGCTACAGTAGATTTACTGTAGCATTATTACTATAGCAGATGTTAAATTAAAAGGGTGCTGTAGCAGATCGGGTTACTGTAGCAGTTCGGAATGGTACTGTAGCAGAGCGGGTTACTGTAGCACCCCCAGGAAATTCAAAACAGGAGAATTTAAAAAAGGCGGGAATACTGTAGCAAAACCCGTGCTTTGCACGGACAGCAGACTAGTATACTTATATAAGAGAGAGTATACTTATATATATTTATACATATATAAGAGAGAGTATACTTATATATACTTATATATATATTAAGAGAGAT
>NC_033800.1:50213120-50343698 GCF_001876935.1 Asparagus officinalis
AAATTCAAAAACCCAAGAAGCCTAGGATTCACCAATTAATCTGGTAATTAATTAGCCTGCAACTTTTTTTATCATAAGTTGATTATCTTTAGGGAATCCTATTTTCCATAAGATTTGCTTTTCCGGAGTTATTATAGATAGATGTTCTGTTCGCTTGATGACGATGATCGAATATTTGTTCTCCTATTCTGACTAGAGCTACAACTGAACTGGATTTGGGGAGAATTTTGTTTGCACTAGGAGTCCTAATTCTGGCTGGTCCTTAATTCTCTCTATTTATAACCCCCATCAATCAACAAAGCCCCAAGTAAACTCCTCCGACTGGCTGATATCTATCTATCTAACTAACATGGCCGCCTCCTCTGAAATCAACAACGAATTATACTCGTCGAACCCGTCGTCCCTCCCTCTCGACGTAGTCTACGACATCCTCCTCCTCCTCCCCGTGAAGACCCTCTCGCGTCTCAAGCTGGTGTCCAAATCATGGCTCTCCCTCATCTCCAGCCCCTCCTTCAGGTCGTCCCACCGCCGCCGATCCGAACGGAACCCTCTCCTCCTCGTGGCGACCTCCGAAAGCGACGGTGGGGGATACCGCCGGACGTACTTTCACGTGCTACTAGACCGTGTAACCACCACAGACTACTACTCACCGAGGGTGCAGTTGCGGCCCCACAGGCTCGTCTTCTCCTGCAGCCTCGACCTGAACCGAGGGACCTCGTCATCTCCTGCAGCCTCGACCTCGTCTGCATATACAGTCCCTCGTCACCGTGGGACATCTACATCCGAAACCCTGCGACCAGGGAGCAGATCGCTTTGCCCACGACATCTTTGGGGCTCCGCAGTACGAAGCACGACCGCCACGCGGTGGCATTCGCTTACCTTCCTTCTACAGGGGAATACAAGGTGCTCTGCATCAGCGAGCCAGTATTTAGAAGCGAGGTCTTCACACTTGGGTCAGGGAGATGGAGGGAGAAGGAGGCCCCCCCCTTTTGGGTTCATGAAGAGTACTCGGCCGTCGTTGACGAAGCCGTCCATTTCCTGCCAGGTAGTTTAACAATGCGGCTGGTCGTCGGTGATCTGTACAATGACGACAACAACGAGGCAATAGCCCGGTTCGATCTCAAGAAGGAGGAATGGTCAAAGCTACCGCTGCCCGGCATAAGGCACTTCTCAGGGGACAATCGCGACGAGGCATGGGCCTTTCGCCTGAGGCGGCTGGGCGGATCGCTGTGCATGGAGTGCTTGGAGCGATCGAGGGTCGATCTGTGGCTGCTGGAGGAGGGCCATGACAGCAGCTGCGCGTCGTGGGTGAAGGCGTACAGCATCGACTACCGCTGCTGCTATCCTCATCGTCGACGTGGAGAAGGACGGAAGAGCGCTGTTGGAGAGGTGCGACGGCAAGCTGCAGGTCTACAACCCAGCGGAAGAACGAGTTGAAGCGACGATCTTTAGTAGTGGGGAGAGCGGCTTCTTCGGGGTCAGCTCCTATGTAGAGAGCTTGATGGCTTTGGACGATGAAAGCTTCAAGTCTTTAAAGAAGCAGGCGGTATAAATTTTAATTTTTTACATCTAGTTTTTTCTTCTGGCAACTTGATACCTACCTTAAAGTATAAAAATATATAAAAGATTCTAATTAAGTTATGCAACTAATTAGTTTTGAAGGGCCTACGATACAAGTTATATAGAGTTGTACAGACTGGATTTTTCTGATTGGCGCATTATGCGCATTCTATTCCAGCAAAGAGATCGATTGTGGACTGCATATTAAACATTTGTTTCCGGTTCTACTGCGGGTAGAGATTCAATTAATTTGTGCACTGCTGTGTTTTTTTTTTTTTTTTTTTTTTTTTTTTTTTTTTTTTTTTTTTTGCGCGCGGTGGTATTGGATGTGCAGGTTGATGAGGAATAGTACTTTGCTCTGATCATAAGATTCGTGATCAGGTGAGATACTTAAAAAGCGTGCAGAAAGAAGTTTTTTTTGGCAAGAAGGTTTGATAGTGTACATAAGTGGCCGTTATAGGTGGAAAAGTTTTACCCCGTCTTCACATCAGATTTTTTTTCTCTCCCCCAATTTCTTCCTCAACCTTGTGAAATCGACGAAAACTGCAGCCACGTCGGCTTTTTGCCATATAAACAAAAGTTTTCCCTTTTTTCCCATGCGAACCAAACACAAGAAAAATAAATACATTGGTTTCCCATTATTTTTTTGTGCGAACCAAAGCGAAACAATCTATTTCTTGGAAAAGTTTAGAAAACTCAAAACTTGTGTTCACTACAAGTCTACAACAAATTGCACTTTTTCCGACGCTTATTCCCGACACATGGTAAAATACGTCGCAAAAAACTATGTTTTTCCCGACGATTTTAGTTAGCGTCGGCAAAACATATATTTCCCCCCACGTTTATAATTAGCGTCGCTAAAAGTGTATATTATTTGCGACGTTTTAACTTAACGTCGGTAAAAGTGTATGGATTTCTCGATGTTTTTTTATTTTCGTCGGCAAAAGTATAACTTTTAGCGACGTAAAAATATTCGTCGTAAAAAAGTATACATTTGGCGACGCACGTTAGCGTCAGCAAAAAATGTAGCTTTTAGCAACGAACAATTTTGCATCACTAAATATAAACATTTTTGCCGACGCTATATTGCGACGGCAAAAATATAGCTTTTAGGACGCAAAACTATTGCGTTGCTAAAAGCTATACTTTTACCGATGCTTTACTATTCATGTGCGTCGCCAAAACCCCCCTCTTTTTTTTCACTTGCCCGCCTACTTTTCATTTCATCCCCCCTATTTTTTCATTTCCCGCTGAGGCAAAACTTTTTCCTTTCGCTGCCCTAGCAATCCTCCTCCTCTTCTCAATCGCCGAGATCTCTCTCGCCTCCGCCAAGAAACCGGTGGCCGCCGCCGCTCGAAGAGAAGACATCCCCTCTTCCCTTCCAAAATCATGGAACCCTCCGCCGCTGTCGCCGATCAACCCGTTAAAATTGTCCAGGCCAAACCGAGCCCAGCGGCGACCAGCACTCTCACTCTGCGGACTACGCTCCCTACCCTAAGCTCGACCCCGCTGACGTGGCTCCTCCCCCTCCGGCGACGGACACGGCGGCGAGATCCGCAACCGCTGGTGATTACCAGGCGACCACCATGCCGCCGGAGTCCAACCCATACGTCACTCCCTCTCCCGCCGCCGCTTCATCCTCCTCGAAGAGTGAGCCCCTTTGCGATCTCTTTAATTTCAGATCTTTGATTGAATCGGCCTGGTAGGAATTTTTTTTTTGTGATTGATTTTTAATTTAGGGGTTTACGTTTGATTGAGTGTTGAAACTGTGATTGGATCCTGTTGGGGCAGTAAAAAGATGCGCTCGGAGTGGGGGAAGATGGGGAAGCAGCGGAAGAATACCGAGGATTGGCTGGCAACGTTTGGCAAACACTGTGAGTATTATCTGCCCTTGAGATATTTTATTCGTGATTTCTCTGATTTTTTTTAATGGTTAATTGTAAGAAACTTGATGAATGGGCTTAGTTTGTTCTGTATCTAGGTCAAGATTAATGAATTGTTTTTACAATGCAATCTGATTACTAAGATTTCTGGCAGTGTATTTTGGCGCTTCATGGATTGCAATTTTGTGGTGTAAGCTTGTAGTATCGCACTTGGTGCGGTTGGTTATAGTTGGCAATTTACCTGCGGAGCAGAAAAATATTCTATGCTTTTGGCTTATGAATGAACGAAGAAAATTTCCCTTTATGAATTAATAGGCCAGAATTGAATCAGTAAAGAAAAGACATGCATCATGATGTTCTTTATCGTATGATCAATGATAGGTTAGTTGAGACATTGGTTATACACTAAGAAATCGCCTTGTGCTTGGTCGCAGCTTACCTCCATGTTCCCCTTTTTCTCCTTCCTGTGGTTTGCCCTCCTTACACTCTAATGCGCTCCCCTCTATTCTCTTTATCTGGATCAAATGTCTTGATGTAGCTAGGTGATTTCTCTTATAATTTCTCATTTTTGATTTGAAAACTTCGGTCGAAAGGCAGGCAGAGGCAGGAGTTTATAATGTATTTTGTTGGAGAGGATCCATTCTTATATGGTTTTGTATGATCCACTAGACGGAAGTCTGAATCATTTCTTTAGCTAATAAAATATTTTTGTAGTACTTCTGTAAGTTCTTACTTCTTAGGTACTTTTTTTTGCTGATTTTTTCTTAGATGCTGGACAAAAGTATCAACCAACATTTGTTTTGTTTTTCCTTTTGGTTTTGCAGGGCTATTCTGGTGATTATACACGGCCTCAATGAACATAGGTAAGATTGCATACATTATGGAGAAGCACCAGATACACCTCTTGATAATGTTGTACTTGGCAGACTGAAGCAGTTCAGGGCGATGAACAAATTCAAGAAAGCTGCATTAAGAGTAGGCCACATTTACTACAAACAAACTTCAATGCATATAAATTTACAATAATCGACCTCGAAGTAGGATCAGCCCCTAACGTTCAGCCAACATTTCTAAGAAGCCCATAACCTAATATTTTTAACGCATTAAGCTCTTGGAGTTGTTGTTTCCAGTCTACTGAGTCCTTATGGCGGTTTGCCGCGAGAAACATTCACATTTTACCCTCAACAGAATAGTGTTTTTTGTCCATGTTTAGAGTGGAAAACCTCCATGAGGACTCGAATAGACTTGAAAATATTAGGTTTCCGAGGTAAAACATTACGGGCTGATCTGACTTCGAGCTGGAAAAAAATCTGTAAACTAATTTCGCAATTGTGCAGGTAATAGCTGGATGTTTATCAGAAGAAGAAATAAGAGGACTAAAAGAGATGTTCAAGGGCATGGACACCGATAACAGTGGAACTATAACACTCGAAGAACTAAAACAAGGTCTCACAAAGCAAGGAACAAAACTGTCAGAAATGGAAGTTAAACAACTAATGGAAGCTGTAAGCATTGCAATAGTATGCATAAAAATTCACAGGTATATATATACAACTCTAGGCTAAAAGCTTTTGTGTGTTTGAATTTATTACAGGCCGACGCAGATGGAAATGGAACGATAGACTACGAAGAGTTCATCACCGCGACGATGCACATGAATAGAATGGATAGAGAAGAACATTTGTATACAGCGTTTCAGTATTTCGACAAGGATAATAGTGGGTATGTGACGATAATTTTTCTGTAATTATTGGTTTTTTCTACTTTAATGGTTTAGAATTTGTTCGAATATGTTGTGTATGTATGTATATATACAGTTTTATCACGATTGAAGATCTCGAGCAGGCGCTTAAGGAGAAGGGCTTGTATGATGGAGGGAACATTAAGGATATCATCTCAGACGCTGATTCTGATAATGTATGCATACATGTGTACTAAAACTTCATGTCTGAAATTTTTTCAAACTTTATATTAAATTTTTTGTAGGGTATTTTTCACGTTATGATACTCTTTTTTGTGTTTGATTTTAACTTTTTATTTGCCTTACTGAGTACATTTCTTTCCATTGCAGCTACACAACAGAAGTTGGAGATGGATGGTGAAGGTGGGAAGAAGAAGCCAGAGACGTGACGAAGGAAAAGCTTGCAACGTTGATAAGATATGGGTTCTCTGTAGTCTTTATTGTTCAAGTCTACTTAATCATGATTGTTGGATTTGTTAATAAAACATGTGTCAAACACTTGTTATTTGTTTAATAGAATTGTGTTTAAATTTATTTACTAATGTTATTATTTGTTTCATTTTAATGATTGTGAAAATAAGCACCGATATTATTTTAGCTGTTAATATGCAACTTGTTTGGAGTATAATTTGATGTTTGGTTTCTTTGTTGATGTGAATTGGAGCAAATTTGTTGTGGATGTTCAGGTTCAGTGTAGTTGACAGAAAATATATTACTTCTAGCGATGCAAATTAGTGCCAATAAAAATATACTTTTTACCGACTAAAAAAAAATACATTTGCCGACGCTAGATTGCGTCGTCAAAAATAATATCTTTTAGCGACGCTATCTTACGTCGCCAAAGGTATAGTTTTTAGCGACGCTTTATTCTGCGTCGCTAAAAGCTAAACTTTGGCCGACGTTAACTTGCGTCGCCAAAAGTATAGTTTTTAGCGACGAACAATTTTGCGTCGCTAAAAGCTATACTTTTGCCGACGCATAGCTTTTGCCGACGCTGTATGCGTCGCGAAAAGTACACTTTTGCCGACGCAAAATATTATGCGTCACTAAAAGATATATTTTTTCCGACGCATGACGCGTCGCCAAAAGTGTACTTCTGGCGACGCAGTGTATTTGCGTCGCCAAATACTTTCCTTGACGCACTTTTGGCGACATGTTAGCGACGTTGCATTTTGCGTCAGGAAAGATTTTTCCCGACGTTTTTTAAACTTTTGCCGACGTTTTTGTTTCGTCGGCAATGTTGTATTTTGTTGTAGTGGTTGCCTGAGCCGTGAGATTGCATGGGGAAATGGAGAACTCAACAGAGAAGCATTAATTACCTCTCTTTAGTGGGCTGTTTATTTTACCAGATTACCCTTATGCAACTTTAATCTCAGCCATTGGATGAATCTAGATCCAATGGAGAGGAATTGTTTTTAGTTTTTAGGATAGTGAGGTTTTTATTTGAACCACTCCCTATATATATATATATATGAGAAATATAGGTATGCTTGGTACCAAGCACAAATTTTATGCTTGGTAGTGATGTGTCATGTCCCCATCCACTCATTACCCATGTGAATGTGGTCCCACATTTGAATGAGTGGAGGGAGATGTGACACCTCACTACCAAGCATACCCATATTTCTCTGTATATATATATATATATATATATATATATATATATATATATATATATATATATATATATATATATATATATATATATATATATATATATATATATATATATATATATATATAATATAATATATATATATATATATATAATATACTATAGGGTATGCTTGTAGCAAGTATAATTTGTGCTGGTAGTGAGGTGACACAATCCCCTCCACTCATTCAAATGGGGGACCATATTCACATGGATTGAGGAATGGCAAGAGGATATGCAATCATTTGAATGAGTGGAGGAGATTATGCCACCTCACTACAAAGCAGCAAATTTTATGCTTGGTACCAAGCAATACCCATTTTTTCTCATATAATATATATATATATAATATATATATGAGAAAATATGGGTATGGCTTGGTACCGAAGCACAAAATTTTGTGTTTAGTAGTGATGTGTCACATCCCCATTCCACTCCTACCCATTATGAATGGGTCCAAATTTGAATGAGTGGGGGGGACTGTGAGCACCCTCACTATCAAGGCACAACTTTTTTTGCTTGGTAGCAAAGCATACCCATATTTCTTTCTCTCTCTCTCTCTCTCTCTCTCTCTCATATATATATATATATTATATATATATATGTATTAATAATATATAAATATATATATATATATATAATAGTTAATAATAGTATAATATAATGTATATATATATAATATATATATTACATATATATATTATATATATATAATTATATAATATATATATTATATAATATATATTATATATATATATATATATATATATTACTATAATACATATATATATATATATATAATATATATATTATATATATATATATATATATATTATATATAATATATATTATATATATATATATATATATATATATATTATATAATATATAATATATATATAATATATAAATAAATATATTTTATTAATATATACATTATAAAAATATAAAATATTTATGTATATGTATGAATTATATATACATATATTATACATATAAAAATTTAAAATAAATAAATTTACTATTCTGGAAAATATAAAAATATATTATGTATACATATATTATATATATACATATATTATACATATAAAAATTTTAAAAAAATAAAAAAATAAATTTACTATTCCAGGCCGAGTTCGGGCGCCGACGAGCCGGCCCGGACCTGGGTCTGCCCGGGTTTCTGGGCCAACCCTGGGCCGGGTCCGGACCTATGGACTTTTTGGACACACCTACGTCTGGTGGGCTTTTTGGACACACCTAATAAGATCTGACGATTTTATTTTTGAGGTTAAGCGAAAAACCTATAAGGTGTTTAGTAGGATAAAAGAAATTCAGGGGATAATATGCAAAACCTCTAAAGGTTCAAGGGATACTGGATTAAAATAGTTAAGGTAATATATGAAAGCCCCAAATCTAAGGCGTTTCTGAAATTGACCTTTTTTCATTTTACTTAAAAGTTTTACCTTGAGCAGTCCCGAAGTGTAGAGAGGGTCCTTATTGAGCTTAAATTTTAGAGATTGTAAGAAATATGTGCAGGACAAAAGATTGAAAACTTCACAGTTAAGATGGAAGGCAAAAGAATCAACATGAATCTCGTGATACTATTGAAGAGCAACATTGGGAAATAAAGTAATTTCATCTGTCAAAGTCAATGGAAGTTATATTAAGGATTGAGTGCTATAAATTTATATTCAACTAGCCACAAAAGCACTGAAAGTGAGGGTTGAGTGTTGTAATTTTATACTCTTAACATATTCGTGGTTGTAATGGACTCACAAAGAGGATTCTTTTTCTTTAATCTGCTTCAAAAATTCGTCACCAATTAGATTCAAATATGAATTATTCAAATATGAATTGTTCTGTTATTATGTTAAAGTTACCGCCACTATACAAAATCTCCGAAATTGTCACAATGGTTATAATTTTGTAGGCTAACATTATCCTGCGCTTAATAAGTATACATAGATCTTTGGAAAAAGGTTATTTAAGATTTAATACTTCCCATCCTCTCTATGCAACATGTGTTTTTACGGGCAAATTTTTTTCTTTTTTTTCTTTTGGTAGAAGTTTTTAATGGCAAACCTTAGCGGCATAGAAATCGCTCAATCTTCACAGTATTATTAGAATGTCTTGAATATGGCCTGAACCCTCTAAAGTCACACGTTTATCATGTGACATGTTTGAGTTAATAGTACTAGTTAGGGGTTAAGTGAGAAAAGTTTAGAAAGATTTTCTCAAATTTTCAAAGTTGAGGATTATTTACAAGACTACCGATCTTGAGGAGAGTTTACTCACAAAATAGTTGAAATGAGTTTTCTTTAGACACCCCTAATATTAGGGACGTTTTTTAAAGTTAGCCCAAAAATCAACTCCCCCAAACACCTCTAGATACCACATGCCTCAAATTACATGGAGGTTTTTGTTGCTACCACATCAATTGTTGTGCGTGGCGGAATCCGAAACACAACAAACAAACGAGATAGGAGCACAAATCAACACACACAAAAAAAAAACAAGCACCACACAAGCAAGACTCCAATTTTACGTGGTCCGACAATGTGTCTACGTCCACGGGACAAGGATGTGATGGTTTTCACTAATAGAGAGAGAGTACAAATAGAGATTACAATCACTCAATTTAATCTCACAAACAAAGCTCTCAAATCCCTCACAAATTCTCCCAGACAAAGTGCTCAAAAGTCTCTCTTTTGTGCTCATTTAAAACTCTAAAACGTGGTTGTATTTATATCAAACACAAAACCCAAACAGATCAGGAAACCGAGCCCAGACCCAAAACTGCATCGCGGTCGACCAGACTGCTCCCCGCGGTCGACCGGCCAGTAGGTTGAAAACTCAGCCTGCAGAATCAATAGGGTTCGGTCGACCGGGCTTTGAGCTCGCGATCGACCGACCAGGGAGCTGAAACTTCCCCCTGTTCTGTGCATGAATCCGATTGATCGGGCTTGTCATCACAGTCGACCGGCCAGCACCCAAATGCCTGCTTCGTTTTTTCTGTTCTTCGCCACCGTTTCTACATCAATTTGATATTCTTCATTGAATTGGATGAGTTTTTCAATAATTTGTTTAAATAATGTCGTTCATAAGATCCAAAGAATAAAGAGACATTATCGATAAGCTGCAAAATTTGTTTGCATGCAAGGATGTAAAGCAACCAAAGATCTTTTTAGCATCCGATGGTGTCATTCTATCAGTCTGGCTTTGGCAGTTCAAAACGGCTGATAAATTCCCGTGCATGATGTAGGGAATGATAAGATGATGTATGGTAGATTGGATTTATTTTTGCAAAAACACCCTTACTTTTTAAAACTTATGAGTTGGCATCTTATGTTTTCCATAATTGTTGTTTATGGAAAACATAAACAAACCCCAGTGATTATTCGTTGGTGCCATAATTATTGACTCCCCTTCCTTCCCTCTTTTTTTCATCCCTTCTTTCTTCTCTAAACCCAGCACCTCTTTCTCTCCCATATTCATCCTTCACCAACGGCGGCCTTTAACCGTTCACTTCCTTCTTCTTCCTCCAAGTTTCTCTCTTGGAAATCCACTCGCAACCCATCCCCCACCACCGACCAACCAACTCCCTCTCTCAGCCTTGACTTTCTTTACACTGCCATTCACACCGCGCTCCGGCCCTCAACCTGTGTCACCCTCTCCTCGCGTTCCCCACCCCCTTCACCCATGGGCATCACTCCTACGCCTAGACTACCCCATGTTAAATTTTGTGCAACTAGTGAAGATGAATAGATCCTTCTGCGTTATGCTTTATTTGGAAAATAATGTTATATATGAAATTAATTTTTGGATTGGGAGGTTCAAGAAAATGGTGCAGTAGGATGGACCACTTTCATCTCCACGGATTTCGCTTATCGGGTGCTGACTAAAACTCCAAGTTGGATCAAATTTGAAGGCTAGGGCTCAGTCCTAAAAGCTTTTTTAGATACCAAGTTAACAGTTTTCTTATAGGCCAAATTTGAAGGCTAGGCTCACATTCGTGGCTATGTGCCTGTCCTTGGGTAAAGGTCTATACCCACAAAACATTACCCAACAATGTTAACCCTGGATATTGTTGGATTTTTTGGTCAAAACCGTTTTTCAAAATGAGTTTTCAAACTATATATATATATATATATATATATATATATATATATATATATATATATATTAACTATAAGTACTTTTCATAAATGCTTAGTAGCCTAGTGGAAAGTTAATGTTTTGATGTTTCAAAATGTCCTTTGTTCGATGCTTGCTAACGGCAAGCCGAGAAATATTTTATTTAAATTAATCTCTCATAAGTTCTAGGGGGTCGTGGCCGTGGGTCAAGGGTCGGGGGCCGTGGGCCAATGGGCCGGGGATCGGGGCTAATCGGGCTGAGACGCTAAATGGTGCTTTGTTAGGCGCACTTTGTACTTCGCACGAAGCCATCGGGGCGAGGTGGCGCTGTTTGGCGCCACAGAGGTTAGATAGAAAACACGTCTAAAGGACTCCCCTAGAATCCTATCATGGGAGAGGATGAATATTAAGCCTTAATGAGTTCAAATCATTTCGGATGCGAGATGTTTGATAAGAAACATGCCTAAAGAACTCACCTATGCCTGGGTGGAGATTTGGCCGTCTCCTATGCTGTCTTGTGGAAAAATACCTAGAGTCATAGCAGAAATCAGGACTAGCACATGGCCATAAATGTGCAAAGACAAAAGCAAGTACGGTTCAAAGTAAAAACTACCATAAATGAGTTTGATCGTGTGTGATCGTTGGATTTTAGACATGTGTTGGTTCAAATCTCTACGACACCATGCATCTATCTTCTATTCAGTTGGTCTAAGAGGGATTCAAGTCCTTGCGACATCTAACTTATGCACAACGATTGAAACGACAACACCATAACACGACACTAGTTTAAAAACTTATGGGGGATTGTTGGATTTTTTGGTCAAAACCGCTTTCCAAAATGAGTTTTTAAACTATATATATTAACTACGATTACTTTTCATAAATGTTTAGTAACCTAGTGAAAAGTTAATGTTTTGATATTTTAAAAGGTCCATTGTTCGAAGCTTGTCAATGGAAAGCCGAGAAGTGTTTTATTAGAATTAATCCCTCATAAGTTCTAGTTGGTCGTGGGTCGTGGGTCAGGGGCCAATGGGCCGAGGATCGGGGCTAATCGGGCTGAGGTGCTAAGTGGCACTTTGTTAGACGCACTTTATACTTTGCACTTTGCACGGAGGCATCGGGGCGAGGTGGCATTGTTTGGAGCCACGTTGGCTGCCACTATGGTCGTCACGGAGACTGCTTCGCAGCATGTGGACGAGCTACGTATTCGTACGAGGGTGTGACCCTAACGTTCTCGTAGTTTGACGAGGTTCGCTTGTTCGACAAGGTTCGTCTATCATACGAGGTTTGCCTGCTTGATGATTTTCACTCGTTCGATGAGGTTCGTCTGTCATTCGAGGTTCGCTTGTTTGGCGAGATTCATCTGTCATACGAGGTTCGCCTGCTTGATGATTTTCGCTCGTTCGATGAGGTTCGTCTGTCATACGAGGTTCGCTTGTTTGACGAGATTCATCTATCATACGAGGTTCGCCTGTTTGACTATGTTCGCTCGTTCGATGATGTTCGTCTGTCATATGAGGTTCGCCTGTTTGACGATGTTCGTTCGTTCGACGAGGTTCATCTATCATACGAGGTTCGCTTGTTTGATGACGCCCGTTTGTCAAATGAGGTTCATCTGATTTGATGAGATGTGACCCTTATGTTTTGTAGCAACGCATCCATTGATTACCTCATATTCAGGAGTTACTGCATGCAATAGTTACAACAACATTAAGAGCAATTTCATACATTGATGTTACAATCTTAATTGTCATTGAGAATTGTAACAGTCACATTAATTGCTAGTAACTCTTGAGCTGGCCTTAGAGGTCTATAAATAGCGCCCTTGGGCAGCTCTTGGTGGTTGCTGGAGACTCTCGCGAGCGTGGAATATGAACATCGGTATACACACGTGAGCGTGGTAAATGAACGTCAGATCGACGTTGTTGTTGCTGCTGTTGTGCTGCTGCTACAGAAACTGTGCCCGCAGGAACCCTGAAATCGAAAGGTTTTGAACTGAAAGGTTATGAGATCGAGGAGATCTTTTGCCTTGATCGAAAGGTCTTATAGATCGAGGAGATCTTGACAGTACTGGGTTAGTACACACCAGAGTACTGTACTGCTATTCCTAAAAGCAGTTTGTCCTTGGGATCCTTGCATCGGAGTAGGCCAAATATTGCTTTAAGTACAACATTTCACAAACGCACAATAGTTAATTTAAAAAATTAAAATAACATCACATCTAAATTCCTCTGTTTAATTCCAGATTTAACCATAATTTCCAACAGATATAGCTTATTGTGGAGAAACTCAGAAAATCTAGTTTTTTTGTCATAAGTCGACTCATGCACATGCATAAGTCGACTTATGGTAAGTCGACTTGTATCTGTGCATGAGTCAATTTATGTTCTGTTATGGAATTGTTGGTTTTGGTCTCTAGCAAGTCAACTTATCAGGACCGTTAAGTTGATTTATGTTCTGTTCTCCAGTTATTGATTTTCACTCTGCTAAGTCGACTTATAGCCCATGTTAAGTCGACTTATATATAGCGGGTTTTTTGCACAGTTTGGTTTTCCTATTTGGATTCTGTTTAGGGTTTCTATTTTGATATAAATAGGGACATATTTTTCTAGGGTTATTAATAAGAGATTTGAGATTATATTGAGCATATTGAGAGGGAGAACTTGTGAGCAAGTTGAGAGATTTGGTTTAGGGTTTATTTGAATGATTTTGTGAGATTGTAACCCTTTGTACTCTCATTGATTTAGTGGAATCTCCCCATCCTCTCCCCATGAACGTAGGTAAATTATCGAACCACGTATATCTCTGTGTTTGGCTTGATTTGACATATTTTAGATTGGATTGTGCTCGTGTTTGGTTTGGTTATCTTCTCCTGTGACTCGCGGACTCATTTGGTTGTCGAGCATGCTTCCGCAGAGGCACACAACAATTGGTATCAGAGCTTAGATTTTAGATCTAGGGTTTTGGCATTAGGTAGAGAAAGATTCGTTGAAACTTAGTTCTTAGAATTCTAGGCTTCGGTAGAGAGAGTGTTTAGGGTTGCTGTTGAAGATTTCGCTTTCCTCGTGTGGTTAGAAGATCTATTTTGGAATCCATTCTAGGGTTCTGTTGGGTAACTTCTAAATTCTATTAAGTTTAAATTTTTCTCTACAATTTGGAGTTTGTGAGTATGAGTGAAGAAGTTGGTGAAAACAGCAAGATGACGGGTACAGTTCAAGTTGGTTTTCAAAATACTAAAATTAGTATGGTTAAATATGACGGCAAGATCAATTTTGGTTTGTGGATGAACGACGTATAGGATGCGCTCAATGCTAAGAATTTGGAGGAGACCATCATGGTCCATAAGAGACCACCAAAATATAACGAGGCGGTATGAGAAAAGATAAATAAGAATGCTTGTGGGGTAATCAGGTTCTATTTAGAACATGAGCTAAAATATGATGTGATTGGGGTGACGTCTGCAATGAAGATGTGAGAAATTCTCAATAACAAGTACCTTACGAAGAGAGTTGAGAACAGATTGCCCTTGCTACGTAGGTTATTCAGATTTTAGATTTTCAGGGGTACTTCACTAGCAGTTCATGTGAACAACTACACTAAGATGTTGTTAGAATTGTCGAATGTTGATGAGAAGATATTAGATGAGTATAAGATGATTATTTTGTTGGGCTCCTTACCGGATGAGGAGTATGATACTTTGTACTTACTTTATTGAATGAGAGATCTTCTATCAGCTATAGTAAAGTAACTAACGCTTTGATAAACTATGATTTGAGGAGGAAGGACAAGGAGACTTCCCGTGGTAGTACTTTAGGAGAGATCTTGTCAACGAGAGGTAGAAGCCCATATCCGAGAGGTAGCAATAGAGGCAGGTCAAAATCGAGAGGCCATTACCAGTTAGCAAAGAACCAATGTACATTCTGTAAGGAGCAGGGATATTGAAAGAGAGACCGTCCAAAGCTCAGGGAGAAGAAGAATGATAAGAAAAAGGGCCAGAAGGCCAATAAGGTGAACGTTGCGAGAGACGATGATTCAGATAATTCAAGCTTTTCTCTACTGATTACTCCGGAGGTAAATCACTTGGATGCTTGATTCTGGCCTTACTTATCATGTTACTCCTAGGCCAGATTGGTTTGTATTGTTTGAGAGACTCGATGGAGGTGTTGTTGTCATGAGAAATGATCAATCCTGTGATATTTATGGGATATGTACCATGAGGATTCGGATGCAAGATGGAGTAGTCCGTGAATTGAAGGAGCTGAGATTTGCTCCTCAGCTGAAAAAGAATTTTATCTCAGTTAGAGCTTTGGAGGCGAAGGGATTCAAGGTGACATTTAAGGATGTTGTAGAAAATGTTACTAAGGGATAATTGGTGGTGATGAAGGGAGTCCGTAGTCGAAACTTATATTATCTGAAGGGGAACACTGAGATTGGTCAGGTAGCTTTAACTATTTCAAAGGCGGACATGAGCAGACTTTGGTACTACAGGTTGGAGCACACATGAGAGAAGTCGCTACAGGCACTGTGTAAACAAAGACTATTGAAGGGATCCAATAGTGGAAATGTTGAGTTTTGTGAGTATTGTGTACTTGGCAAGAAGATAAAGGTAAAGTTCGGGATAGCCATTCATAGGACGAGGGGCATCCTGGATTACGTGCACACAGATGTTTAAGGTCCCATCAAGACTGCACCATTTGGTGGTCGACATTGGTTTGTCACGTTCATTAATGACTATTCTAGGCATTGTTGGGTGTACACCTTAGCAAAGAAGAGTAAAGTCCTAGATATATTTGTGGAGTGGAAGAAGAGGTTGGAACTGCAGACTGGGAGAATGATCAATACGTTACAATCCGACAATGGTGGAGAGTACACATCAGACCCCTTTTAGCAGCTATGTCGAGACGAGAGCATAGAGAGACACTTCACAGTTAGTCATACACCGCAGTAGATGGGGTGACAGAGCTGTTAAATCGATCTTTACTATAGAAGATCCGATGTTTGTTGATACATAATGGTTTGGAGAAGATCTTTTGGGCTGATGTACTTTCATATGCGAGCCACCTCATTAACATGCTGCATTCATCTACGATTAAGGGAAAGACCCCTATGGGGATATGGTCGGGAGAGCCAGCACACGACTATGATCAGCTCAAGATATTTGGGAGCCCTTCATACTATCATGTTAAGACTGATAAGTTGGAACCTCGAGCTAGGAATGTCATATTTATAGGATTCAAGCGTGGTATTAAGGGATACCGATACGAGTGTATCTTCTCTTTGGAACTTAGCGATCCTCATGGGAGCTTGAGGATAGATGATTCTCATGGTAGCTTAGTGTATCTTCTCTTTGGAACTTAGCGATCCTCATGGGAGCTTGAGGATAGATGATTCTCATGGTAGCTTAAGAATAGAGGTGTAAAACACTTAGCGATCCTCATGGGAGCTTGAGGATAGATGATTCTCATGGTAGCTTAAGAATAGAGGTGTAAAACAGCACAGTAGAACGTAGGTTAAAGCGTAGAACGAGACGGCGAATCGAAGAATCGAAGCATCTAGTTTTCAGCCCGTGAGTTGACTCATAACAGTCATGAGTCGACTCAACAGGTTAAGTCGAATCATGCATGTCATAAGTCGACTCATGAAACTCAGTCGTTTTGTCAAAATTCTCTGATCAGTCGACTCATCATTGTATGAGTCCACCCATTTGTCATGAGTTGACTCATGACTGTCATGAGTCGACTCACGAAGCCTAGCAGGTATTGACATAGTTTCTGACCAGTCGATTCATGATTGTCATGAGTCGACCCATATGACATGAGTCGACTCATACATGCACGTAAGTCGACTCATCGATGGTTTCTTGGTTCGTTTGGGTTTCTATTTGCACAAATTCCTATAGGGTTTGGGCTTGGTTATTTACCACTTTACCATCCATGTTGCTCCACATATAAAAGGGATTGTCTTAGGGTTTTAAAACAATCAGGAGAGATTAGATTGTATTTGGAGAATTGAGAGAGATTGTTCTTCAATTCGTTTTAAAACAATCAGGAGAGATTAGATTGTATTTGGAGAATTGAGAGAGATTGTTCTTCAATTCTAGTAAGATTGTGAGAGATTGTAAGTTATTTTATTTCTTCAATTCTAGTAAGATTGTGAGAGATTGTAAGTTATTTTATTCTCATAATCTAGAGAAGGTATTTTCCTTCGCCGCCACTGAATTGTTCTTGTGTTCTTATCATTTTCTTCTCAACCCACCTTTGATAATTCCACGATCAAAGGTACTCGCACGGTAACTCATATTAAGTTGGTATCAGAGCAATCAGATCTTGCGAAGGGAGCATCCCGTGTATAGTCCTGACTCGATCGCAATACAAGAAGCTAAGCGAGATCCTTATTTCATTGGAAGGAATCCATAAATTAAGGAAGAAGAAGATGGCTGAATGAGACAATTCAGCAAGACTTGATGCAATGGAGAAGCAGATCAAGATGATCGGGGCGATACTCACTCAACTCGTAGGTCTCATCCATGGAAGTGATAAAAAGGGGAAATCTTCTTCGAAGGGTAAGAAGAAACTCAAAGAGTCCGATGGAGAAGGCGAGAAAACTAATTCTGATGAAGAGGCTGAGATTGTTAAGACTACTACACATCAAGGGGGTAAAAATTATTACCAGAATCTAAAAATTGACTTCAAGGTAAAAATTCCTGTTTATGATGGGAGTGTCAATGTGGAGAAACTCGATGATTGAATCGAGCGTATAAAGATGTATTTCACTCTCTACGGATATTCGCCTAAGGAGAAGATTATGTTTGCGACTCTGAAACTTTCGGGGCATGCCTTAACCTGGTGGAAATCCTATTATAAACAGGAAAAGAAGGCGGTGGAAATCCTATTGTAAACAAGTTCAAGGAGCTACTACGAAAACATCTCTATCTAGTAGGATTTCTTGAGGAGCGTTGGTACAAGTAGTACGGCTTGCACCAAAGGTTTAACCAGACCGTTCAAGAATATACGATGAAGTTTCAACAGTAGGTGATGGTTCTCAACATCGTAACGAAAGAATATTCTATCTTTATGAAGTATATGGCGGGTCTGAATGAATATATCTGAAAGGAGATGAAGTTGTTCACAGTCGAGTCCATGGCAGAAGCGAGTGTGAAGGTCATTGCCATTGAGGGAAGGTAAAAGAAGGAAAACTAAATGAAGGGAGACTCCAAATAGACGGGAGGCAAGCCGAGTGGCTCTCAGCCTAAGGAAGAGAAGAAGAAGGGTGATTCGGGGAAGGCAAGATTAACATGCAATCACTGTAAACAGACAGGACACGTAGCTGATCGTTGTTGGGAGAAGTATCCTCATTTGAAGCCAAAAGGATTAAAGAAAAAGGAGGAGAAGAAGACATATGTAGTAGCTCAGGGTCTGAAGGACCAGGATGACAGCACCCAATAGCAGTCTCAACCTTATGGCGATGAAGCAGAACACGACGGAGGACGAAGACCCGAGAGAGCATCTCTTTATTTTAAAATTGCAGGTCAAGACCAGTTTAGTTATTACTATAGTAGATCCAGGGAGCCAGAAGAATTTAATATTTGAGGCCTTAGTTCAGAAGCTGGGATTGAAGATGATTAAACATCCAAAAGCCTATCCTTTAGGGTGGATTCAGAAGGAGGCATGATTGAGTGTGGTCAACCAATGCACTTTTAGATTTGCGCTCCATGAGTTGTATATTGACAAGGTCACATGCGACATCGATCCGTTGGATATTTTCCAAGTAATACTGGGCAATCCTTATTTATAGGATAGGTTTGCAGTCTACGATATACGAGCTCAGAAGTATACGTTCACCAATGATGGTGATCAATTCATCTTCCGTTCAACATCTCTTCCACAGGAGACGAGTTTGGTGACAGTGATTCAGGCAAAAAGGCTAGTGAATGCGAGCAAGAGGTTCATATTGTTAGTCATTAAGCCTTATGAGGAGTAGCTGAGTAGGGTGTGCTTGACTACCTTAAGCAACTTTCAGGAGGGAGAGCTTGACAGGTTGAAGGCCAAGTACATGGACTTATTTTCAGAGATCATAGGACTACCACCAGGACATGATATGAAGCATGAGATTATGTTGACCGGCAAGAGTTCTCTACAGAATATAGGTCTATACTGCACCTCTGTAGAGGAGTCTGAGGAGATCAAGAGGTAAGTTCAGGAGCTTTTGGAGACAGGAGTGATTGTGCTAAGTTGCTCCCCTTGCGGTTCACCAGTGTTGTTGGTGCCCAAAAAGGATGGAGGCTGGCGCATATGCGTAAATTACCGGACGCTCAACAAGATAACCATTAAGAATCGATACACATTACCTCGGATTGATGATCTTATGGACCAGCTAAAAGGAGTGAGGTTTTTCACAAAGCTGGATTGAAGTCTGGTTACCATCAGGTGAGGATTTGGGAGGATGACACTTGAAAGACTGCATTTAAGACCAAGCAGGGCTTGTTCGAATGGTTGGTGATGCCGTTTGGATTGTGCAACGCTCCGGCTACCTTTATGAGACTTATGAACGATTTGTTGTGACTTTTTATAGAGGATTTTGTAATAGTTTACCTCGATGATATCTTGGTGTACAGCAGGACCTGGGAGGAACATTTTGTTCATGTCGAGAAGGTGTTTGAAGTGCTGCAAAACGGACAGCTGAAGCTTAATGGGAAGAAGTGCAAATTCGGGAAGGACGAGTTAGTGTATCTCAGGTTCATCATGAGGAAAGGCCAGCAGAGGATAGATCCAGGCAAGGTGACGGTAATCACGAAGTCGCCGATACCTAGGACAGTGACGGAGGTGAGAAGCTTCGTAGGGGTTACCAGTATTTGTGCAAGTTCATTTGATATTTTTTAACTTATGCGGCACCATTGCATGGCCTTACGAAGGCTAAGATTCAGTTCGAGTGGGGGAAGACGCATGAGGAGGCTTTTTAGTTGCTAAAGAGGAAGATCTCGAAAGCACCAGTGTTGGCGTTGCCGAATCTATAGCGGACCTTTGAGGTAGAGGCTGACACGTCTAGTTATGCTATGGGCGTGGTGTTGATACAGGATGGAAAACCAGTGAAATACCATTCTGAGATGTTTACAGGTGTTATTCAGAACTACCCAACCTATGAGAAGGTGTTTTATGCCCTTTATTAGGCAATTAAGCATTGGCAGGTATACTTATTGGGTAAGGAGATGGTTGTGCTTTCGGACCACAAACCATTAAAGTTCTTACATACATAAACGAAGCTATAACAGCCACGGCACATGAAGTAGATGTCCTATTTGATGGTGTTCAATATCATCATTAGGTACAAGAAGGAGATGACGAACAAGTTAGCTGATATGTTATCTCGGCCACCCGTGAGAGCTCTCTTGGTGGCGACATGCATTCAGCCCTTGGTTCCTTTGAAGTATATACAGATGCACACATCCAGCTGAGTTTTCAGCAGCATGTTCGAGTAGGCGAAGGCTGGTCGAAAGGGGGAGTACGAGATTAGTGTAGATGGTTTGTTATATCGTGGAACATCATTATGTATTCCGGAGGATGGTGACAGGCTACAGTGGGTTAGAGAAGCACATACCTCGTGTGTGCAAGGACATTTTGGGATTCAGAAGACGCTTCTCAATCTACGACGATATGTGTTTTGGCAAAAAATGCTAGATGATGTTACCAAGTATGTTAGAGGGTGTAAGTTATGTTGCATTTCAAAGCCTTCTAACAGGAAGAGAGGATTGTACCTACCATTACTGGTACCTTCTAGGTCGTGGGAGAGCATCTCTATTGATTTTTTAGAGGGTTGCCGACAACCAAGTGCGGGTGTGACTATTTGTACGTTGTGGTGGACCGATTCAGCAAGATGGTGATCTTGATTCAATGTAAGAAGACCATAACGGGAGCGGGTGTAGCGCAATTGTTCTTTGAGCATGTGTGTAAGCACTTTGGGTTGCCAAGTTCGATTATTTTGGATCGGGATAGCCGATTCCTCAAGCATTTTTAGGATTCTTTGTGGAGTTTGATGGACACGAGACTGAAGAAGAGCACAACCTTTCATCCACAAACAGATGGGCAAATGGAGGTGGTCAACCGAACTATGGTGCACATGTTGAGGGGGTATAATTCTAAGCATCCTAAGACTTGGGATAAGAGCTTACCATACTTACAATTTGCTTTCAATCGGGTGATTCATGGATCTTTGAGAAAGTCACCGTTTGAAACGTGTTATGGATTCTTACCGCCGAGTCCGTTCGATCTCGTGTTTTCCAGTGAAGCTACGACCGATGGCAAGGAAAGGAGTGAGAGACAATGTGCTCAGTGATTTCTGGAGAAGATTGCACATATTTATGCCACGGTTAAAGCTCAATTGAAAAAATCACAAGCCAAGTACAAGACAAAGCATGATCAGCATCGGGTTCCTTGTAACTTTGGCATAGGCGACATGGTATGGTTGAAATTGAGTAAAGAGAGGCTAAAGGGAGAAGGGAAGAAGTTGAAACCTATACGTTATGGTCCGTTTCAGATTCTCGATCAGATTAGTGATAACGCCTTTAGGCTGGATTTTCTATCTTACTTAGGCATGTATTCGGTGATCAATGCCGAGTATTTAAAGTTGTTCGAGCCTCCATTGCTGGATGATGAAGGTGACGACAAGGTGATCTTACCGCATGTTGAAGACTTGTGGTTTGATAGAGAAGAGCCGCTGAAAGAAGATTGTATTTTGGAGCGGAAGACGACCACGACGAGGTGGGGGACGAAGGAGTTATTTCTCATTGGATGTCAAGGTCAGGTTCCTAGCAATGCTAAGTGGTTCAACAGGAAAGGAGGAGCTCACGAGTTTTCTCAGCTGAAGTTTTAACTTGAACGGAACTTCAAGTTCCTAAAGGGGGGACCCATGATACAGGTGTATCTTCTCTTTGGAACTTAGCGATACTCATGGGAACTTGAGGATAGATGATTCTTATGGTAGCTTGAGAATAGAGGTGTAAAATAGCACAGTGGAACACAGGTGAAGCGTGGAATGAGACGTTAAATCGAAGAATCGAAGCATCTAATTTTCAGCCCGTGAGTCGACTCATAACAGTCATGAGTCGACTCATCAGGTTGAGTCGACTCATGCCTGTCATAAGTCGACTCATAAAACTCGATCATTTTGTCAAAAGTCTCTGACCAGCTGACTCTTCACTGTATGAGTCGACCCATGTATCATGAGTCGACTCATGACTTCCATGAGTCGACTCACAAAGCCCAGCAGGTGTTGACATAGTTTCTGACCAGTCGACTCATGACTGTCATGAGTCAACCCATATGACATGAGTCGACTCATACATGCACGTAAGTCAACTCATCGATGATTTCCTGGTTCGTTTGGATTTTTGTTTGCACGAATTCCTATGGGGTTTGGGTATGGTTATTTACCACTTTGCCATCCATGTTGTTCCATATATAAAAGAGATTGTTTTAGGGTTTTAAAACAATCAGGAGAGATTAGATTGTATTTAAAGAATTGAGAGAGATTGTTCTTCAATTCTAGTGAGATTGTGAGAGATTATAAGTTATTTTATTCTCATAATCTAGAGAACGTATTTTCCTTTGTCACCACTGAATAGCTCTTGTGTTCTTGTTATTTTCTTTTCAACTCGCCTTTGATAATTCCGCAATCAAAGGTGCTCACACGGCAACTCGTATTAGATACAAGCTATGTGATCTAGTTGATAGGAAGGTTATGCTGAGTAGAGATGTCACGTTTGATGAGGTTTCTATCTTGAAGCTTCCCAGCTCTCATCATGTGGAGAGCGACCCGACGGAGGAGATATCGCAGGTGGTGGAGATCGATGTAGCTCCACATTATTCAGATGGTACAATATCTATTAGAGTGCTGACTGAGGTGAGCCATGTGAGCACGATGATGACGAGGAGGATATAGGTATAGATGTGCAGAATCAGGGACCGACGGCTTAGTTTTAAGATTTTATTACGATTCGGAGATAGACGAGAGACATACAGATGCCAGCATGGTATACCGACATAGTAGTTGCATATGCACTTCCAATGGAGAGTATCGATGAGTTGGTGCCTACTATATTTAGAGAGACCGAGCAGAATTCGGAGGCTGACTCATGGCAGGTAGCTATGCAGAAGGAGATGAAGTCTCTTCACAAAAACGATACATGGGAGCTTATTGAGCTTCCAAAGGGGCGGAAGACGATTGGTTGCAAGTGGATATATACGAAGAAGGAGGGCATTGAAGGCACTCCAGTAAGGTTCAAGGCTAGGTTGGTTGCAAAGGGCTATGCACAGGAGGAATGTATTGATTATAATGAGGTTTTCTCTCTAGTGGTAAAACACTCTTCGATTCAGATTTTGCTAGTTTTAATGGCACAATATGGATCAGAGTTAGATCAGTTGGATATGAAGACGGTATTTTTTTATGGTGATCTTAATGAAAAAATATATATGACTCATCCATTAGGATTCTGAGCTACAGGGAAGGATAAGTTGGTTTGTAGGTTAAAGAAATCGCTATACGGTTTGAAGCAGTCTCTTCGACAATGGTATAGGCAATTTAATAGATTTATGATTGGTCATTCGTACACTCGAAGCTAGTTTGATCCTTGTGTATATTTTCGTAAGTTGAAAGGAGGTGCATATATTTATTTGTTGCTTTATGTCGATGACATGTTGGTTGACTCTATTTTCAGGTCTGCTATAGATTAGTTGAAGACACAGCTTTTAAAGGAGTATAAGATGAAAGATTTAGGTGAGGCAAAGTGTATTTTGGGGATGGAGATCGGCAAAAACAAAGAGAAGAGCAGAATTTATTTGATACAGATGGCTTATTTGAAGAAGGTTCTACAACGGTTTAATGTTAGCATGGATACGAAGCTAGTCAGTATACCTTTAGCAGCCCATTTGAAGCTTTTAGCTAACCTTTCATCGAAGACAGTTGAATATAGAGAGTTAATGTCGAAGACTTCATATGCGAGCATGGTTGGGAGCTTGATGTACGGGATGGTATGTAGAGGCCGGATTTATCACAGGCGGTGAGCATGGTCCCGGGATACGTGCACGATCCAGGAGTGGGTCATTGGGATGTCGTGAGATGGATTTTGGGGTACACTCATGATACCCTCAATTTTGGTTTAGTTTTTGAGTGGGATACTAGAGGTGGTAGTTGTGCATTGACTACGTTGATTCGGATTATACCGGGGATTTGGATAAGCGCCGGTCTACTACGGGGTATGTGTTCACTTTGACCCGTGTGCCGGTATGTTTGAGATCCACCTTATAGTCTACAATAGCTTTGTTGATGATGGAGCAGAGTATATGGTAATTACAGAGGTTGTGAAGGAGGCTATTTGGCTTTGAGTGAACTTTTGCAGGAACTTGGTATTTCGCAGTGATCCGTCACCATTCATTGTTATAGCATGAGTGCTATCTATTTAGCAAAGAATCAGGTGTTTCATGCGAGAACGAAGCACATTGATATTCATTATCACTTTGTTCGAGATGTTCTTAAAGATGGTGATGTGGAGATTGTGAAGGTCCACACGAAGGATAATCCGGCGGATATGATCACTAAGGTGGTTCCGAGCAACAAGTTTGATCATTGTCGAAACTTATTGCATATTCATGATTGTTGAGGCCGTTGATGGCCATTTGAATGAACTGCGAGCGGCTTGATCCCTTGGGAGAGGGGGTATATATGCATTCAATTTGATGCAGTCGGTTTGATGTGTTGATACCAACATTTGGAGATTGTTCACATTCTCATTTGGGTTCCCGACTTATTATGGATTGAGTCTGTTATTATAGATTTATTGTACTTCGTACTAGAATCAACAAGTGGGATATTTTTTGATTGGTATTGGTGTCAGCTCAGTTTTGGAAAAACTTCGCCGATGTGGAGAATTGTGGAGAAACTCAGAAAATCTACTTTTTCTATCATAAGTCGACTCATGCACATGCATAAGTCGACTTATGGTAAGTCGACTTGTGTCTATGCATGAGTCGACTTACGTTCTGTTCTCGAATTATTGGTTTTGGTCTCTGGCAAGTCGACTTATCAGGACTGTTAAGTCGGTTTACGTTTTATTCTCCAGTTGTTGATTTTTGCTCTGCCAAATCGACTTATAGCCCCTGTTAAGTCGATTTATAGCGAGTTTTTTACATAGTTTGGTTTTCTGTTTGGATTCTGTTTAGGGTTTCTATTTTGATATAAATAGAGACACATTTTTCTAGGGTTATTAATCAGAGATTTGAGATTGTATTGAGCAAATTGAGAGGGAGAACTTGTGAGCAAATTGAGAGATTTGGTTTAGGGTTTATTTGAGTGATTTTGTGAGATTGTAACCCTTTGTACTCTCCTTGATTTAGTGGAATCTCTCCATCCTCTCCCCGTGGGCATAAGCAAATTGACGAACCACGTATATCTCTGTGTTTGGTTTAATTTGTCGTATTTTGGATTGGATGTGCTCATGTTTGGTTTGGTTATCTTCTCCCGTAACTAGCAGACTCGTTTGGTTGTCAAGCACGCTTTCACAAAGGCGGCGCAACACTTATCACATAAAACAATTTCCCATAGTGCTCTCTCTCCTTCTGCTCCGGCTTAGGGGTGGATTTAGGTCTTGTGTTGGGCTGTGGTTACACCCTTGAAAGTTTAAAAATTACATACAAACCCTTATAATATTCACAATCTGCCCTCCGCCCCCCTCCCCTATAAAATTTCAAAGTTGCACCTAAATCTATTTAAAATACTAAATACGTTCATAGCAAATTTATTTAACCCGTTGAAAGTGAACTGAGGGCATTACATTTAGGTACTATAGTTTTATAGTGTTATGTTTTTATTTATAAGCAAATAGATACATGTAATCAAGAACATTCAAAAGTTAGAGGAGTATAATTGTTTGGCTTGTTTGCAAGATGGACTAGTAACATTTACATGGCTATATAAACTAGTTCACAAAGTGCAAGGGCAATAAAAAAATTTGTTTATTTTATATATTGGAAGTATTAATCTAATTTTAATTCGTTATATACCGATGTAGATTTGGGTTACGGAAGTGGGATGAACTAATTTCTTTTATGCAAAGAAAGATAGCTACTCTAATAATTTTGTATTTTTAATGTCTTTTTATAGCATTCAGGGAGAAGAGACTCACATGAGGATAGCAGTGCCCACAAATGAAAGCCGTGTATGCCTGATTTGACAAAAAACATCATATTAGCTAAAAATTATTATGCAGATAGAGTATAACAATATGGAAAAAATAATTAATGGAAACATATGTTGGTAAGAATTTCATTAAAAGCACACTTGGTAAGAAGTCAATACATATATCAAAATTGTACTCACCGAAAATTAGTGGATTTTATTACCAGACTAGATAGCACCTCGGGTTCAATATTACATGCCAGATGCAGACACACCCCCCACCCCCCACTCCCCCCACCCCCCCCACACACATATATATATATAATATCATATATATATATATATATCTATATATATATATATATATATATATATATATATATATATATATAATATATATCATATATATATATATATATATTTATTAATATATATACACACACAGTGGAAAAATCCAGTATCCTTGACGTGCTTCCCGTCAGGGATGTCAAATTTCCCGTCAGGCCGATACAGTATCCTTAGGACGGCGCTCCCGCTCAAGCGATACGTCACGTCAGGAAAAGTACCCGTCAGGCATTTAAAACCATCCCTGCACGAGCTAGGGGGGACGGCTGGGAGCCGTCAGCTAATGTATATTCACTGACGGCAATATTATTGACGGCGAATCCGGCAGGCTTTTGGGCGGGGACGGGGCGTCGAGCGGGTGCGTTAGCATGGGGGGGCGGGATGTCAGTAATATTGAAACATCGCTGACGGGCATTCCGTCAGCGATGTTTCACGTATCCCTGACTGGCGATCCCGTCAGCTGATAGGACCATTACTGAGATAGTCTTCATCGGTCGCCTGTACACACGAAACGCTGACGGGTTTCCCAGTTAGCGCATAAGTATACGCTGACGGGAACCAGTCAGCGATACATTTAGTTATCACTGATGAGCCGTCAGCGATACAGTATCGCCTGACGCCCGGATCCCGGTCAGCGATAGCACCCATTTAAAAAACCAATCGCCTATGAAAGTTCCCGCTCAGCGATAACCTATCGCTGTCGGCGCTAATCGTCAACAATGTTATGTTCATTCGCTGACGCCAGATATCCCTTCTGCTCAGCCATACTTATGCGCGACGGGCCTACCCATGCTCACCACGATATGCACTAGCCAGCAAAAAAAATCTGGTGATTACCTAAATCAATTCCCTGTACATATCATCAATTCCTTGTACATATCTATATTCCCTGTAACATATCATACAATTCCCTGATATCTCATCAATCAATTTTGACAAACAACACCATACACAAACACGATAACTTCCAAATCCACAACAATTTTCACAACAAACCATACACATGTCATAAGTTCTAAATCCATACACATCAAACCATACACATGTCACAAGTTCTAAATCCATACACATCAAACCAAACAAACCATCCAAATTCGAAATATGTACATAATATCGCCAGTAAACCATACACATCAAACCATACATAAACACGATAACTTCCAAATCCACAACAATTTTCACAACAAACCATACACATGTCATAAGTTCTAAATTCACATCAAACCATACACGCATAATCTCAACTATAAAGATGTCCACAATATACAAACACGAGTTTAGGATATAACTCACTAAGATAGGTCATCCGTCCTATCCATGTCATCGTCCACGTTGCCACTGGCGGATCCATCCCTACGACTCGCGCTCCCAATATAATTTAAATTTAGAATCACATAATATTGTGTGTAATCATATTTTACATATATAATAAGTATACATGTCTGCTACTCTCTCCACTACCAGTAAATGCCTTTTGAGTGGCCAAGAAATTCATGATCTGGCTTTGCACCCGAGTAGGAACCCGCCTTCTACAAGATTTCATTATTTGCCTAGAAACCATCACAAAAGTAGCAGTAGGATGGATCACTCGCATAAGCTCCTCTTGAATATCCTCACACATCTCCTCGGGAATCTGACCATCTAACATACTCATCACAGAGAAAACAAGCTGCATCGCCTGCTGAGTGCAATCCTCCTGCGACATGTAAGAGGGCCCCGATGGCATAGTCGAGGGTGTGGAAATCGGCGGAGGCTGGAATTGTGTAGACACCCTCTGAGCTCCAACTCCCATCCACCTGGTCCTCCCTTTTTTAGGAAGTCCACAAACTAGATGGCTCACATTATAATTCTGCTCTCTAGTTAGGGGCTCTTGGCTCTGTGTAACAACCTCAGAATACGTGTTTTCCAGAGCTTCCTAGAAGTCCAAAAAATAAATTTAAGAATTAGCCTTTCAAAAATAAAAGATATTTACCTGAACAAGTAAAATAAAAGTACATGTGAAGGGTGTTTTGTGCAACATAAAAGTACATGTGAAGAAGGGTGTTAAGTGCTAATAAATAGTTGTTTCTTATGCATTGTTATATCTTATGCATTGTTATATCCTAACAAGTAAGCCCCTCATATTTATAGCTATCTGGAAGTAAATATGCAATACTCTCTTAAGAGTCTGATAAGCGCATTAAAAGCACATTGTGTTTTTTTTGGTATATCATCTAATAATTATATACCAATTCGATAATTTAGCCATTAAATTTAGTTGGGAGCAGTTTTTTTTCATAATAACGAGGTATTAATACCGAATCTTTGCTAATAGTCATTGTCATCAAAAGATCAAGCATGAAATCATTAAAACATGCAAAAAGAGATGACAAATGTGATGAAAGAATAAAAAGGCTACGGTGGAGAATGCACACACACTTACATGATTTTAGAATGCAAACTGTTATTTGAATACATGATTTTAGAATGCACACACACTTACATACTTATACACATGTATGCATATGTGTGTGTGTGTGATGTGTGTGTGTGATGTGTGCGTACGTATGCATATGTGTGTCAGTGTGTTTAATTCTTATAATAAATAGAGATTTCATATAGATGCATACATACACATCTACATGCATTCAAGAGTTGAAGCTATTATCTCTAATAAATAATTATATAGAACATATAATGATTACATGACTGCTACTTTTTTGGCCTATCATACAGTTTTAAGACTTTGCAAAAGGGACATGACTTTGCTCTTCAACTTGAGAAAATGCTTGACATTATCTAAACTTAGATTTATACAAATCAATATCTTATAGCAGTTTCTACTTCATCCTCTAGTGCAAAAATGAAAATAAACAGCTTTTTATATCCTAACAAGCAAGCCCCTCATACGAATGGGTCATAGTAACTCGGCTAATAAGATGACCAAAAGAAGAGTACAAACAATAGAAACACTACATGATAACAGGCTAATAAGAGCTAAGATAATTAGTTAACCTGCATTTTCTTGGCCAATTCTAGCTTTTGTTTCTTAGCCTCATCGTCATCGTACCCCTTCTTAAATTGAACCACCGTTCTCCTGTGCAGTTCTGGTAGTGGGATAAAGGGAGCGTTCTGAGATTTAAAAATATACTTATTAGTTTTATTTATTAAATATTCTAAGAAGCGGAGAGAATATACAATGATTATTAAAAGACTTTATACCGTTGTCCTACAAAATTGATCCTCAATCTGGGCAAATAAATTAGTCCCCGTATGATGATCATAATTTTTTTTCCATCGATTAAGTTTATTTCTCCTACATTTTTCCTTCAACATGAACAAAGAGAATTTTAGTACATGTTATAATATACAATGGAATATATCACTAGTTTCAGATAAATAACTTGATGATAATTAACTACTATACATATTTACCTGGTGCTCCTCTTAGCCCCACAATATTATAAGTGCAGCTAAGTGCTCAGGCTCAACCCTCTTATCTCGCTTGTATATCCTCTCCCAGTTGTGAGTGAAACAATCAAAGCATTTCTTCTTTATCTCATGTCTCCACTCCCGAAGAGAATGCTTGAACTTTCCCTGGTATCCAAATAAAAATTCCCACCCTACGGGATTGTCTTCGATGTTGAAATATCTCTAAAAAATAAAATATAGTTAAGCATGGACAATTGACAGAATTGAAAAATAATTTTGCTAAATATAAGAATTTACCCAACAATCTCGATATATACTCTCCAGGGCATGAAATGGCTGCTCCCAAGCCTCGTAATAGGGATTCACATTATCACTCCTCCATATCAAACATCCAAGGTATGAGCTGAAGTTATTAGCCCACTGTCCGGTTGGAATCCCATTATGTCCCCATCTCACAATTGCTCGAAAACCATCGATGGTAACTTTTTTTTAAAGTCACTTCCTTGGTGTCCTTTCTTCTGGTAAAGTTTTTCTCCTATAAAAAAGAAATAATAGATATATCAACACTTTTATTTAATCAATCTTAAGCTCTTAGAATTGATTATGTTTTTTTATTAATAGACTCGGAATTGATCAAGTTTTTGATCAAACTCACCAAATCTTTGTCTGATTTTATTTTTTATATCAGACAAAATCTCATCAATCTGTGGGGCCCATTCATCTAATCTTTTTTTCGCAAGCATGTATTTTTCGTTCTGCTTGAGTCTGTACCCCTCTGCACATGCTGGTAAGGGCCCGCGCTCAATCCCAGGAATGTATGCTTGAAGTATAACTGCAGGATCTGCATATAATGGTATGTGAGTCGGCTCTTCCTCACCCTCACCTATAAAAATAAAAGAAATAAATTATCATTGTGCATCTATCATGAATAAAAATACGTAAGTTAAACTAAGTTATACCTGATCTCTCCTGAACTCGGAGGCTCTTCATCAGTGGATTGGTCTTGATTGGGGTTAGCTTCGAATAACCTCCTGTTAATATTTTTAGACATCTACAAGTTGAATAAACATACAAATTAATATAACATAGATGCAAATTAGCTTGGCGAAAATAAAAACAATATGTATTGTTGCATTACTAAATTTTTCATTTCACATCAAGTTTGTAGGCATTTGCAAGCTGAATATACAAAATAAGATATTACATATTTATATCGTCCAAAAGGTAATTGAGATACATTGTAGTGATATTAAAGTTTTTATTATACAATTTGCAAACTAAAAAAAGTTACATGAAGACCCGATTTGTTGGAGCATCCGTTTAATGTCTGTGATAATATTTGGAATGTCTGTCCGAGTTGTTGAAGCATCTGTTTCAAACACTATGTTTTGAGGGTACGAGAATTCATCGATCGCTGTATTTGGCTCATTGAAGTTGTTTATATAGCTCTCGTCATAATCTTCATTCGTGGAAGGTTGAATATAAGCCCTAGAATCCTTGTACAAGACAACCCACTCGTCTTTAACTGTAGGATCTTTCACATAGAAACATTGTTCCACCTGAGATGCAAACATGAATTTTTCATCACTATCAATTTCTTTATCGAGATTGACAATTGTAAATCCAAAGGGATCCTTTTGAGTCTTTGTAAAACACCAACGAATCATGAACATCATGTATTTATGTTCATTTGGACCACCATAGCCGTAGAATATCTCCACCACATCTTCCAACCTTCCATAATATGTCATATTATTTTCAACTGGATTCTGATCTCTTCTGTTTGAGAAACATTCCTTAGAGAAGGTAGCCATGACACCACTATTCTGAGTGACCTTCGTATCATCAACCTCCATTGTGTAAAATTTATAACCGTTAACACGATACCCACCATATTGAATTACAGCATAGTAAGGCCGCTTTGCGTGAACCTTCACTTCTTCTGATATTTGATTATTAAGGACAAGTTGTTCCTGGATCTAAATATATACAAAAATAAGCAAACTATTAAATCAATAGTTTCTAAGTTTTTCATCAATGAAATACAAATATCGCTAAATTTAACAATACTTACTTCACTATTCAACCAAGCAGAGAATTCTTTCATATGCCTTTCTTTAATGTCATGTACAGCTGTACTACCGATAACTTCATTCTTAAGTTTTTCCTGATGTTGCCTATTAATGTGCATAAATTTAATTATTATTGGCAAAATAAAAATTTTGTCAAAATAGAAATTAAAGAGTAAATGGTATTAAAAATTCTTTTTAGATATTTTACCTCCAGTACTCCGAGAATATTTCAAGATTATTTATAACATATGCATGCGCTTGATCTAACAATTTGCTAGAATAATTTTTGTTCAGCCCGCGAGGATAGAGAACTGTGTACTCCTTATTATCAACGGGTGCTAGAAGTTCAGTTTGTTCCCCTCTCATATAACTGTTGAATATCATATCTCCATGATAATGTTTTGATGATAACAATTTATACAGTGTGTGCACTAACTTTTATATGCAGATTTCAATATCAGAATATATACAAGTGCAAGTTGATTTCAAGGCATTTTGAAGTGAAGAAAATGAAGAACAAAAGAGATAATGTATTTTATATTTTCTTTACTTAGAATATTTGTACAAGCCTTGATCACACACATGCACACACACAATTTTAGAACTTATAGTATAGTCGACTAATAGTGATTATAGTCGACTACTTAAGTGTTTGACAGAAACATAAGTTTCTGTGTTTTTACAGTATAGTCGACTAATGTCAACAGTAGTCGACTACTGAACTCAAATTTTATTTTATCAGTTTCTGTCAAAATACAGTGTAGTCGACTAATGGGCTTTGTAGTCGACTACTGAGAAAATTTTTCGAAAACACAGAGTCTGTTTGATCTCAGTGTAGTCGACTAATGTCAACAGTAGTCGACTACAGATACAGTTTTTCCAGTTTTCAAAGTTTGAATATCTGACATTTTATAGCCGTTTTTAAACGTTTTTAAAGTTTAAAAACTTGTCTTTTCAAGGGCTATATATAGGTTATTTGTTCAGAAAAATTGCAGAGACTTACATACCCATAAGCTTTGATCTTTATGCACTTTTTCAAGTGAAAAACATTCAGATTTTGTGAAAAAGAGAAGAGTTTGAAATTTCCTTCAAACATTCATCAAATACATATCATTTAGGCAATTTACAGAGGTTAAAAGAATCCTAAGCCACTGCTGCACTTCACTACACATTCAAGGCTTATAGGATCAATTGTGTTCTTGCTTCAACAAGGATTTCTCTCGGGTGTGAGAGGGTTAATCTCTTGGTTTAGAGATTGGTGTTCAAATTGGTAAGGTGTTTGTCAATTGGTGTTGCAATTTACAGGGACTTACAAATTGGTCAGGTTTGCGTTTGATTTTGTAAGTTTATTAAAAATCATAATGAAACTCTCAAGCGGGATTTGCTTGGGGACTGGATGTACACCGGATTGGTGGAACCAGTATAAAATCCTTGTGTTTGTTATTGTGAATTTCTGAGTTTACCATTTTTCTTTGCAATTTATAATATACTTTGCATTAATTTTAAAAGAACACTATTCACCCCCCCCTCTAGTTATAGGAAATATTTCTGACAAAGTAACTACTAGATCTCATTTTAATTTGATTGCTCATAATGCTTTTATTTCAACTATTGAACCTAAAAATATAAAAGAAGCTCTTCTTGATGATTCATGGATAATTGCTATGCAAGATGAACTTAATCAATTTACTAGAAATAATGTTTGGGATCTTATACCTAGACCTCAAAATAAATCCATTATTGGAACAAAATGGATTTTTAGAAACAAATTAGATGAATTTGGTCAAGTTGTTAGAAACAAAGCTAGATTAGTTGCTCAAGGTTATAATCAAGAAGAAGGAATTGATTATGATGAAACTTATGCACCAGTTGCACGATTAGAATCAATTAGGATTTTACTTGCATTTGCATGTTTTATGAATTTTAAATTATTTCAAATGGATGTTAAAAGTGCTTTTTTAAATGGTTTTATAAATGAAGAAGTTTTTGTAGAACAACCTCCAGGTTTTGAACATGAAAGTTTTCCAAATCATGTTTTTAAACTTAAGAAAGCATTATATGGTCTTAAACAAGCACCTCGTGCATGGTATGATAGATTAAAGAAATTTCTTTTAACTTCAGGTTTTGATATTGGAAAAGTTGATTCAACATTGTTTATTAAGAAAATAAATAAAGATATTTTACTAATTCAAATATATGTAGATGATATTATTTTTGGTTCTACTAACAATAATCTTTGTCAAGAATTTGCTAAGAATATGCAGGATGAATTTGAAATGAGTCACATGGGTGAACTAAATTTCTTTCTTGGACTTCAAATTAAACAATTGAAAGAAGGAATTTTCATCAATCAAAGCAAGTACGCAAAAGATTTACTTAAAAGATTCGGATTGGAAAATTCAACAAGCAAACCAACACCTATGAGCACTACAACATCTCTTGACAAAGATGAAAATGGTAAGAATGTTGATCAAAAGCTATATCGAGGTATGATTGGATCACTTCTTTACATTACTGCTAGTAGACCTGATATTATGTTTAGTGTATGCTTATGTGCAAGATTTCAATCTAATCCTAAAGAATCACATCTTAAAGCAGTAAAAAGAATTTTTAGATATATTAAAGATACTACAAATTATGGTTTATTTTATCCTAAACATAGTTCTTTTGATTTAATATCATATAGTGATGCTGATTTTGCCGGATGTAAATCTGATAGAAAAAGTACAAGTGGAACAAGTCATTTCTTAGGACATTCACTTGTATCTTGGTTTAGTAAGAAACAAAATTCAGTATCATTATCAACAACTGAAGCTGAATATATTGCTGCAAGTCTTGCATGTGCACAAATATTATGGATGAAACAAACTTTAACTGATTATGGCATAAATTGTCCCATATCATCAATTATGTGTGATAATTCTAGTGCAATTAATTTATCTAAAAATCCTATTCAACATTCACATACAAAACATATTGATATTAGACATTATTTTTTACGTGATCATGTATTAAAAGGTGACATTACATTAGAATTTATACCTACAGATAAACAAATAGCAGATATATTAACAAAACCCTTAAAAGAAGAAATTTATGTTAAATTAAGAAGAGAATTAGGTATATGTTCAATTGAAGATTTAAATTAATTTTTAAAACAAACATATATAAATTTATACCCTAATTAGTTGACTAATGTGGCTTATAGTCGACTATATGTACAAGTCTTTCTAATATTTTTTCCTGAAAAATTTCAATATAGTCGACTACTTACCTTTATAGTCGACTACTTAATGTAAAATCTTAAAATGAACTTTCTGTTGTTTACAGTGTAGTCGACTACAACACAGATTAGTCGACTACTCTGAGTTAAAATCTGAAACTCATCTTTCTGTCAATTACAGTGTAGTCGACTACTCTCACTATTAGTCGACTACTGATTCTGAACTTTCAGTTTTACAGTTTTAAGCCAAGTGGATTTTTTTTTTTTGATTTAAACCCAAAAACCAATACCCATACCCGTTTCACTTAAGTAAAATTCATCTCAACCATTCTTTTTCAACTACATCAATACTAACCATACATTTAAGATCAAATCTTAACCCTACATTCAATTTACTATCTAATCTGAACCATACATTGTTTTCTTACTTAAAATATAAAGTAAAAAGCAAAAACTACCCTCTAACTACACCCAAAACCGAAACCCTATCTTCCCTACTTCAGAGTCATCGATTTCAGGTTAGGGCATTTCTCTTTTCTCAATTTTCTCCATCAATTTCTTCAAATCTTTCATATCTGTCAAGCATTCAGGCTCTGTAGTCGACTAATCCAACCTATAGTCGACTAATCTAGGGTTTCTACAGTTGGAGTATTGCTTCTAAACTTGATCTTTACATTTTCTGTTATTTATCTATCTAATATTGTCTAGATCTAAGAAAGCTAAGCAAACCCACACCTCTATCAATGATGAAATCATCATATATTTAAAAAGACCTCTATCAATGATGAAATCATCATATATTTAAAAAGTCCTGATTTATTAGAAGAATTTAACAAATTATCATCTTTTGAAGTTCTTCCAGGACGATAATTTAACAAATTATCATCTTTTGAAGTTCTTCCAGGACGATTTGTGAAATTTGATGATTTTATCCCCTAGAATTTTAGTTCATATTTTGAAAATGTGGGATTACTTGAACTGTTCTCTGCTAAAAATAAAAAACCCACATATCCATTTCTTGTTCAACTGTTCTATACTAATATAGAACGTGTGGGAACTATTGGTGGTTCTGAAAATCTCAAAACTCTTGTTAAAGGAATAGAAATTGACTTAACTACAAAGTCAATTGGTAAAACCTTCAATATTCCTTATCAAGGAGTTTATCTTAGGTCTGTTAAGTTAAATGATCCAGATTTGTTATCTAATCATATATTTCTTTCTGGATATGGTAAACCTTTAAATAACTCAAACAAACTTCGTCCAATTCCTAGGTTCATTGCTCGAATCCTAGCCTATAACTTGTTTCCAAAAACTGGAAGTTTTCATTTCATTTCCCTAGATTTATCAAAAGCTATATATGCTGTAATGGGAAATATTCAAGTTAATTGGGCTGATGTTTACTTTGACAATCTTCTGACTATTCCTAGAGTATTTCTGCCTTATGGTGCATTCCTAACTAAAATATTTGACAAATTCCATGTCGATCTCCAATCTGAAAATTCTGTTGTCCGTTCAATTGAATTTTTTGATTCAAATGCCCTAACTAGGATGGAATTGACAAACTTTGAAATTCAAGAACATAATCCTCAAAATGAACCTGATCAAAATGAACCTGAACCTCATCAAGAAGAAATACCACAATCCTCAACTCAAGCAGGAGCCTCTTCAAGTCAACCACCACCATTTCCTAAAGAACCATCTTGCTTTTTAGACGTGCAATACAACACTTTGAGTGCACGTATCCTTGAACTTGAAACTGGTCAAAGAGCTCTATATGCACAGAATTCATACATCATTAGTAATCAAGAAGACCTAATCAAGAAGTTTGAAGACTTGGACACAAAGCTTAATACATATTTTTAAGGACAGAAACCTCCTCCAGTACCTTAAGATGTTTTTATGATTAGTGTCAAAACAATTATGCTATTTTGTTTAAGTTTCAAAAACTATGTGATTGTGTGTTGTTAGGACTTATGTAATATATTTCTTATGTTGCTACTATGTCACTTATGTTAATTATGTGTTTTTATTATCTATGATAATGTTTGGTTAGATAATGCATGTGCTATATATTTTAAACAGATCATGGTGATGAACATTATGAAACTTTTGGTCTTTATGGCAAGTCATTGCCTACCTATTTGGATGGGTGCAGTTATGGACTATGTTCATAATCTTGATGATTTGTTTGAAGTTTCAGCTCATGTTGAAGAAATAATGTCATGTTTAGCTTCCTCTCTTTGTTGATAACAAAGGGGGAGAAATAATTATGTTCTGTTATGTTTATGTACTATTATAGTTTAGTATACTGTTATAGACTTAAATTTGCATATATGCAGGGGGAGTAAGTATTATATGCAGGGGGAGTAAGTATGATTATTTTAAGTCTTAATCTGATACATAAATTATTTTGTTATCATCAAAAAAGGGGGAGAATGTTGAATATCATATCTCCATGATAGTGTTTTGATGATAACAATTTATACTATGTGTGTTATACAAACATTAGAATTATAGTTAAAACTTGATTATAAAAACTTTTTATTTCATAATTTTTACTCTTAGTAGTCGACTAATTAGATTAGTAGTCGACTACTCATGTATAAAACTCAAATACATAATTCTGTCAATTTACAGTATAGTCGACTAATAGTGATTATAGTCGACTACTCAGGTGTTTGACAGAAACATAAGTTTCTGTTATTTTACAGTATAGTCGACTAATTTACATTATAGTCGACTACTTAAGTGTTTGACAGAAACATAAGTTTCTGTGTTTTTACAGTATAGTCGACTAATGTCAACAGTAGTCGACTACTGAACTCAAATTTTATTTTATCAGTTTCTGTCAAAATACAGTGTAGTCGACTAATGAGCATTATAGTCGACTACTGAGAAATTTTCTGACTCAGTGTAGTCGACTAATGTCAACAGTAGTCGACTACAGATACAGTTTTTCCAGTTTTCAAAGTTTGAATATCTGACATTTTATAGCCGTTTTTAAACGTTTTTAAAGTTTAAAAACTTGTCTTTTCAAGGGCTATATATATATTTGTTCAGAAAAATTGCAGAGACTTACATACCCATAAGCTTTGATCTTTATGTACTTTGTCAAGTGAAAAACATTCAGATTTTGTGAAAAAGAGAAGAGTTTGAAATTGCCTTCAAACATTCATCAAATACATATCATTTAGGCAATTTACAGAGGTTAAAAGAATCCTAAGCCACTGCTGCACTTCACTACACATTCAAGGCTTATAGGATCAATTGTGTTCTTGCTTCAACAAGGATTTCTCTCGGATGTGAGAGGGTTAATCTCTTGGTTTAGAGATTGGTGTTCAAATTGGCAAGGTGTTTGTTAATTGGTGTTGCAATTTACAGGGACTTACAAATTGGTCAGGTTTGCGTTTGATTTTGTAAGTTTATTCAAAATCATAATGAAACTCTCAAGCGGGATTTGCTTGGGGACTGGATGTACACCGGATTGGTTGAACCAGTATAAAATCCTTGTGTTTGTTATTGTGAATTTCTGAGTTTGCCATTTTTCTTTGAAATTTATAATATACTTTGCATTAATTTTAAAAGAATACTATTCACCCCCCCTCTAGTGTTCAAGTGTATATATTTCAGATCCTACAATAACGAGAGGCAAATAAGAGACACTCGCTTCTCACGTAACTTTCAGCTATTGAACCTTCTGGGCGAGCTCTGTTACGCAATTGACGCTTCATTGAACCCAAATATCTAAAAAAGGAATATTAATCAGATATAGATGTAAAGAAATTTACATTTAATAGATATAAATATTGATAGGTAACGATTAAATTTTTCTAAATACTAACCTCTCTATTGGATACATCCAACGATAATGGACTGGTCCTGCTATTGCAGCCTCCTCCGCGAGATGATGTGTAAGATGAACCATTATTGTGAAAAAAGATGGAGGAAAGAGCATCTCCATTTCACACATTGTTTCAGAAATATTTTCTCCAAGTTTCTCAAAGTCACGGGCGTCTATAACTTTAGAACAAAGCTTTCTGAAAAATCCACAAAAATCAATAATAACCTTCACTATTTTTTTATTCTGCATAGTACTGCGTAGTGCCACAGGTAGCAATTGACGAAGAAGCACGTGATAATCATGAGTTTTAAGCCCTAATATTTTCATTTCTTGCACCTGGACATAGTTCGATATGTTTGCGGAATAACCCTCTGGTAACTTTATTGATTTGAGGAATTGACAAAATGTTTGCATCTTAACTTTCGACATTGTAATACGAGACGCAGGCAACTCTAATCGGTCATTTCCAACATTTTTTGGCTGCAGTTCCTCTCTAATGTTCAATGCAGTTAGATCTCGACGAGCTCGTAGATCATCCTTTGATTTATTAGCATCTTGCAACAATGTGGACAAAAGATTATCACAAATATTTTTTTCAATGTGCATGACGTCCAAGTTGTGACGTATTTTTAGCTCTTTCCAATAGGGGAGTTGAAAAAAAATGCTGAATTTTGTCCATCCTGAAGGTAATTTTACGACTTTAGCCCCATCACTCACCACTTGTGCTTGTCTCTTTCGTTTTGGCATCCTTTTGTTAATACGCAAGTTCCTTACTCCAAGTAAATCATCTTTCGAATAGCGCTTCTTTCCAAAGCTGACGGCAGGGAACATCTCAAGGAAATGTACAATCTGATCCTCACGTAATGGACGCGGAGCATCTCTCTTCTCAACAGTATCATCAAAAAACTTGCTCCATTTTTTAGTTCTGTACCTGTGTTTTATGTTCAACCACCTTCTATTAAACCAATAACAAAACTTTCGACTGTGCTGCAGATAAAGACCTTTGAATTCTGGACCACACACTGGACATGCATATGTTCCCTTTGTAGACCAACCTGAAAGATTCGTATAGGCTGGAAAATCATTAATTGTCCATAGTAAAATAGCACATAGTCTGAAAGACTGCTTTGCATGAGTATCATAAGTAATAACCCCTCCAGTCCAGAGTTGTTTTAACTCATTAATTAGCGGTTCTAAAAACACATCTATGTCATTGCCTGGTGCATGCTTGCCCGGTATCAATAATGAAAGTATCATATACGGTTGTTTCATGCAAAGCCAAGGTGGTAAGTTGTAAGGCGTTAATACCACAGGCCATGTAGACCAACCAGAACTCATTATCCCAAATGGATTGAATCCGTCGCTAGACAAACCTAGTCTAACATTCCTGCACTCATTCGCAAACCAAGGAAAAGTTCTATCCATATGCTTCCACGCCTCTGCATCAGCCGGATGTCTGATTTTACCATCATCAGTACGTTCTTCCATGTGCCACCTCATTTGCTTAGCAGTGTCTTTATTCATATACAACCGTTTTAGCCTTGGTATTAAGGGAAAATGATGCAGGACCTTTGCTGGAATCTTATTTTGCTTAAGCATAGACCTTATTGTCCCATGTGTTGAATAATTTTTGCGTTGTACCCACCGTGATACTCCACAAATTGGACACTCCTGAAGATCTTTGTTATCCTTATAGTAGAGGATACAATCATTAGGGCATGCGTCGATTTTATTGTAATCAAGTCCTATAACATAAACAATCTTCTTTGCGTTATCATAATTTTCTGGTATGCTATCTTTTCCATTTGGAATGACTTTTCTCAGCAACAAAAGCAACATATTAAAATATTTATCCGCCATTCCGCTAAGAGACTTTATACGCAAAAGACGCAGCATAAATGATAACCTGGTGAACTCGGTACAACCCTCATACAGATCATTTTCATTGTCGTTAATTAATTTCATTATCTGCGCTAGCTCCTCATGATCAGTCACGCAGCATTTCCCGACTCGTCAGCATCCTCGGCATCTTCAGATTGATCTATATTAGGAACTGTTAACATATCCGCGAGCATCGTATGTGTATCATCTATTCTCGTATCATCTATTCTCCCACCGGACATACCGATATCCGCCATCAGTTCCATTTCTTCAAGGCATCCTTCCCCATGAAACGTCCAATATTTGTACTCCTCATGAAATCCGGATATTAAGTGTTTCTGTAAATCACTTTTATCCACCAACGATCTATTTTTACACCAACAGCAGGGACAATACATGACATCACTATTTAACTTCCGTGGGTCTGCCAAGGCGTACTGTATCAATTGATTTATTCCATCTTTATATCAACTATCCCTCCATCTATCAATACGAGGAATATCGATCCATGATTTGTCCGGAACTATCCTCATAGATCTGTATGATATTAAGCATAATTAGATAATGTGAATTTTTATTATTAACGCATCAAATTAAAGGTTGCGTGATATTAACTTTCTTCACGATATCAAGGAAATTTTAATTATAATAATCTAGGAGGGAAAATTACCAGAACATAAATTATGTGGGAGTAAAATCTAATGCTCATATTTGAAATAAGACAATTTAACGGCTGTCATATATATAAAAGATGCTATTTTTTATAAATTATATTTAATGTAAACCCACCATATTATTTTAACCATACTTTTGACTATGGTCATCATTATTTTAATACGTTTGATTGATTGACTAAATAGGTATATAAACCATATATTACTTTACTTTCTCACATGAACTAATATTTGGCGCTTAATAATTTAAATTATTACTTTTAAATTTAATATAAAGAGAAGCTCTAATAACATTTATTCATTTACTTACAGGATAATACAATCTCAATTCTTATTTTTGCTTGAGATTTATTTCATAGTTACGCGTATCAAATTAATAACTACAATGTAAAGTTAACCAATTTTGTAAAGCCCAACTACTGGCTATAAGCATCAATGTTTAATCTTATATAATAAAATTGATTTAATACTGAATAGTAATATCGTTGTAATAATATTATTATTAGGAAAAAAATTTCATGAACCAGTATGTTCTTTATGACATATAAGCTATGCACTCTAAATTTTTGTGTCTTTTATAGGTCCAAAAAGTTTGAATATGAGCCTCTAACATTTTGCTCTCATAATAGCAAAATCCACTCAGCAGATGTGGATATTCCAGATGAGTTATATATTCTATATACAATACAATTGCCCTAGGCAAGTAAGTTATAATAGCATTTTTCATTCACATTGTTTGGAGCAAGATATGATAGGGATCTTGCATCAAAGAGAATTTTTTTTATATTTAGAGCACATAGTGAAATATATCATAATCTCTTTGCTCTAATTCCGTAAGAAAATAATTCTTTATACTTTCAGTTTTACTTCTATAATACGGAGAATGCTGAACCATACATTGATGATATTATTCTTTGTAATATTTTTCAAAGAATAACATTTATCAATTCTTCAAGTACAGGGATTGCTCCTCATCTGTTTCTTTGTAATATTTTTAAGGTGTTTGTAATTTGCAGTCTTACTTCGGTTTGGTAAAAGTTTATTAAAAGTTTTACTTCTATCTAGGAGTGTCTAAAAAGCCCGCCGGCCCGGGATCGTCCCGAAGTCCGGCCTAGGCCACTGCCTGAAAACTTGGGCCAAGTCCGGGCTCCGGGCCAGGCCTGAGCCGACTCTCCCGACCCGGAATAGTGGTTTTTTTATTTTTATATATTTTTATATTTTTTATATGTATTATATATGTATAATATATGTATATATAAATATATATAATATGTATAATATATGTATATATAATATATTTTTATATATGTATAATATGTGTATATATATAATATATGTATATATATAATATATGTATATATAATATATTTCTATATATGTATAATGTATGTATGTATGTATATATACTCTCTCTTAGTATATATGTATATATAAGTATACTCTCTCTTATATATGTATACTCTCTCTTATATAAGTATATATAAGTATACACTCTCTTATATATGTATAATATGTGTGTGTGTGTGTGTGTGTGTGTATTTATATACTCTCTCTCTCTTAGTATATAAATATATATAAGTATAGTATATTACAACGGCTATTTTTTCCCCATCGGCCCAACGGGCAACGACTACTTATGCGATTCTCTCTCTCTCTCAAGTTATAACTTATAAATATATACAATATATTTACATATAATATATGTATATATAATATATAGTTACATAATAATTTATAAGTATATACTAATACATAATTATATAAAATATAATAATATTAAACTAATTTTTAGCATTTTTTATCAAAAAAAAAGAAAAGAAAAGAAATTTAAAAAAAACCTAGTTGGGATGTACTTATCTATTGTGATGCGATGAATTCCAAAATAAATTTATACTTGTAATTTGTAAATGATTTATTAATTATTAATAAAGAATTTATTTTTATAATTTTTTATTTGTAATTTATGTCATTTTAAGTGATTAATAAAATTATTTACTCTCACTTAATGGATTCGTATTTGAATCCCAAGAATATTTTTATCTACCGAAAGTTTCTCCGAACTCGTGCTTTTAAAAGGAGTATGGTATATATATATATATATATATATATATATATACCATACTCCTTTTAAAAGCACGAGTTCGGAGAAACTTTCGGTAGATAAAAATATTCTTGGGATTCAAATACGAATCCATTAAGTGAGAGTAAGTTAATAAATTGATGAATTCTTATTAGTTATACATAATATGAGGATAATGATACAAAATGTATTTAGATTATATTAGAATCAAGAAATTATACAATTGACCAATTTGATTTCCATTGGGTTCAACTACAAATTTATGCTACAAAACAATATTTATTGGGCTTAGGCAGGTCCAACTCCAAATTTATCAACTCTAGTAAAAATGTCCAAAATCCAAAATAATTGTTCACATGAATTAGATAAGGAGTTTATATTTATCTTTAATTTAATAGTTTGCTTTATCTTTTCAAGGAGTTAGATTATTATTGTTATATATATGAATGTTTATTCCTCATTGTTGGAATTATGTCTTTGATTATTTGTATAACTTTATGAGAATTAGATAGGGTTAGAGATCTATCATGATTAGGAGATTGGGTCTCATCATGATTAGGAGTTTAAAAGCTATTCTAATTAGGAAGTTAGGCTAGAGATAGAGTTTTGGTTTTCCTCTATATATTCTTCTATTGTTGGAGGAAAAACCAAGCTGAGGAAAGAGAGCCAATATTCTTGTAATCTAGGGTTAGTAGAGAGCGTAGCCTGATTCAAGAATATTGTGAGAGAGGCGAGGGTTTCGTAGTCTTTATCCATGCAAAAGATTACATCATTGGGAGAGGGTTTCACGGTCTTTGTCCGCTCAAAAGATTGTAAGGAGAGGGATTTGGAGAGAATATGAGAGTTGATTATGTATGTGAGGTTGAGAGATTGAGATATGAGAGTTGAGTTGTTCCTCTTGTAGTTCTCACTGATACATAGTTGATTTCCTGAATTGTTGCCCATGGACGTAGGTCGAAGTTGGTTAACTGAACCACGTAAATTTTGGTGTTCTTTCTTCTTGATTGTGGTTGTTTTATATTTTATCGATTGTCGGTTATCATCTGAGTTGTGGAGATCATAGTAGGTGGGGAGACTAAAATTCATCAACAATTGGTATCAGAGTTATGATGGATCCGAGAGCAAATTCTCAAGATAGAAGGCGACATCGTGCAAGATTGAAGATTGACGTTAAAAGAATCAAGATGAAGGGAAAAGGTACTGTAGCAGAAAATACTGTAGCAGCGGGAGAACACTATTCATGTGGGTGAGGATTTTCTTATAAGTTATTAAATAAAATCCGACGGGGCAAATTGATTTATCTTTTGATCGAGGATTTGGAAGCGAATTTTGGTGATCTAGGAGTCGTTCCTAGGTTTTTTGATATGCGGAGTTTGTTTTTTATGTCATTTTTATCAAATTCAATCTCTATAGTGACTAATTGAAATTTTGATTGTGGTTAGATTATGATGACTTCTTCGGGTCCGAAGTTTGGTATTCTGCTATTCAACTGCAAGACAAATCTGATGGCATATAGGGTAAATGAGTATGCGATGGATAAGACTGGTGTAGAGAATCAGATTAGCAGTAGTATTGTCAACATATAATTATTCAGAGTCATCATGGGAGTAGTAGTTGGTTGGTGTTTAGACTCGAGGAGGACAGTGCCAGATTAGGTCGAGTTTGCAAGCAGGCATGACTGAGTGACACACATGTTGATGAAGATGGTAGCATTAGACTTGAAGACGATGAGCGCTCATATTCAGTCCAAGCCAAGTAATGGAGGAGATGGAGACATCTGGTTCATAGTGTGGAGTAGGAGAGGTGCACCAATATAATTCAAGATGCACGATGCAAGTAGAGTACGGGGACAACAAGTGGGGAAATGCTACTGTCAAGTTTAATTCAGGAGGAGAAGAATGGTTGATTTAATTTCAGAGGTGGCGAAGATCTCTTGGTGCGCACAAAAGAGGTGGAGGCACCACAGCGAGGCAGATGAAAGTGAGGGTCATATTGGCATCCAATTAGAGTGCATGTGTTCTGATTAGGAGTGCATGTGCTTTGATTTGAAGTGCGAAAATAAATAGAAGACTCTAGCGGGAGAGACAAAGTTTTAAGACATCTATGATATATCTTCAAGGGAGTTTGGGAATCAAATCTAAGGTGGAGATTGTTGGGATTGTGTCTTTGATACTTTGTATAACTTCATGAGAATTAGATAGGGTTAGATATCTATCATGATTAGGAGACTGGGTCTCATCATGATTAGGAGTTTAAAACATATTCTAATTAGGAAGTTAGGCTAGAGATATGGTGTTGGTTTTTCTATATATATTCTTCTATTATTGGAGGAAAAACCAAGCAGAGGAGAGATAACCAATATCATTGTAATCTAGGGGTTAGCAGAGGGCATAACCTGATTCAAGAATATTGTGCGAGAGGCGAGGGCTTCGCAGTCTTTATCTGTGCAAAAGATTACATCATTGGGAGAGGGTTTCACAGTCTTTGTCTGTTCAAAGATTGTAAGGAGAGGGCTTTGGAGAGAATATGAGAGTTGATTATGTATGTGAGGTTAAGAGATTGAGAGATGAGAATTAAGTGGTTCCTCTTGTAGTTCTCTGTGATATATAGTGGATTTCTTGTATTGTTGCCCATGGACGTAGGTCGAAGTTGGTCGACTGAACTACGTAAATTTCGGTGTTCTTTCCTCTTGATTGTGATTGTTTTATTTCTTGTTGATTGTGGGTTAGTTCCCGAGTTACGGAGATCGTAGTAGGCGGGGAGACTAAAATTGCCCAACACTCATAACTTTAAAGTTCATATTATCTTAGAAGTGCTACATAATTAAATTTCTTAAGCCTTTAAATAAACGTGCTCAACGGTGCCGCTAGTAGGAGTAAAAAAAATTTATTTTATTGTCCCCTATCTCTCTCTCTACATATCTTCAAAGGTTAAGATTTTATACTATTATTATTTAAATATAATTCTATTTATAATCGTTATCCTCTCACATTTAAAAACACATACCACTATATATAAGCTAAAAAATTATAATAATTTTTAATAGCACTTTCATCTCCTTCGATAAGTTTGTCTTTTGTTAATTTCTTCTTATTACATTAGAATAGATTATTTTAAAGTAATTAATTATATTGTATGTTTAATCTTTTTTTATATTAAGAAATAAAAACAAGGAAAAATTGCTTCAAGGCCCCAAAATTTGACTTCTCATGTGGCCCAGACCCATGTACTTTGGCCCATATGGCTAAGCCCTTCAAAATTCAAAAAATATAACTCAGCCCTAAATGACATTCTCTCAGCCGTATTTGCACCCAGAGACCCTAAAATACCCACACCTTTCTCTCCGTGCCTCGAAAACAAGATCCGATCGCTGGCGATCCCTTCTCGTCGCAATTAAGGCGAGGTGATGGCCATTTTGGGGGGAAATTTTGGCGTGCTCCCTCCATTATATATCCTTTTAACCCACTCGTCTTTGAATAGAGTGTATTTATGGTGCAAAGGGTAGATTTATGCGGTTAGGGCTCATGATCTTCAACCCCCTACTTGTCATAAAGTTCCCTTGATAAATCCTCTTAAATCCCCTTTATTTATGGTGGAGAACCCCCTTATTTGCATTGTTTCCTTTGGTGAGAGAGTAGTGTTCTCAAGGGTAACGTGTGTAACCTCTTTTTTTGTGTTTAAGTTTGATGTGACTGAGAGGTTGAAGGTTCCTTATGATGCGTTATCAATGGTTTATAAATCTGAAAGGATCCTTGATCTGCGTTTTGAGATTGAGAATGAGGATGATATGGAGTGTATGGTGGAACACAACCGTAATATCGGGTGTCTGGAGATCCATATTCGAGCTACTATAGATGTAGATGTTTTGAGATGTCATAACACCCCGAAGCAACCTCCTGAAATGTAAGTTATATTTACACTTAAATTTTTAAAAACTTATGAATTGCGTGAGTAAAATGTGAAGAAATGATAACATAGTGAACTGTTTTAGGTTAAATGTTAGCTTTTAACTGATATATGTTAACTTTCTACCCAAGGTTGTTAAGCTTTAGAGCATATGTGTTAACTTTTAAAGGTACTGTAGAATTTAACTACAAGTCTTGTTCGTTATTTTAAGAAAAAACAATTATATTTATGCAGCATTATGAATACATTGAAGCCACAGTTTATTGATTGCACTTCTACCGCAAATCATGGTTCAGAAAGAATTCCAATTGATAATCCCAATGGTAGCATTGTAGTGCAGTCCGATGACATTGTTAACAGCACATTAATGATTCCTGGTTGGTGGCATAATGCATTAACTGAAGAGGGTCAAGAATTTGAGAGTGCTGAAGAATTAAGGTTGGTGATGACATATTATGCTCTTGCCAAAATGTTTGATTATGAGTTTAAAAAGAACAAACCAAAACATATCTGTGTATATTGCCAATATAAAGAAACTTATGAGTGCCTATGGATGTTGTTTGATTCACCTGTTAAGAATGAAAAGAGACTTTCGATCAAGAAGTTTGTTAATGAATACACTTGTGGGCAGCACGGGCAAAATGCAGGTCGTTCAAGGGCATCCCGTAAATTCATTACAACACAGTTATAACCACTCCTAAAGGTCCATCCAGAAATCCGACCAGTTGATATGCAAAAGGAGTTCCTCACAAACTACGGCCTTAGAATTGATTACGGTAAGATATGGTGGGGGAAAGAGAGAGCACAAGAAATGCTTTATGAGGATATATATGAGTCGTATGATCAACTACGATGGTAAATGTTGAGCTTTATTGTTAACTTGTTACGTTTCAAAGTTTGCTTGTTAAAACAAATAGTTAACATGTTTCTTGTTAAGTTCATTGATAACATTGATAACATGTTAAGTTTTACCACTAACATGTTAACTTTCGCTGTTACATTGTTAAGTTATGCAGATAATTTGTTAACTTTATGTGTTAACTTGTTAAGTTACCCTAATAATGTGTTAACTTTTTTGGTCGCTTGTTAAGCTATACGGATAACATGTTAACTTGTTGGTTTGTTTCTTCGTACACGACTAGGTATGAGCGCATGGTAAAAGAGACAAATCCTGGCAGCTATATACATGTTGACCAGAATGAGGGGAGGTTTTCAAGACTTTGTTTGTTACGCTGCATGCATCAATGGTTTCTTGAGTGGATGCAGACCCCTTCTACTTTTGGACGGTACATTTTTGAAGGATCGATATAAAGGTATGCTCCTTTCGGCCATAGCATACGATGGGAACCAATGTATATTTCTCTTAGCGTATTGCATATGTGATCAAGAGAATTTGATGAATTAGAAGTGATTCCTTTAAGGTCTATGGTCCATACTTTATGAGAGGGTCGACCCTTACAATCCTTCCCACCAATTGGTTATAATTTTGACAAAGGAATTAAAGAATCAGTAAAAGAGTATTTTCCAGAAGCTCTACACTTGAGGTGTATTCTACATCTTGTTGAAAATTTTAGGTTAAAGCTTAAGGACTTGGGTATGAAGTCGAAGGACACTCATGTTCTGGGGAACTTACTCCAAGCTGCTTGTTATAAATACACAATAACAGAATGGAATGAGTACATGAAAGAGATATATGACATGGATCCAAGGGTATACAACATTGCTGTGAACTCCTCTCCTGATCAATAGGCAAATGCATTCTTTCCGGGAATAAGGTAACATTATTTGGCTGTTCTATATCTACGCTAATGTTTGAACTTATGATATGTAGCATGTTAACTTTGGATTTGTTAAATTCTATATCAGAGCTGTTAACTATATTCAGTTATTTCTTAACTGATAACAAAATTTAGGAGGTTGTTAACTATATTCATTTATTTGTAAACTCTTATATGTGACCTGTTAACTCTTATCTATAAACTAATAACTGTAAATCATTACCTGTTAACTCTATTCAATTATTTGTTAACTCTTATATGTTACCTGTTAACTCGTCTGTAAACTATTAACTGTAATTCAAAAAAGTTAACTCTATACAATTATTTGTTAACCCTTATTTGTGACTTGTTAACTCTTATCTGCAAACGGTTAACTGTAATTCATTACCTGTTAACTCAATACAATTATCTGTTAACCCTTACCTGTGACCTATTAACTCGATATATATAATTTTAGGTATGTGCACGTAGCATCTAATGTCGCTGAGTCTTTTAATAATTGGATAAGGGAGACTAGATTGCTACGAATTCTACAAATGGTTGAGCATATTCGTAAACAGATAATGGTCCGAATGAGTAATCGTCGGTTACATGGAGATAAATAGGCTGGATATCTCTGTCCACAAGCAGAGATGGTGCTTAAAGAAAATATAGAGAAAGGTCGTCCATTGGATGTTAAGCAAGCTACAACTGACATATTTGTAGTGCAAGCACATAAAACTACCCACGTTGATTTGGAGAAGAAGACATGCACTTGCCGTGCTTAGGACGTCATGCGGATTCCGTGTAAACATGCATGTGTAGTCATCTCGTATATGAAGAGAGATATTTACCAATATTACGATTGGTTTATGTCCAAAGAAGTATTTAAAAAGAGCTATGAGCCGATTCTCTATCCTATACCAGATTATGAGAAATGAAGTGTGCTAAGGGATGAGTTCGAGCTACTTCCACCACATACTACCAAAAGAAAGGGGAGAAATAAAATACAGCGTATCAACAATTGAACAATGTACAAACGGTCTTTGAAATGCTCTCGATGCCACGTTGAAGGCCACAACCACGCAACTTGCAATGAATCGATCGCCGATTGATATGAGTTGCAGATGAACTAGAATACTTTTGGGTGTATGTAATACTTTTGTATGTATGTTTCTGTTTATATGAACTGAAACATATTTGGGTATTTGTATTACTTTTGTAGGTATGTAGTAGTTGTGTATATGAACTGAAATACTTTTGGGGCAATGTGAACTATAATGAAAATGTTAACTTACTTGGTTTGTAAAGTTACTCTGTTAGATTGTAAAGTTACAGTTAACATATAAAATTTTCTTGGTAGCTTATTAAGTTACACATATTACATGTTAACTTTTGTTGTTACATTGTTAAGTTATGTAGATAAAATGTTAACTTTCTTTGTTAACTTGTTAAGCTACGAAGATAACACGTTGGCTCTCCCTCGTATATTGTAAATTTACGCAGCTAAGATGTTAACTTTCTCCGATAACTTGTTAAGCTACGCAGATAACACGTTAACTTTCTCTCGTACATTATTAAGTTACACAGCTAACATGTTAACTTTCTTATTAACTTGTTAAGCTACATAGTTAACATGTTATATTTCACAGAAATGTGTTAACTTACACTTCTAACACGTTAACTTTATCCGTACACAATAATATTTAACAAGTGAACCTGATATGATATAAAAGTTCTCCGTACATTGTTAACTTACGCATCTAACATGTTAACTTTCTCCGGACACTATAGTTCATTAGCTGTTAACATATTACACCCTAGAGATATTAACTATAATCTATACAAGCTAAAAATTGTGAAGATTGTTTGCAGTTGTTTATCTACCCCAGAGATATTAACTATGATCTATACAAGCTTAAAAGGATGTACATTTGCGGCTCATATAGACGCTTTCAATTCTGGGTCCTACACGGATATTGTGCCCTTGATATTTTTGAATTCCCAACCTTCTTTTATCAGTTCCACGACAAGCCTTGCACGCACTACCTCCGACGAATCATCGGCGGGCGTAACATGCAGTACATCACCTTTCTGGAGAATAGCCAGTACATAAAGGTAAACGTATATCCCACAGTCGTAACTACAAATAAGAAAACATAAATATGTATTACAGATCAGTTTTGGAGACGAAAATTCTTTAATAAAATAAGGTTCATTTCCAATGTACCTTCCCTTTTGAGGCTCGCATAAGATTTCCTTATATTGAAATGTCCTACACAACTTTTTAGGATTGAATGCGGCCTTCATATGGTCCATGAAGTTTATAATTTTGTTAACGGACTCAAGGTAAGCAGAGTGAGTTACCGAACTATATATAGTGCAAAGCTAAATTTTCATCCAATCTAACTTCGACACAATGCCAATGGTCATGACGAACAATTAGGAATATGAGTATTGATCGGCCATCGATAATATGTTTTTGTATATAAAGTTTATATAGTTCATATAGCCACAGATGAGACTCGTCTCCATAGAGTGAATGCTGTTATACAAAATTGAGACATTAAGGTCTTTAACATGTGAACATGGTTCAAGTTCATATAGTTAACAATTTAACCATAATATTTAGCATGTTAACTCTTGTGGCTAACATGTTAACTCTTATGGATAACATGTTTACTATTGTGGCTAACTGTTGTTTTTAACATGTTAACTATTGTGGTTAACATGTTAGCTATAAGAGCTTAGATGTTAACTAATTATATGATGATTGGTCTTACGTAGAAAAAATATAGATACAATCTCATACTGCTTGTTTAAAATAGTGTTCTCCTACAACTGCAACCATTGTCATATTCTATCTAAGATGGCTTCTGTTAACTCTTGTGGATACCATGTTAACTCTTGTGGATAACATATTAACTCTTGTGACTAACATGTTCACTATTGTGGTTAACTGTTGTTTTTAACATGTTAACTATTATGGTTAACATGTTAGATATAAGAGCTTAGATGTTAACTAATTATATGAGGATTGGTCTTATGTAGAAAAATATAGATACAATCCCATATTGCTTGTTTAAAGCAGCGTTCTCCTGCAACTGCAACCATTACCGTAATCTATCTAAGATGGCCTCTGTTACTTTGTCATCGAGTCTTCCCCCGCGGAGCAAATACAGTAGTTCCGGGTATGTAATTGTGCTGTTATCAGTAACGATGACATCGACGTACCTTAAAAAGCAAAAAGTTACGGAGGGTTAAAATCTAAAACATGAAAGCTAACATCTAAACGCGCAAACATAACAAGCAGCTAACAGAGGTTCACATTTAACATTAAAGAGAGCTAACAGAGGTTCACAGTTAACATTAAAGAGAGCTAATAAAGGTTCACAGTTAACTTACGGGCTACATTTCTCCTTGTAGTACTGCGCGAGCCATTTGTTCTCCTCAGTTGAGAGTTTTGCTGCCACATTTCTTGGTATTCTGTAGTTATGTATAAAAGCCCCAACACTATCCAACACTCGTAAGCTAAACGTTCCTACATCAGGGATACCCTGATTCACCTCTTTAAGGCATCACGATCCACATCTGTCAAATACGTGCTTTTTAGCACGTCCCGCTTGCCAACGCTGTCATCGTAGTAAAATGTTATTTTTTCTACCTTATCATCAACAATAATGGGTTCATCTTTGTGCTCACATTCTTTCAACTATAATCCTTTAGCCCTCAGTTTCTTATCCTCAGTTTCAACTGTTCATCTTTGTGCTCACCTTCTTTGTGCTCACCTTCCTTCAACTGTAATCCCTTACCTTTCTTGGTTGCTCTTCCACTTGGAGCTCTACTCCTAAAACCCACATATTTTTTTCTCACTGGCCTCCTCGACCTTATAGCACTTTTGTTGAGCGGAACATTCTCAACCACACATTCCTCCTCTACAAACATTTGCCCATCTTTAGTTGTCGGTCCTTTTGTCTCCTCTGCCACCTCGGAGCTCTCCTTAACCATCTGCTTGTCCTCCTCATCCTTGATCACTTCGTCTCTCTCTTCGCTCTTGCCCATTTCCTCGACAACTTTATTCTTGGTAACATCATGTCTCTCTCTATTTGAGTCCTATTCATCCTCAAACATCTGACTGTCCTCCTCATCCTTGATCACTTCGTCTCTCTCTTCGTTCTTGCCCATTTCATCAACACCTTTATTCATGGTGAGGTCGTCTCTCTCCATGGTTGTCCTCTTCATCCTCAAATACGAGCTCATTATCAAGGTTTTCTCCATCGATTTCATGCTTGTCCTCTTCTTCCACTGTAGGCTTTCCTTTCAGCTGCTGTGCAATAAGCTTCTTCACATTGTTCTCTAAAACCAAGGGATCTACTATGTCAAAAGATCCGTCCAATCCCTTAACCTTTTCGTTAAGTCTACGAATCTCGTTCATAAAAGTTTTATAATACAATTTCTTCGAGACCCTCAGTGTACGGCAAAGTCTTTGGTTTACTTTAGCAGCATTTCTTTAAAATTGTAGCTGCTCCTCAACTGGTAACGTTTCAATCACATCTTCCCTTTCGAAAGCCTTATCAATGGCTTTTGTCAAAATCTATAATTTAGAAATAAGAAATAGTTAACATGATGCTTATAAAGGTTAACAGTTAGAGGCCCACAGTTAACATATATAAATTAAAGGTTCTTTAATCATCTATAGTTAACATGTTAACTGTTGTGGCTAACATGTTAACTATTATGGTTAACATGTTAAATGTTGTGCTAACATGTTAACTGTTGTGGTTAACATGTTAACTCTTGTAGGTAACATGTTAACTCTTAAAGATAACATATTAACTCTTGTGGCTAACATGTTAACTGTTGTGGTTAACATGTTAACTATTATTTTTAACATGTTAACTATTGTGATTTAGCACCTTAGAACTTACCAAACCTATGACCATCTCTTCTCATGTTTATTCTCTTTTTCCTTCTTTTCACCCTTCTTTTCTTCTTCAATCTTCCTCTTCCTTACTGCTGCTTTCTTCCCCTTCGTATGTATGACTTGAAATTGTGGTATAATCCCTTCACTTCTAATCCTCGTATGATCATCTTCCCTCATCAATGGCCTTCTTATTGGATATTTCTCAACCCATGGGCTAATCTCAGGTATTGGTTTATGTACAACATGGATGCTAGCTTTTCCAGCCTTGGTAACTATTGTGCGCTTTTGGAAAGATCCATACTTCTCACCAATCTTCACCTAGTTAGTGAGGGGTGACTTGAATCTATTGCACAAGGCATATCTTTTAATCCCCATTATTTCATAATACCATATGTAAGGACCATGAAATTTTAATACTAGTTAAAATAAATTTTTAGTATTTTAAAATATTTAATTATGTTTTTTAAAAGAGTATTTGTATTTTTCTCGATTTTCTAGAATTATCTATGATTTAAAGTCTAAGTTTTATATTTATTTAAATGGTTTTTATATTTATAAATTAATTTAGTGCAATGAAAATTTCTAGAATTTATCCGTTGGTTTACAGATACTATTACGTATTATTTTAAATAATACGTCGTAATATTATTACTATTACGTATTAATTCTTGTATTATATTGAATTATTAATTACGTATTATTTGTGTAAATTATTGTATTATATTAATTATTACGTATCAGCTGTCGTATTAGCATAACTGGTACGTTTTATCGTATAGATAATTGTCACATAATTATTTTATTTTAAATGTAAGTAAATATATTTTTATTATTAATTATTTTCGTTTAATTGTACAATATGGGTATATTTCGACAGTTTCGTATCAACTGTTGTATTAGCTCAACATGTACGTTTTTATTTGTAGATAATTATTATGTAATTAGTTTAATTTTTAAGTATCCGAAATTATTTATTTTAATTATTTTCGTTTAAATACCTGAAACTATTTAAAAATACTCCAACATTATTCTGCTTCCCGCGTCAAACCCCCAACAACCCCGTTCTCTCCCTCCTCTCTTTTCCAAAAAAATGGCTGCACGCGGGTCATTCAATAATTTATTTTATCTTTTTTAATTTTTTATTAATTTCTTTTCCTATTTAAACCCCCTCAGCCAATCATCTCGTGCTCACCCTCTCTCATTCTCTCTCTTTCTTTCTCTCTCTCTCTCTGCTCTCTTCTCTCCTCTCCAGTCATCTCTCTCTCTCTTCTGCTGTCGTGCCTCGGGCACCGAGCCCGCCGAGCGTCACCGGACACCAGACTTCGATCGCCCAGCCTGCTCCCGACCATCACCGCCGTCACCTCGGCCGCCTCCCCTGTGGCCATTGCAGTCCGCCTCTCCCCCAGCTTGATTGCGCGCCTCAGGCCCGCGACCCGCCCTCTCATCATCCACAGCTCTGACGAACGCCCCACGCTCGCTCCAGCGCCGCCACCAGCGAGTATCGCTCTGGCAGCGCGCCTCTCGCGCCGTTCTGCGGCTCTCCGCCTGCACCCGCCTGCCGCTCTTCATCCTCGTCCGCCAGACGAGCTCCATCCCTAGCTTCGCCGCCGCCGTCCAGTCCCTCGGCCCAGATCCGAGCCCCCAACAGTCACCCTCCGCCTCCAGTCCTCCATCTCCGACTCCCCTTGACCACCGACGTCGACCACCCAACTCCGTCGACTCCCCGATCTCCCGAGCTCGCTGTCCTCCTCCACAGATCCAATCGTCGACCTCCTCCTCGAGCACACCCCCGCAGCAACTCCCTCCGACCTCCAGCTGCGTTTCCCAAGCCGTTGCCCCTCAACAGAGATCTGCCCTAGTTCGTCGTCGCGCCGAGCCACCTCCCCGCTATCCTTCATATTTGCCAAACACCCTCTGCCGCGTCCACGAGATCCCCATTGACGTCGCCATTCAGATCCGTCGCCCTTCAGCGCCGACGCGTCGGACCGACAACATCGATTTGTTCGACGCAACCCGATGCAAGATCCCGATACTCCTTTGACTTGATATTCAATTCTTAGACCGCTCTGAATTAATTAGCTGCTTTCACGATCCCTATTCTTGCTCAGTATAATTTTAGATTAATTACAGATTTATTATGCATACGAACTCGTTACCCGAATAATTATTCGTTACAAATACGGGACTGTCGTGAACATATTGGACTGAGAACTATAACGTATAGAACTATCATGAACGAAACGGACTGTGGACAATAACGTATGACCATTCACGTTGTAATACATATACTGTGATGACCTGTACGGATTTATTTGACGAATGATACTAAAAATAATATTTTGATATTATAAAGATAAAATAAGATAAAAATATTTTAGATTAATTTATGATTTTTTGAATTTATTTGACAAAATAATCATTTTAAAATAATTATAATAAATTATTTTGGTGAAAAATCATTTTAGAGTAATTATAATAAAACAATAGAATTTATTTGACAAAAGAATTATTTTAGAATAATTATAATTTAAAAGAATTTATTTTAGAATAAGTATCAATTTAGAATAATTTCAATAATTTAAGAGGATTTTATAAAAAAAATTATTTAGAACATTTATAAATATTTTTAGGATTTATTTTATAAAGGAATTATTTTAGAACATTTATAAATAATTTTAAAGGATTTATTTTAGAAAAAGGATTATTGTGAATTATTCATGATTTATGTTCTTAATTTTAATTATGTGATATGCTATGATCTTATTGTATATGATTAGTCGTATTTATTACTCTTTGTTATGTTTGAGAACCGTTAGAAAATCATGACTAGTGTGGCCTAGTGTGTCCGGTTTAAGACTTAGAAACCTGTGTATATGTTAGCTTAGAAAAACAAGAGAGTTGGTGTCACGCCTCGCTTCCCAAAATACCCGGGAATTGGAACGTGAACAAGCCCGCGACGTATTAGATTGAGAAGAAATATACACTATCTTTTTTTTCTCTCTTCTTTTCTTCTCAATCCAATACGCTAAGCGTCTGAAAATAAATACAATGCGAAGTCACAGGTTCCCGAACACAATCAGCAAGAATATAATAGACAAACTCAGAATAAAATAATACATATCACAAATAAATATCATCCATGACATAAAATACGGGTCAAACATACCTTATACATATCTGAACAAAGAATACTAGAGAAATGTAAAATACAATGATCCGACGGAAAAGAAATGCTACGAAGTAAACTAAAGGAATAACTAAGCTTCAACTTGCTCTTGTGTTCCATCTACAAAGCACTCCTGCTAAGAATACTCGGCTCTGACGATCTCCCAGCTGGACCTGTTCTTCCGCTAAGTCTGACGTACACCAGAGAAAACAGGTGTACATCAGGTGCATGGCGCAAGGCAAGACCCGACCCCACAAAGAAAATAGAACGAACAGAAATCCAATGCGAAAACGATACGATAACAGAAACAATAAAAGAACGTACAACTGAAATCCACAAATCAATATGAAAACACTACTAAATCATGATAACATAAAACATCTAAAATGAAACAGGTAACGAGATCATGCAGCTAACGATCAGAAACAATCGTACAAGTCACAATGGCATACACTAGATGGAATTAATACTTAAAAATCTACAACAAGAGACGTAGTACGTCGAGCGAAATAATCCAAACAAGGAAACCCTCATGTATATACCATATGTCTCGAATTGTAAATAATTAAATATTAATCCCGATCTATGCATGAAAAGAAACACCACTAGCTTATATCTCACAAGAATCATACTTAGCCAAGAATCGAGGTCATGTAACTAATCATTCTACAACAGGTCATTGGCTCATATTATCAGATAACTGATAGATCACAATCACAAATAGCTCAACTCCTCAGACCCACCCCGGTGACTACACAAACTTCACCGGCGCGAGCCTGGAAATAATCAATAATCTCGATATCACAACTCCTCGGACCCACCCCGGTGACTACACAAACTTCACCAGCGCGAGTCCGGAATACAACCACAATCATAAATATCTCAACTCCTCAGACCCACCCCGGTGACTACACAAACTTCACTGGCGCGAGCCCAGAATACAACCACAATCACAAATATCTCAACACCTCAGACCCACCCCAGTGACTACACAAACTTCACCAGCGCGAGCCTGGAATATACATCAACAATCACAACCGCTCACATGGACCAAGACTTCTCATCCCAATTCTCGTAATTCCAGGTCAACTACACACGAGATTCTAGACCCTAACGGTGTCATACAGGTCACTATAGTCATAAACTCCTAATGATTCTCAATCACAACATGGAGCAATCAATCAATGCAACTAATCATGTGTAATAATATCATAATATTTCAAATAATCAAAATAAGAATTATAAATCATAAACACCAGCTACATAATCAGAAAATAATCTTTTTCTAAATTAATTCATTTTAAATTATTTTGCTTAACAATTAATCTAAACTACTTTATTTTCCAAAATAAATTCTTTTAAATTATTATAATTATCTAAAAATGATTCTAATGCCGAACTAAATTCTTTTAATTCATTATAATTATTCCGAAAATATCATTTATCACACATCCATTATGTAAATCAATATTGTTCACCAAACAACCCACGCAGATAAATACGACGTAATTAAACTATATGCAAATAATTCATAAAAAATGTAAATAATCAAACTACGAAACAGGAGAGCGGAATCTTGCCTACGACGAGAATCTGAACAGCGGCAAGGAGCAGCGGGTTGTTGGGGCTCGGATCTGGGCCGAGGAACTGGACGACGATGAGGTTTAGGTGGGGGAGAACGGCTAGGAACGTCGTTGGGGTGGTCGACGGGAAAGAGAGGTCGAGGCGGGGAGATCTGGCCGCGAGGGGCTCGCCGGCGATGCTGATGTGGTCGGAGGCGGAGGACGGCGAGCGGTGCAGATCTGGACTGAAGGGGTGGCGGTTGGTGGTGCTGCGGCTTTGGAGGAGGCTAAGGGCGGTGAGTTGGCGTCGTCGGCGTGGCAGCAGCTCAGCAAATGCAGGCGGCTTGCGCGGATCTGAGAGGGCTGTGAGGAGGAGATGAGGGAGGAGCGGCTCGCGCGAAGGGGCAGCTTGGGTGGCGGCCGTTGGCTGGCAGCGACAATTTTTGCGGTGGTGATGGGGTTGAAGTAGTCGGCTCGAGGAGAAGAAGGGGAGGATGGCCGGTGGATTGTTGCGGACCGAGGTTGGAGGGCGAGGCAAGGGTTTGGGTGGCAACGGAGAAGAGGACGAAGGGCGGCGCGTCGGGCTCGGGCTGGGTTGCGCGGTGGTGATGGGTGGAGAGATGTGGTGTCGTGATGATGATGGAGAGAGGAAACGTGGGGGTATGGCGCGGTTTTCGTGCAACAGTAGAGAGAGAGCAGATGAGGGGAGATATGTGTGTGTATATATATATATATATATATATATATACTTATACCTATATTATAAATATATATAATATATATATATATATATATATTATATATACTATCATATATTATTATATATATATATATAATATATATATATATTCATATATATAGTAATATATATATATATATATATATATATAATATATATATTAGGGTTTAGGGTTAAGTAATTAAAACAAAATAATTAAAATAAATAATTATGGTCATTTAAAAATCAAAATAATTATGGGATAATTATCTACAATTAAAAACATACATGTTGTGCAAATTCAACAGTTGATACAAAATAGTCAAAATATACACATATTGTATAATTAAACGAGAATAATTAATAATAAAAATATTTCTACTGAAATTTAAAATCAAATAATTATGGGATAATTACGTACACAGTAAAACGTACTAGTTATGCTAATACGATAGATAATATGTAACAATAGAAATAATACAATAAATTATACCAAAAACACATAATTAATAATACCATGTATTATATGAAATAATTTGTAATAATATTAATAATATAATATATTATTTAAAATATTACGTAATAGTACGGACAACACAATAAATTAATTCTAGAAATTTTTACCGCACAAAATAAATTTATAAATACTAAAATCATTTAAATAAATATATAATCAGATTTTTAAGTCATAGAAAATTATAGGAATTTGAGAAAAATACAAATACTCTTTTAAAAATCATAATTAAATATTTAAAAATGCTAAAAAATTATTTTAACTAGTATCAAAATTTCACGGTCCTTACAGTTGGGATGGGGAAGTTAATGTTCATGTGATCGGATAAGACTGTTGATGTATCTTCCAGGCTCGCTCCCGTGGTTGGTGTCGCCACCGGGGTTGGTTTGTAGGGCTAAAGTGAAGTATGTACATCACTTTAGTCAGTGAAATTGTTTCGTCACTCGGGTTCTGTTTGAAGTTTGAACCAGGTAGAAAACGGTTTACGTGTAGTCCTCTAGGCCGCATGTGTAGCAGGATTGGATGCACGTAGAGGATTTGTGAACAGTCAGTTATCCGATGATATGAGCGTTGGCTCTGTGTGAGATGTGACCAGTGACATGTTATAGAATGACTAGTTACATGACTTGTTACCAGTGGATCGGTGTCGACACTGTGATTGGTTGTTGAGTCAAGGTGAATCGGTATCGTCATTTTGGTTAGGATTTATGGATTCTTGTGTAGATCGGTTGTATTTCTTTCCATACATAGATCGGGGTTAATATTTAATTATCTACAATTTGAGACATATGGTATATACATGAGGGTTTCCTTGTTTGGATTATTTCGCTCGACGTACTACATTTTGAGTTGTAGATTTTTAAGTATTAATTCCATCTAGTGTATAACCCTGTACTTGGATGATTATTCTGATCGCTAGCTGCATGATCGACTTGTTACTTGGTTGATTCCCTTGGATTTATTATGATTATTCTATTCTAGTAGTAAATTATATTTAGATTATTAGTATTTCAGTTGTATGTTTTCATTGTTATTACCATTATTGCATTGGTTGCACGACCGTTCTATTCTTCCTTTCGGGATCTTGCCGTGCGCCATGCACCTGACGTACACCTGTTTTCTCTGGTGTACGTCAGACTTAGAAGAAGAACATGTTCAGCTTGGAGATGTGCCAGAGCCGAGTATTCTCAGCAGGAGTGTCTTGTAAACGAAGCAGAAGAAGAGTTGAAGTTCAGTTATTCCTTTCAGTTTATTTTCGTAACATTTCCTTTTCCGCCTGATCATTGTATTTTATATTCTCCAGTATTTCATTCAGATAGTTTGTATAAGGGCATGTTTGGCCCGAATTTTATGTCTGGATGATCATTTCAGTTGTGATATGTATCTTTTGGTTCTGAGTTGTTTATTATATTCTCATTATTGTGATCGGGGACCTGTGCCTTCGTTTGTATTTCTTAACGCTTAGCGTATTAGATTGAGAAGACGGGGTCTAGCACTTATCTCTTCTCAGTTTAATACGTCGCAGGCTTGCTCGCGTCACGATTCTCTGGTATTTTGGGAAGTGGGGCGTGACACCATAGCTGCAAACAAATAATACATATTAGTATGCATGTTAACTTTTACACTAGAAACACTATAGTTAACATGAAGCTAAATATAGTTAACCAGATCCTTAAAATAGTTAACATGAACCAGTTAGCCTTAATGTTTTCTTGACGTAAGTTGACAGAATACATGCAAGCATTCACATGCACAGGTTAACCACAACAATATAAAACATTTAATACAACTTACAGGGATCAAAGGCATGCATCCAGGTACATAGCTTACTCCTGACCTGTGCAGACCTTCCCTGGCAATCTTAATTCCTTTTTTCTTCTGATCATAGATGTATTTCCCCAGGCCACATTCCTCACTCTTTTATTTGAATCAACACATTTGAACAAGAGTCTTGGGATGCCTTGGACACTGCTAGGGCACCACATCATTGAACATTGATAAAGTATCTATAGTAATACAAAATCTTCAATATCCTTCTCCTTTTTTGATTCAACAAGATATTGCAGTAGCTCTTCCACATATCGTCGCATATTTTTCGCTGATTTCTTTGGGGTTCTAGTAAAATATTCACCAAAATACTCCACCCAAAGCCTAGGGAAATGATCTCTATTATTGTAAATTATTTCCCCATCAAGTGGGAAACCTGTATGTTCATGCACCCAGTTCATATCAAAATTAACAATCTTTTCTCTCCCACTTTCGGCATCGGACAGAGAAAACACCACTTCATTACTCTTATAGTGACTCAATATAAGTTCCAGCGTGGGTCGATCTACTGTTGGGGGCCAAACTTTACATAATGCTAGAATGTACACCCTTGGTATGCATCCTAATGACACTGCCGCATTCTCGGGGCCAAACTTTACATAATGCTAGAATGTACACCCTTGGTATGCATCCTAATGACACTGCCGCATTCTCGGTTCGAGGACTTTCATAAATTTACAATATGCACCCTTGGTATGCATCCTAATGACACTGCCGCATTCTCGGTTCGAGGACTTTCATAAATTTACAATATGCGACGAAACTAGCTGTAGGTCTAATTTCAACAGCACCTGACTTTTTCCTGTATTAAAATTAAACATTTAACATCAACCACACTTAACATCCAACATCCAATAGTTAATATGCAACGATGAACTGTAACAGTTACGCTATACACCTTAATAAACAATAGCCAAAGTTAACATTAATAAGAGGTATATAGTTCACACTTAACATTAAGGTATCAGCTAACATGTCCTTCAACCAATGTCCAAGCATATAGTTCACAATGCACCTTAATCTATCTAAATTGGAAAATATAACATATAACATTATCTTACTTCTTTATGGATTTCTGTGATGCGTTTTGTGAACTTGTAATTTTCCTTTTTCTCCTTACACCCCTTTGGAAACTCAACAACGTATGAGTGGCTTCATCGGTGCTGCCATTCCCTGATGGTGACGCATGGGTAGATGAAGACTTGGAGACGGGGGAGGATGTGAGAGAATCGCTACCACGATCGGTCTCAGATGGCAAAGGGGGTCTTCGTCGATCTTGAAAGTCAAGGGCGAGTCTTCTTGCTCGTCGTTCATCGGTGCATGTTCCTGACATTGCAGCGACGGAGGAGGATGGTGAACAAATTCGAATTCGTTTGCCAATTTTTTCGCCATATTCGATCCGGTTCCGACCTAACCCTTGAGTGCAGATTTTGGTTTTTCACTGGAGGGAGAGCAAGAGATAGAGTGCGGAAGGAAGAGAGAAGAGAGAGAGCCTCGATAGTAGCAGAGTGGGCGGGCACCGTTACCAACGCACTGAGGCTGTAGCGGAGTGGGCGGGAAGGGTAGAGTCGGGTTTCTGAGAATTACAGCTCACTCTAGAGGGGCTAAAATAAACTTTTACAATGTATTTTGGGTTTATACAAAATAATAAAAGTACAGGGGGCTGTTGCACATTTTTTTTTTCAATTTTGGGGCCTTGAAGCAATTTTCCCTAAAAACAATGTTCACACTTTCTTCTTATTAGATTATTTTAAATAACCTAATTATATTGTATGTTTGATCAGATCAAGAAATTACAATAATTTTCACAGCATTTTCATCTCCTTCAACACGTATGTGCATTTGTTATTTTCTTCTTATTAGATTAAATTACTAGATTAGATTAGATTGTTTAAAAATTATGAATTATAAAATTATAACAATTTTCACAGTACTTTCATATATTTTCTTCTTATTAGATTAGATTAGATTAGATTAGATTATTTTAAAATAATTAATTATATTGTATGTTCGTTTTTTTAGATTAAGAAATTATAATAATTTTCATAAGATTATTCCAAATTTATGCCCCAAACAATTCTTACTGGGCTTAGGGTAAAGAAAGGATGACTGCCCCTATCCATCACCAGAGTCTACATTCCTTCTCTGGTTCGCTTGTTTGCAAATTTAGATGATGCTACATTCAAAACCCATAGTATCGTTGATCTTAAATAAAATTCCAAGCAATGACGCATAGATATTTCTGCAAGAAAGCTTGTCAGTTGTTCTGGACACTGTATCGAACATATACGTGATCCTATTCCATCTATATTGTTGTTTTTATTTTCTGTGTACTTATTTAAAATTTGCTGCTTTTTTATACCATGTCATTCTTGCCTAGGCATGTACATGTTCTCTAACTTCTAGGATTAAAAGGCTCGTGATAATGATTTTTTTAATCTTTTTTGTGAATTATCACTTATTTCTTCTCTTGCTCGACATCAAAAGGTCAAAATATTTTTTAGGACCAGCAAACTCCATCCGTTGTAACTAGACCATTATATTATCTTTTTATTGGCTAACTTTCTTAGGTGAAGTGCGGATCACTTCGACCAATGCAAATAGACTACGAACAAAATTCATGCGATCAATAAAATTGGAAACACAGCCCCTATAACGTGCATCCTGTTGGAGTTGTAACTTAAAACTTGGGTTTGTAGAGGAAAAGAGGAAAAGTTTAGTCCCACATTGGAAAAGAGATGGGAATATGGGTTCTTTATAAGCCTTCCCTTTCTCTCATATGCCTAGAAGAAAATAAAGGTTATGCTCCACACCACACACACGCGCGTCGGCCGAGACGGGCTCGGGCGACACGCACACACGAATGCAGCTCTAGATTAATGGGCTCTTAATCTGCTATAATTTTATTTTTATTTTTGCTAATTGGAACAGTCTAGAAGAGTTCGCAAAGCCTTCTTGAAGCTCGTGCCGACGAGAAGGAGGTCGCCTGACCGAGGTGCATCTCCGGATTAATGGGCTCTTAATCTGCTACATTTTTATTTTTTATTTTTTTCTAATTGGAACAGTCTAGAAGAGTTCGAAAAACCTTCTTGAAGCTCGTGCCGACGAGAAGGAGGTCGCCTGACCGAGGGTCATTGTATCTTCAGGAACTTTTGTCGCGTAGCCCTGTACGAGAGGGGGCGATTAGATTCTTGGGACAGTGCGTTGCACGCCACGACCATCAAGCCGTATTTCTAACTCTATTTTTTTGTTTGAATTAATTTCATTTCTAAGTTATAATATTTATCTGATATTATCTGATTTAATAATCAACTATTTAAAACTTAATTCGTGTTAATCTTTGTCTAAACAGCTAATATTCCTAACAATCCAAGAATCTAATTGTGTGCTATTTAGAATAGTAACATGATTAACATTCTGGTTTTTATGTTAATGCTGTCTGCAATTCTTAAAAACGAAATGTTACACTGCATGATAATTCTGTTGTATGAATGTTTTATATATTTCTGTTGCATTATAATAACAAAACTATTCATTCATCATCAGATTATGACTACAAGTGAAATTATGTCGGCTAAACTAGAGAAGTTTGATGGGAACAATTTTCGTCGCTGGCAAAACCAAATGAGATTTTGGTTAACAACTCTAAATCTAATAACTGCCATAGAACCAGACAACTCATCTTCATCTAGACCAGTTACTAGGTAATTTTCCTCATCTTCCTCCACAGATTCCATTTCTATCCCGAGAAACACCTCAAGAAATAGAGTATCATTATCTACACAGAATCTTAGGAGCCTTATCTGATAGGTTATATGATATATATTATACTATCACTAATACTAAAGTTCTATGGGAAACACTAGAGAAAAAGTATGGTTTAGATGATGGGAATTAAAAGATTTAAAGCTTCTGATTTTAACAAATTTAAAATGGTAGATTCTAAACCAATGAATGAGCAAATTAATGAATTTGAACATATAGTTCACCAATTAAAAGTGAATGGATCTATCTTAGATGAAACGTTTCAGATAGTCTGTCTTATAGACAAACTTCCCGAGTCCTGGTCAGATTTTGCCAAAAACCTTAACCATACCCAAGGAGATCTTACCCTAGAGCAAGTGTTGAATTCCATTAGAATTGAAGAGCAACATAGACTCAGGGAGAAAAATATGACAAAATCCGAACCCAAAGAATCCAAAGTAAACAATGTTGAATCCAAACCCTTTCCCCAACACAAGAAACATCCCTTCCACCAAAATCAAAATAAAACATTTAAGAAGAAATCCTTTCATCAAAATAAGAACCCTGTCCATTTTCAAAAGAAGGAAGAAGCTGAACGTCGAGTCTGTTTCGTTTGTGGACGAACCAACCACCTTGCTAAGGACTGCTTTTACAAGAAGACAGAACCACCCAAGCCTAGGAAGGGAGGACCTCCACCAAATAAGTCATAAGTGAACATGGTGACTTCCAGTTCAACTGAGACTGCTTTCAGGTCTGTTCTCTTCACCCCTGAAGTAAACATGACCTTTCAAGCAAATGATTGGTGGATTGACACTAGAGCTAATATTCACGTTTGCTTTAATCAATCTTTATTTTCCACCTATCAGGTCTCAAGTAGAGGAACTGTGATAATGGGAAATAATAATGTGGATCCTATATCTGGAATAGGTCGGATCAACCTAAAGCTGACTTCGGATAAGACTTTGATCCTGCAGGATGTCCACCATGTACCAGACATTAGGAGAAATTTAATTAGCGGATCTTTATTAGTGCAACAAGGCTACAAACTTGTTTTTGAATCAAATAAAATTATAATAACTAAGGGATTGAACTTCATTGGTAATGATTTTTTATGTGATGGTCTTTTTAAATTGAATGTTAAGAATTCTACTATTGCATCTCCAATAGCTTTGAATATCGAACCTTCAATCACTTGGCATTAAAGATTAGGACATGTGAATTATAATTCAATTAAAAGATTGATGCATCTCAATATAATTCCAAAGCTTAATATAAAAGATGATGAAAAATGTGAAATATGTGTAGAAGCCAAACTTCCTAAGAAACCATTTAAAACTATTGTTAGAGATTCTGAGATATTAGAACTCATCCATAGTGATGTTCGTGATTCAGGAAGAACAACTAGAGGAGGTAACAAATATTTTGTAACTTTTATAGACGATTGCTCTAAATATTGTTACCTCTACTTAATTAAGACCAAAGATGAAGTCATAAACAAATTCAAAATATATAAAGTAGAAGTTGAAAATTAGTTGGATAGGAAAATTAAAATACTAAGATCAGATAGAGGTGGTGAGTACACTTCTAATGAATTAAAACAATTCTGTGAAGAGAATAAAATTATTCATGAAATAACTGCTCCATATACACATCAATCTAATGGAGTAGCTGAGAGAAAGAATAGAACACTAATGGACATGGTAAACTCAGTGTTAATTAATTTACGTGTGCCAGAAAATTTGTTGGGAGAAGCTCTCATGACTGCCTGTCATATACTAAATAGAATTCCATTCAAGAAATCTGATAAAACCCCTTACACAATTTGGAAGAATAGAAATCCTAATTTGGATCACCTGAAAGTGTGGGGGTGCTTAGCAAAAGTTAAAATACCCGAGAATAAGAGAAAGAAGATTGGACCTAAAATTGTAGATGGAATTTTTATTGGCTATGCTTCTGATAGTAATGCAAATAGATTTTTAATAATCAACTCTGACATTAATGAGATAGCCAAAAACACCATAATTTAAGCTAGGGATGCACATTACTTTGAAAATATTTTTTTTACAAGACCAGAGTAAACAACACAAGCCCTAGCTCTAGTAATTCAGATCCTAGTTCTAACCAAGGTGAAACTAGTTCTAAACAAATTAGACCACTAGAAAGTCCAGAGGAGCCTAGAAGAAGTAAAAGAACTAGAATAGAAAAGGTCCATGAAGATTTCTATGCATTACTTGTAGAAGATTCTCCAATTATATTTGAAGATGCAATAAAATCAGTAGATGCTCTGTTTTGGAAGGAAGCTATAAATAATGAGATACAATCTATAGTTTAAAATTATACTTGGGAACTAACTGATCTTCCTTTAGGCTGTAAAACTATAGGATGTAAATGTGTATTTAAGAAGAAACTCAGACCAGATAGGACAATAGATAAATATAAGGCCAGATTAGTAGCTAAAGGATATACCCAAAAATCTGGTATTGATTATTTTGATGTCTATTCTCCAGTAGCTAGGATTACTACCATTAGAGTCCTTATAGATCTAGCATCTATTCACAAATTAATAACACATCAAATGGATGTTAAAACTGCATTCTTAAATGGAGATTTAGATGAAGAAATCTATATGGATCAACCTGAGAGATTTATAGCTTCTGGACAAGAAAAGAAAGTATGAAACTTATTAGATCACTATATGGTTTCAAACAAGCTCCAAAACAATGGCACATAAAATTTGATGAGATTATACTATCTTATGGATTTGAAATTAATCAAACAGATGAGTGTGTATATCATAAAATAGACAATAACAATAAAATTGTGATTTTATGCTTATATGTTCTTATTTTTGGTTCTGACATACAAATCATAAATGATATCAAACATTTTTTATCACAAAATTTTGACATGAAAGATTTAGGTCAAGCTGATTTAATTCTTAACACCAAAATCTTAAAGAATGAGAATGGATATGTGCTGTCACAATCACATTATATAGAGAAAATTCTCAAGAACTTTTATGATCCAAACTGTAAACCTATTTCTACTCTATATGATCCTAATGTACATCTAAAGAAAAATACAGGTTATCCTCAATTACAAAGAGAATATGCACAAATAATTGGATCATTAGGATTCCTAACAAACTACACAAGACCTGACATTGCTTATGCAGTAAATAGACTTAGTAGATATACATTAAATCCTGATAAGAGTCATTGGGATGCTCTAGAAAGAGTTTTGAGATACCTAAAAGGAACTATGAATTATGGTTTATACTATAAAGATTATCCATCTGTACTAGAAGGTTATTCAGATACAAATTGGATTAGTGACTCAGTAGATGTAAAATCCACTACAGGATTTGTGTTCCTTTTAGGAGGAGGAGCTGTTTCATGGAAATCTACTAAACAAACTGTAATGGCTAGAAGCATAATGGAATCGAAAATGATAGCCCTTGATACTACTGTTGACCCTATAGTTTTGATGATGATTTAGCAAACAATTTATCACTAATAAGTTTTCTAGTGTTTTGTGTTTATGCTCTCCTTTCAGGTATTTCAACACATGTCAATTAAGCGTTAAAGATTCAAGTTCATTTGTGTGGATTTACCTAGGTATATGTTTAGTTTACTTACATATATTGTATGATTATATCTAAGCTCAATATATGTACACTTAACACGTTTTCTTGACGTTTTCTATAATATAAATGATTTTTCATCAAACGTTGTTACAATAACTTTTATCTTATGTTTACAGCTCTTTCGTACTTTATGATATACATATAATACATGCACAATACATATATACATATCTACAAGTCCTATATAAACTTTCACTTTCATAAAAATACAGGTTTTCTAAGCATTTTTCAAAAATAGGTAGTTTTCACAAACGAAAATTGTTTTTCCAAAAATTCCTTTTCAAACATGTTCATTTCATCATTTAGAAAATTTCCCCAAAGTTTCACTATTTTTGGATGTGATTTGATATTTTTAATGAATTTTCAAAACTGCCCAAAACCTGTCAGTATTACCTATATCAGATTTCAGTCGACCGACCCGGTCGACCGACAGTGGTTTTTTGAGCTAATACTCGCGGTCGACCGCACCGGTCGACCGAGAGAATTTTCGGTCGACCGAAAATCCCGTCGGTTGACCGCCAGCTCTAAACCCTGATTATCTGAGTTTTTGAGCTTAGCGATCGACCGGAGCGGTCGACCGCCGAGGTGTCAGAACCCTTGTAACGGCTAAAATTTTTTTCTGTTTTCAAACTGGTTTTTTGGTCTTTTTCCTTCATATTTTGCTATTGTACTGGGGTGCTATAAATACGCCTACTACTGCTGTTTCTCTCTACAACTAAGAAATCCAAGTTTGTGTTTAAGAAAAATTCCTAAGTGTGTTTAAGACTGTTTAAGGTTGATTTCATCATCTGTTTTCAAGAGAAGTTTACATCAACAAAGAACGTGGCTTTCAAATCCCACTGGATCGATCCTCTACTGTTCTTCTTGTTTGAGAAGTTTTCTAAACTCTTATATAGCTTGTTATTTCACTTTCATGTTAGTTAGCTATATTTATTGAGTTTTGATTCACTGTTATCACACACACGTATTTGAGCCTTATATCTCATACTATATATAAAGTGAGTTGTGGGTGTGATTTAGTGAGAGTAAGCTTCATTGTGTTCTCACTTCTTATTGAGAACAAATTATGTGTATTGAACCTTATTTGTGAGAATCACTTGTAATACACTTGTACACCTGAGAGAAGTGTGAGGAGAGAGAGACGGGGTCAAATCCAATAGAGAGTGGAGTCGATTGACGACCTAGGAGAGGTTGTAATCGAGCACTTGAGGAGGAGACACGGGCTAGGTTCCTACATTTAGTGTGTAAAGTGTGATTGTTGATGATTGTGTAGATGTGGAGAGTTTTCGGTGAACTTGTAAAGCGAGTGTGTAGAAGTTCCGGCTTCCCAACCGGATTGTTGATCATGGATATCTCCTCACAGGTGAGGAGCGGGGACGTAGGTCGTGGGGACGAACCTCGTGAACATATCGTTGTTTTGTGTTTGGCTTGGCGTATTCTTTTCATCTTTATTATCTTTATTCATATCTATTGGCGATCAAGATAACAAATTAGTTCATAAACACACCATTAGGTTAATGAAATCAACATGAAGAAACAATGACCACTACATATTCAGTAAAATACGTTCGAATACAAACCTAACTACCTCACCTGACCCCGCGCCAACACGCATTAATTCATTAAAAAGGTATATAAAAAGCCTGTGAAAGCCGAATGGTTACCATTTAGGAGAATTCAAATTCCATCCCTTCCTGATGTTGCCCTAGCTACGGGGCATGACGACCAATGAAGAGGTGACATCAATCAAATGACATTTCTCCTCACTCCGGAAGACCTCGCGCGAACTATTATGTGAAAAGCGTCTCAATCTTCATTGAACCCAGATTGAACATAAGCGAGTGGCTCTGAGAAGCTGCCATACAACACACTTTGAGCTCTCTACCAAGCCCCAATGTTCTCTAAGTCTAAATTTTGTCCTTGACTTAAATAGAATATTCAAGCGTCTGATCCTTGAGAGGCAGAGAGATTTGGACCTGTGATTGTGAACTCACCGGTGAGATATACACTGTAAAAACCACGAAAAGAGGTTAAAAGATCAAATAAATCTAATAAAATCTTTAATTGGCTTTTAATTGGGATTAGATTAGCATAAGACCCTAATCACCCCCCCTCCTCTAGGGTCTAACAATTGGTATCATAGCTTGGTGCTCTTTGATTTAAGGACTAACCGCCTTGAGTTAAAGAATCAAGTTATTGTATTTGTGCTAATCTAATTTTGATTACATTGTGCCTCTTACATTTCATCTTTATGGATATGTATGATTCATCTTGCTTAGGATATGCTATTAATATTGCTCCTCATTTGGATATTTTTCCTTATGCTCAATGGAGAGTTAGATTCAAACTTTTCGTTCAATCTAAACAATTTGATTTATGGTGAGGATGCCTATGTTGTTCCCATTTTGGAAAAATCAAAATGGTGTGAGAATGATAAAAGATTGTTTAACATGAATAAGCTTTTGTTAGAATATTTGATTAACGCTTTTTATTCATCGTTTTCTAACAAATTTGCTAATTTTGATAGTGCTCACGCTTTATGGAAATTTATTGAAGCACATGAAGGGAAATTGGAGGCTATTCAACAAGCGTTGGAAAATCCCGCTTTGAGTTCTAAGGAAGCCTCATCTCCATGTACAAAACCACTAGGTGATAACCCTAGTGAGGTATGCGATAACAATGATATTATTACTTTTGATGAACTTGCTCTTGAGTTTGAAAAATTACACAATTGCTATATTGATGTAAAGAGTAAGTATGTTAATATGAAATCCATTCATGAAACACTAGCTACTAAGTTTAATTTTATTGCAAATAAAAATATAATTCTTAAAGAACGCAATGAAAATTTAAAAATTGAAAATGCTAGTTTGCTTCATGAAAAACGTGATGCTATGTTAGAAGTAGATAAGTTGAAATCTATGATGAATAATCTTGTTTATCCTACTTCTAGTAGCAATACTCTTGAGTTTGAAAAATTACACAATTGCTATATTGATGTAAAGAGCAAGTATGTTAATTTGAAATCCATTCATGAAACACTAGCTACTAAGTTTAATTTTATTGCAAATGAAAATATAATTCTTAAAGAATGCAATGAAAATTTGAAAATTGAAAATGCTAGTTTGCTTCATGAAAAACGTGATGCTATGTTAGAAGTAGATAAGTTGAAATCTATGATGAATAATCTTGTTTATTCTACTTCTAGTAGCAATGCTTGTATGCACAATGATGAGTTGAATCAAATGAGAAAAAGAATATCTACCTTAGATTCAACACTAAATACTTGTATTGCTAATAATAAAAAGCTTATGGACTTATGTGCAAAGTTCAATGTTAATTCTTCTAAGAAACCTATTCACTATGCACATATGTATGACAAAATTCACAAATGTTCTATTTGCGGTCTTAAAGGCCATTTAGCTCAATTTTGTCATAATGCACCAAAAATTGACAAGCCTACACATGATTGCGCATCCCATCAAGCTTCTTCATCACATACACATGTACACACACATAGTGTAAATCATAAACATGCTCATGTGTATAAATGTGATTATTGTGGTCGTGTTGGTCACTTGGCCATGTTTTGTTACGATTTGAAAAGAAATTATCGTTTGCAAAATAATTACAAAGGAAAATCTATTTTTGCAAATGAAACACGTGCATTCTATTTCGATCAACGTAAACCATTCAAACCTCTACATTGCACAAATTGCAATCGTATGGGTCACGTTTACAATTTTTGCTTTGATCGTATAGGTGCACAAAATACGCCCAAACGGGTTCATAACCCTAGGGCCTTGGATTTAAATGATAGGGGTCATGTCCCAAGTTCTAGTGGTACCAAAATGATTTGGGTGTCAAAATGATTTGTATGTCATTTCTTGTGTTTATATTGTTTTGTTTTTGTCATTGTTTTTGAATAATTGATTTTTGAGCCTTAAATGACAAATTATATTCTTTTGTTAAAATAAATTATTTATATGTTTTTAATAGATAAAATCATTTATATATATATTTTATAAAACATCTGGTATGTCATAAAACAAATCTCTTAAAAAAGGATTATTTGTTGTTTAAATCTCTTGTCAATAAATATAGGGAGTTGTGCAAACTAAAAATTCTCCCAACTAGATATATCATTTATTCTCAGTTATTCATGTATGATACTGAGTCTATCCTTCACAATGTTGGGCTAGATAGACTGCTAGATGAGAGACTTAGAGTTCCTTATTATCCTTTTTTAGTTTATCTGTTTTATGCTAACCTGTCCACATCATCCTCTGCTGATGGTAGTTTAACCATTACCTCCTCTGCTAAAAATGTTGCAATAACCTTTTCTGCCAACGAACTTGCGGGGATTCTTCAAATCCCAACAGGTGACGTTGATCTCAGGTCTATTGAGCTTAGTGATCCAGCTGTCAACCAACTCATGTTTAAACCCGCTTAGTGATCCAGCTGTCAACCAACTCATGTTTAAACCCGGCTTCTCTTATCCTATGAACAACAATTCTCTTAATCCAATTGCCAAACTCATTGCTAGAATTGTTGCTCAAAACTTAATTCCTAAGACCGGTAGTTTTGATCACTTTGCTTCTGATAAGATAAATGCTGTCTATGCCATTTTTGCCAAAATCAAAGTAGATTGGGCAACTGTGTTTCTCAATAACATGGCATCAAAGCATACAAAATTTCTACCTTTTGGTTCCTTTCTCACTATTACCTTTCAACACTTCGGTGTTAATCTCACCAATGAACCAAAAATTGAAACAAAAAAGGACTTCTTTGATAAGGTTTCTCTTTCTAGAATGAATATGTTCATTGATTCCACTCGCTCCCGTTCTAGAGCCTCTACCTCATCCTCTTCTGATATTTGTGACCGTCTGGATCGCCTTGAGACTCAGTACTCAAGTGTTCAGAAGCAAGTCTCATCTATTCAGAGGGATGTTAGGACTATTCTTTCCTTTCAGCGTCAGTCTCTTGGGATTCCGGATCCCTCTTCTAGCTCTGAGTCTGACTCTGAGGAGGGCTTTGCTGAAGGATCAGGATCTTCTGATGGCAATGGTGATGGTGGTGATGATGAAGGTGATGATGATGAGTGATCTTGCTGTTTATTGGAGTTGTTTTATATGATTTCTATGTTGATGGTATTGTTTCATTTTGAGTTAGAAAACTTGACATTTATGTTTTTTGTTTGAGTGTAATAACTCTATATCAATATGGTTTTATGTGACTCTTTATGTATAATTTGCTATCGTGTGGACGAATCTATGGTTATGCAAAACCATATAGTTTCAAATGCTTATGTGATGTTTTGTGACGTATTGTGTTTAGTTTATTTCTTCCATGATCAATGCACAGTTGAAACAACATTCATGTTTTGGTGTGTGGAAAATAAGTTGCCTATCATAAGTTCTTTGTACTTTTTATGATTGGTTAGTTTGCTTAGCTCCTTTACATACTCTTTAGTGTCATTTATTCTATTTGACAGGGGGAGCTTTTGGCATACATTTCTTTATTTTTATATATCTGTGCTTATAAGCAGGGGGAGAAATGCTCCTATCTTTCATTTTTTTTCTTCCTTTTTGATGTTGTCAAAGGGGAGAAAAATCCACATCTAGCTCACATTCTTATTCCATATATGGTTTATGTGATCATTCATGAATGGTTTATCTATGCTTCGCTTATATGTGGGTTATCTGTTTATGGTTCATATAAAATTGTTTGCCATCATCAAAAAGGGGGAGATTGTTGACCCTATAGTTTTGATGATGATTTAGCAAACAATTTATCACTAATAAGTTTTCTAGTGTTTTGTGTTTATGCTCTCCTTTAAGGTATTTCAACACACGTCAATTAAGCGTTAAAGATTTAAGTTCATTTGTGTGGATTTACCTAGGTATATGTTTAGTTTACTTACATATATTGTATGATTATATCTAAGCTCAATATATGTACACTTAACATGTTTTCTTGACGTTTTCTATAATATAAATAATTTTTCATCAAACGTTGTTACAATAACTTTTATCTCATGTTTACAGCTCTTTCGTACTTTATGATATACATATAATACATGCACAATACATATATACATATCTACAAGTCCTATATAAACTTTCACTTTCATAAAAATACAGGTTTTCTAAGAATTTTTCAAAAACAGGTAGTTTTCACAAACGAAAATTGTTTTTCTAAAAATTCCTTTTCAAACATGTTCATTTCATCATTTAGAAACTTTCCTCAAAGTTTCACTATTTTTGGATGTGATTTGATATTTTTAACGAATTTTTAAAACTACCCAAAACCTGTCAGTATTACCTATATCAGATTTCGGTCGACCGAGAGAATTTCCGGTAGACCGAAAATCCCGTCGGTCGACCGCCAGCTCTAAACCCTGATTATCTGAGTTTTTGAGCATAGCGGTCGACCGGACCGGTCGACCGCCAAGGTGTCAGAACCCTTGTAACGGCTAGTTTTTCTATCTGTCTTCAAACTGGTTTTTTGGTCCTTTCCTCATATTTTGCTGTTGTACTGGGGTGCTATAAATACCCTACTACTGTGTTTCCTCTCTACAACTAAGAAATCCAAGTTTGTGTTTAAGAAAAATTCCTAAGTGTGTTTAAGAGCTGTTTAAGGTTGATTTCATCAATCTGTTTTCAAGAGAAGTTTTACATCAACAAGAAATGTCTTTCAAATCCCACTGGGATCATCCTCTACTGTTCTTCTTGCTTGAGAAGTTTTTCTAAACTCTTATATAGCTTGTTATTTCACTTTCATGTTAGTTAGCTATATTTATTGAGTTTTGATTCACTGTTATCACACACACGTATTTGAGCTTAATATTCTCATACTATATAAAGTGAGTTGTGGGGTGTGATTTAGTGAGAGTAAGCTTCATTGTGTTCTCACTTCTTATTTGAGAACAAATTATTGTATTGAACCTTTATTTGTGAGAATCACTTGTAATACACTTGTACACCAAGAGAAGTGTGAGGAGAGAGAGACGGGGTCAAATCCAATAGGAGTGGCGTCGATTGACGAACCTAGGGAGAGGTTATAATCGAGCACTTGAGGAGGAGGACACGGGCTAGGTTCCTACACTTAGTGTGTAAAGTGTGATTGTTGAGTGATTGTGTAGTGTGAGAGTTTTCAATGAACTTACAAACCGAGTGTGTAGAAGTTCCGGCTTCCAAACCGGATTGTGATAGTGGATATCTCCTCGAGGTGAGGAGCGGGGACGTAGGTCGTGGGGACCGAACCTCGTGAACATATCGTGTGTTTGTGTTTTGCTTGGCGTATTCTTTTTCATCGTTATTATTCTTATTCATATCTTGCAAGATCAAATAAATCAATATAATTTTAATTGGCTTTTAATTGGGATTAGATTAGCATAAGACCCTAATCAACCCCCCTCTAGGGTCTAACAACTACTAGTATAGAAGCTGAATGGTTGAAAGATTTACTAACTAAAATTCCACTAATGCAAAAACCATTACCACCTATATCTATTCATTGTGATTGCAGGTCAGCGATTGATAAATGCTATCAAGAGAATGCAGATGTGAAAATGAATCGACACTTGAAAGTGCGACATAAATCCTTGAGATATAAGATGAAAAATCATATAATAGCCTTAGACTTTGTAAGATCAAAGAAAAATATTGCAGATCATTTAACTAAAGGCTTATCTAGGATAGTGGTCCTAGAATCATCGAGGGGGATAGGGTTAAGCCCATAAGAAAAATCACTGCAGTGGCAACCCAACCTCGCAGAGGTTCAATGGATAGAAACAAACTGAATGAGTGATTAATTGTGAGGAGCACTGAATTTATTTTCTCCCATTCCTAGGGTGATCAGTGCTCATAAAAAGCAAGTGAAAGGTTGAGTCTAACTCTTAATGAATCCAAGACCCATGAGCCAGGATGCTTACTTCCTCGCATCCTTATTAGGATTCACCTATATGTGTATAGTTGTGAGGCCGCGACTATGGGATCAGGGCTGCTCCCTAGTAACACACATGGAAGATACCTACGCAAGGCCGATAATAGCGCAACCCGCTTAGAATTCTTCAAAACTGTGCTATGTGTGTTTTATGTAGAAATCCGATAAATGGGACTGGTTCAAGGCGAAGTCCACCAAGCTCTCACGGATCTATACAGCTGTCACTAAGTGAATGTTCAAACTGAAAGATACCTCCACCTATTACATAGTATAAGGGAATCAGCAATCTTATTTATTTGTTTTTATTTTACTCTTATTTCTGAGTTATTTTAAGCTTTAAGTTATGTGGGGGATTGTTGGAGTTGTAACTTAAAACTTGGGTTTGTAGAGGAAAAGAGGAAAAGTTTAGTCCCACATTGGAAAAGAGAAGGGAAGATAGGTTCTTTATAAGCCTTCCATTTCTCTCCTATGCCTAGAAGAAAATAAATGTTATGCTCCACACTACACATGCGCGCGTCGGTCGGGTCGGGCTTGGGTTCGGGGTCGGGTCGGGTCGGGTGGCGCGCGCACACGACCTGCGGACACGAATGCAGCTCCGGATTAATGGGCCCTTAATCTGCTACATTTTTATTTTTAATTTTTGCTAATTGGAACAGTTAAAAACATGATTAATGTGGATCTTCTTTTCAGGATGATTAAAACAAAACGGTTAAGAGAATTAAATTTTGAAACGGTAATATTCATGATATTTAAAACAGAATCAAAACGGAAAAGGGTTTTTATGAGAATTAAAATCGGTAATTAAAATATATTAATTGCAGATTTATGAATAACTGTTGTTTTTCCCTATAAAAGGACCTAAACCTGCAAGAGTTGAAGTACAGTGAAAACACAAATTCTCCTCTTCCTTCTCTGATCTGTTCTTCCTCTTACGTTTACTTGCTATTACATTTTGCTGGTTCCCTGAAAGTCTAGAAGAGTTAGCAAAGCCTTCTTGAAGCTCGTGCCGATGAGAAGGAGGTCGCCTGACCGAGGGTCATTGTATCTCCAGGAACTTTTGCCGCGTAGCCCTGTACGAGAGGGGGCAATTAGATTCTTGGGACAGTGCGTTGCACGCCTCGACCATCAGGCCGTATTTCTAACTCTATTTTTTTTGTTTGAATTAATTTTATTTCTGAGTTATAATATTTATCTGATATTATCTAATTTAATAATAAACTATTTAAAACTTAATTCATGTTAATCTTGGTCTCAACAGCTAATATTCCTAACACATTCATCCACCAATTGAAATTACAAATCTAAGATGCATCCGAGAGAAACAAAGCAAAAATCAAACTTTAAACCCAAAAAAGTACTGAAAATTCTTTTACCTACAATCACGAGTGCAAGTATCATCTTAAGGGTATTTTCCATGAAAGCCCTTGAATTTTTTAAAACTTTTCTAGAAACCCCCAACTTAACATCATCTGTACCAGACTATAAATGCACAAAAAAAACCTCTCTGTAATAAATTAAAAATTTTATTATATGCATATTTTAGTTGCTTGTGATTTTTTTTGTTTTTGATGGTAAACCATTATGCAATTAGCAGGGAATTGACAAGTACTTAAAAGTGTCGGTGTTATTTGAGGTACTTTGGAGCTTTTGGGTTTCATGGGAATTGTTGGGAAAAAAAATTGGCGTTTCATGGGAATTAGTGGAAAAAAACACAGTTCAAGAAGGATTCGTGGGGCATACCCCAAGGTTTTTGAGGGTTTTGTGAAATTTACAGTTTTCACGAGTCCAATTCAAAAATGTCTGAAATCCAAAGTAGTTGTTCACATGAATTAGGCATGAATTAGGTAAGGAGTTTATCTTTAAAAAAAATATTTTACTGTTCCCCCCCCCCCCCCCCCTCAAAGTTTAAGAAATTATACTATTATTATTTAAATAGAACTATAATTATAATTGTCATCATCTCACATGCAACATCACATACTAATATATATAAGCCAAGAAATTATAATAATTTTCATAACACTTTCATCTACTTCAATAGGTATGTGCATTTATTATTGTTTTCTTATTAGATTAGATTGGATTATTTTAAAGTAATTAATTATAATATATGTTTGATCTTTTTTCAGATCAAGAAATTACAATAATTTTTACAGCACTCTCACCTCATTCAACAGAGATATGTCTTTATTATTTTCTTCTTATTAGATTAGATTAAATTATTTAAAAATTATTAATAATAAAATTGCAATAATTTTCACAACATTTCATCTATTTTCTTCTTATTAGATTAGATTAGATTATTTTAAAACAAATAATTATATTGTACATTTGATTTTTTTCAGATCAAGAAATTGCAATAATTTTCATAATATTATTCTTAAACAATTAACTTTTCAAACATGGCAAGCAAGTGACCTTGCTAAACAAAATCTGTGAAAAAAGTTCTAGAAAAGATTATATCAATTCATCTAAGAATTCTCATGAGACCAAAGCACTAGCATCATAACATCACTTGTTTTCGAAGCTTCAATTGTCCCCATATTTTCTTATAAATGCAAATCTTTTAGCTAGCAATAGAAACGATGCAGTTTATTTTCTTTTTTTAGCCTCTTTAGCCTTGGGAATATACATCTCCTTCTTCAGACTATATCAGCTTTTTTGCAGTTCTTTTGTTGATGGGCAATTGCGCTCTCCTGCGCTTTATCTTATCTGCGCCTTGTTGGCTACACTAGAGCAGGATTTTGGGGATATATAAGTTTAAAACCCTATAAAACAAATTTGGATTTGGATTCACATCAAAAACTGTAGACAACCTATTTTTTCAAATGGACCCCTCTGGCATATATGTCTACATATATAGTTAAGTTCTCAATCTTATACAATACATATATATGTCTACATACATAGTTAGAATCATAATTTTTGGGGTTAATTTTAGAAAACCCCACTCAACTATTGAGTTTGTCTTAGAAAAACCCCCATAAACTATTTTAATTTTAGAAAGCCTCCTTAATTTTGAGGGTATTATAGATAACCCTTCTGAACTTTCAAAAGGGGTGTTCTACAAAAGCCCCTCCTCCATCTTTCCAGTTTTTTCAAATAACCCTGCTAATATCGTTAAATCGAAATATGCAATGACTAAAATATCATTGGTTAGAAATAACCCATGTGAGTTCAAAAAACCAATCCATACAAAATATTATATTTCAGTTCATTGTGTTTAATGAGAAAATTCATCTTTCAAAAAATTCAAAAGTTTCAATTGTTTCAACCATTAGAAGCGTTGATAAGTAGAAAATAAATGAAGTTAAGAAAAAATTAGGTTCATAGGTGAACCTAGCAATGGGGGATGAAAAATATTTAAAATAAATTAAAAATGAACACTTGATAAAAATTTAATATCGTTGGATATTATGATCATTTTAAATCACGTGTTCCTTTAGATTTAATTTTATTAGTTTAGGGGCTTAAGTGAGAAGGTTGAGGGGTCGTCTACAATAACCCCAAAATTGATAGGGGTTTCTATAGTTAAAAAAGTTTGAGGGTGTTTGCCAAGATGACCCAATAGTTGGGGGGTGGGGGTGGGGGGGAGGGTTGTGTAAAATTAACCCTAAAATCTAACCAAGCCCTGTCTCTCCCCTCTTCCTTCACTTGTGGTCGCCGGAGGAATTTTTTTAAAAAAAGAGAGAAATTGGGTTGAAAAAAAAAATAACAGAAGAGGAGAATTTCTGTACTTTTATTAAAGATCTGTGATACAGTTAGGAGTCTTTGTAGCTTAAGCACATGGTTGGAGAATTTTCAAATGTACCTTTGATTGTGTTTTATGCATACGTTCATTGAGTGAGGAACTAGATGAGATTGATGGAATAAGAAAAGGAATGACTATGACGTTTCAATAGAACATACTTCCTCGTGATTAATGAAATTGAACTACAAATATGAAGGTCTACAAGTGACTTTTACTATAGACTAAATTCAGGATGTGTGATGTAGGACGCTTGGCGGACAATTTTATGGAGGATTCGGAGAATCACGAGCTACACGTATTATTGACTTCCGCGTTGCGTCAATTGGTATTAGAGCTTTATTCCTCTGATCTGATGGCAGGTGATGAAGCCCTTTTTTCTCGAACTGAGTTCGACGAGCTGAAGACCAATGTGAATCAGATGAAGACTATCATAGAACGACTTGCATCGACAGTGGAGCGACTGACCACGGGAGGAGTTCGAAATCGCGTTGATGGTCGCCAATGACGTGATCCGACTCCACATGATGAATTCAATAGTGATGACTATGAAGCCTCACACCGCAGTTATGATCGCAGAGATCACTAAAGATAGGACAATTATGACACTAGAAGATTAAAAATATCATCCTTTAATGGAAAGCTTAATGCTGATGATTTCCTTGATTGGATTGATAAAGTGGATAAATATTTTGAGTATAAAATAATCCCAGAAGATTAGAAAGTTAAATTAGTGGTCTACAGGCTTAAAGAAAAAGCATCTCCATAGTGGGATGAAGTACTGATAAATCGATACCATCAAGGGAAGGATCCAGTTCAAACGTGGGTAAAGATGAAGAAATTATTGAGAGACCGTTTTTTACCTTATAACTATAAGCAATGTCAGGTGTCTTTAAAAGATTCTTTTACCTTAGCCGCTACGGTCCATCTAGCGAAGAAGGTGGAGCGAGAACTTGAGCACAACGACAAACGACCTTTATCATGGATGTTTTTAGAGAGTTATCAAACTAGTTGTGATAATGAAAAAATTAAGAAATCTCAATTCATCTCTGAGAAAGGGTCCGAATTTATGAAGAGCAGCGAGGAAGCACCAATAAATACTTCATCAATTATGTCAATCATATAACCGAAGGCATTTAAGACAGAGATTTCTGAGAAGGCTTCTCTAGTGGGAAACAACAAAACGCTCACCTCTGGAAAAAAAGATTTTGTCACCATCAAGATTCATCCTGATGTTCCTGATGTTGATGATGATATGTTAATGAAGATGAATATTCTACATGATATCGTGAATGATGTTACACATATTGATATTGTCCTGATAGAGGAGAATGATAAAATAGTGAGTGAGGCAATTGATGGTATGCATGCATTGTTTGGTGGAGAGCTTGAGATAAAGAAGATGAAAGAATTATGTATGCAGTATGAGGAAGAAAATTATTTTTTGGAGGCAATAATCATCAATAATTTCAACAATGGTGAGATGATACCCTCGACACTAAAATATGGGAAGCAACAAGGAAAATATTTGGAGGAGTTTCTCATGTCGACTACAGAGTCACATACTGTCAGTTACATATACATGTCATGGAAAAGATTCATACACAAGTTTGATACAAAAAGAGTCCTAACAGAGGAGGTAATAAAACAAATAGAGAAAATTAATAATAAATACAAGGCGGATGCTGATTGTTGCAAGAGAAGAAAATTATTTATCAATGAAGTTACTATTCTAACAAATATAAGCTCGGGGTCGAGCTTCTTTCAACAAGGGAGACTGATGTAGGACGTTTGACGGACAATTTCATGGAGGATTCGAAGAATCACGAGCTACACGTATTATTGACTTCTGTGCAGCGTCAATGTGGTATCCATATTTATAAAGTTTGTCCACCCCTGTAAACTTGTTTGAATTTTTTTCGGTGAAATAAACTTGTTTAATTATTTGTAAATTTTCCTCATTTTGTCAATGATCATGAATCCTTTTTCTATTGTATTTGTATTTTGTCATATCTTCGTGCAAGCGAAGCAGGTAAGAAATCTAATTTTTGTTGTTGTTGTGGTCGTCCTCGTCGTCAACTCTCTTCTTTAGTTCTTACATTCATTAATGCTGTAGTTATTAAAAAAAAAATTCAAAGACGCACATCATAACCTCAACATTATATTCGTATCCTAACACTTGGTAAAAACTAGAGATAGTGCATACCTCTAAAATTGGGTCGGAAAAAAAAACAAAACAAATGGGCTTAGGGCCTGTTTGGTACATTTCGAAAAAAAAGAGAAAACATAAATATATAAATGAAATGATTTAAGATATTTCCAGGGGGTTTCCCAGTTTTCATTTTCTTTGTTTGTTTCACAGTGAAATCAATGGATTGAAATGTAAGTCTTTGTATCCACATGTTTGTTTCACCACTTTGAAAATAAGAAATCATCCCCCCTTTTACATTTCTATTACCAATATTTGGTATGCACAAATACCCCAACAGAAGAGTTGAATGCCAAAACCATGGTGGGCTTACCGCTCCCAAAGCATTACAAGGAATTTCTCCCAACCATACATATGCAGCAACAGTCATATTTTAAAAATCACACACAAAAAATGCTTGTAACGGTCAAATATACCAGCTATATAGTATGGTGCCTGAGTAATTTACAGTTGCACAAAGCCATTAGCTCCATTAACCTGAGCCTCTTCATTTTTGTGCCTTCTTTACAAATAAATTCCCCAAGGGCCTCGTTCTCTGTCAGTGCTTAGCCATGGCTGTAGCCCAGAGAGGTATGAACAAATCTTCTCAGATAAACTGCTTTTGCAATATACCAACACCATTGAAGCTGTGCAAAATAGGTTCGAACAAGGGCAAAAATTTTTGGGGTGGTGCCAAATACCTAAATAGATCATGCAAATTCTTTATGTGGGCCAAAGATGAGCATGAAATCAAAAAGAGTGAAACCAGAAAAGAATATGCCTCTCTTCAATCGGTATTAGAATTAAAAGAGCTGGAAACAAAGCATTTGCGAAGAGAATTGAAGCATGCAATTCAACAAGTTGATTATTCGAAGAAATGTATTGTAGTTTTAGGGATATTCAGTATTTTTATTGTTCTTGTAAACATTATAATCTGCACATTGAAAATATAATGAAAATGTATTGTGTAAACATTTTGGTATTGAATAGAATTTAGGAAATTTTAAACATTGATCAATATTTTCCTTGTTCTTGTAAACATTCTGTTTGTTTATGAACAGAATTTAGAAAATTTACATGGCACGAGAAAGTCACTAGTGCAAGCATGATAATGAAGTTGCAAGAACGTTAAGCAATGTGCTCAGGTATACGTCAACTTCATCATATATTCATCACCAGCAAACGATTACATGCCAATGTTGACTGCATTCCACAGTTATAATTCTGAGCTCAACAATTGCCAGTTTGGACTGCCTCACCATATCATTGCATGCAATATTTACTGGTTTAGAATATCAGAAAACATGACATTCATCACTACACAAATAGGGACTGAGCAAACTAGAAAATCCAGAACTCAGCAAAGCTTCATTGTTTAACAAACTGAAAGATAAAAAAAATTCAGCTAAAACTGGGGTTTCCAGCAGTGAGGCAAATGAGTAGTACATAAGAACAAACAGTCAAAACAACACAAGGAATCAGCACATGTTAGGATAAGCAAGCACAACATTTTCAACAAAGTATTCTAAAACATTACAAGGAAACTTCAAATGTTGTTAATCACTTGCACCTCTGGAATAAAGGGTGTCAAATCTACACAAATAAACAGTAGTGTGTACAAAGATAAAACCTATAGGTGTTGAGTAGTTTAAAGAATAAAACAGTCAAAACCGTGAAATGCATGCTAACATGTAGCTAAGCAAGCACAACATATTCAACAAAATGAATTAAAACTAACCAGGAAACAACATGTTATTAATAATTTTTTTTTGGAATAAAGGGTGTCGAAACTACAAAAAAAAAACAGAAGTGTGTATAAAGATAAGACCAAAAAAGGTATTGAGTAGTTTATAAGAACAAAACAATCAAAACAGCACAAGGCACCAGCACATGTAGCCTAGCATGTACAACATTTTCAACAAAGTCAGCTGATAAAGAGTGTCAAACCTGCACAACTAAACAGTAGTGTGTACAAAAGAAAAGACCAAGAAGGTATTGAGTAGTTTATAAGAACAAAACAGTCAAAATAGCACAAGACACCAGCACATGTAGCCTAGCATGCACAACATTTTCAACAAAGTGAGATGATAAGTGCTGTCAAAACTGCACAAATAAACAGTAGTGTGTACAAAAGAGAGGATCAAGTTTTGTGCTCAAATAGGAACCTACTTCATCATATATTCATCATCAGCAAACACATTGCTTCACAATGTTAGCTGCATGCCTGATAATCTTTATTCTTAGCTCTATAATTGGTGGTTTGGACTGCCTTGCCAAATTATTGTTTGTAATAATTGCTGGGTTAGAATATCAGAAACAAGCCCCTTTCATCATTGCACAAATGTAACTGCTTGTTCTTCCCCAAAACCCAAAACCAGGCATGAGTCGTGTGCTCTCAAAGATATTACAAATATACTAGATCTAGAAGTTTAAACAACATAATAGCCTCATGTTTTTTGGCGTGCAAAATATATATGAAATAGCTAGCTCCCCACTGGTCCTACAAAATATATAACCAATCAGCAAGTTTGACAGAAAATTTCAGCGCAAGTATAAAAGCACAAGTGTAAAAGCCTACCTTCATCCACATTCTAGCTTCCCCCGCCTTGCATCTTCATGAAATTGTCCAACAAAGCCCTTTGGCCAAAGTTACTCTTACCTATAAAATGCCTCGCTTTGGTTTCATTTTCAAATGTGGTATCATAAAATTGCTCTAGGACTTCTATTGGGTAAGTTTCTTTGTGTCTGAAGATGGCTGTTGACAATTTCGCAGTCCAGTACTGATTAACAAGGTTGAGAGATGAGGAAAAGTATTTAACTTCATCCACCATTTGTTGCATGATGTCATGACCAAAGTCTGTCTTCTTCGTACGACCTTTCACCGAAGGTATTTTCTTATGATAGTCCTTGCTGGATGCTTTATCGTTGTTGGTTTGAGATTGATTATCTTCATCTAAAAGTTAATCGTGGGATGGGACTTCTGAGGTACAGGCATGCTAATATTTTGATCATCGTCATCATCTCCAAGGTTGATTGCATCGTGCCCACCAAATTTCTTCATAGAGGCCTTGGTAAAGTTACCTCTTGCTTGATCATCCCCACAGATGACAGCTAGGTTCTCATAATGTCTCAGTGGCTTATTTTTGTAATCTTTAAGCCTACTCTTATTTTATCCTGCATGCATCAATATCCAATTTAGTATAAAGATGGGGAATTATTTATTAGTCAAAGGAATCAACATTTTGAAGATATGCAATTCATTTACCTTATTCCACGTATCAAAACTCTCGGGATCTAACATGATTGTTTGTGTTTCATCATCCCAACCTACACCACTGATATTACACCTACATGTCTTAAAACCAAGAACGTAATGTTTTCATATGGTTAACAATACTTTTGGTAGCAAATGATGTACCAAATTACTTGTTCACTTTAGCTGCCGCCATTACAAATGCATGTTGCTTAAAGTTTTTGTCTGGTTTAAGACCAGACCTTGCCAAATTGGTCAAAAAGGGTATAAGCACATCGTCGTGAGCAGAGGTCCACATCTGGTTGGGGACACAGCTGAGGCTGCTTCAACAAGTGGTATTTTTCTTTTCTTGTGGGCCACATCCTTGGCCTTTTTTGGTGTAATAGCTGAAGTGGCTACTACTCCATCCCTTTCCAACCGTTTATTGCTACCTGAATCAGAACTAGTCCCTATAATACTAGTTAGATAATGAAAGTATCCGATGGAATTGGAGCCTTGAAAAGATTGTGGCAAAGATAGGGCGTTACTGAGCATGTGCATGTAAGATAAAATAGGGCGAGATATAGGGAAAAAGTTACCATCGGTATGCGGGACATTTGGAAAAACAGAGGGTGATTGCACGTAGGGGGAGGATGGCTAGAATATGAGGTTGAATGGGTGATTGAACCTACTACTTGTCGGAAACGCGGGAGAGGGTGGTCGGCCCCTAGCTATTGGAGAGTAAGTGGTAGTCCTCACGTTGGGCAATTCATTCCCATCATTGTTTGCATTATCAACCATATCCTATAGACCAACAATTCATATGTTAGTCCAAAAAATAGAAAAAAGATGGTACCTTAAAATGATAGCAATGAAATAGAGTAACAAATGCTGTACATCACAGGAAAGCATCATACAAGCAGACAAAAAATTCATTGTCGTACATGTCATAAAAGAGGAATACAAGATAGCCATCACATTAACAAGGTGGAAATTGATGCCCTAACCAAGAAAGAAGTCACACAATTGGATATAACTAACACATGTTAATGTAGCAACAAGAACAAAGTGTGAAATAAGTTACAATAACCACAAACATAACGAACTACTAACAACTAAAGGGAATAGTATCAAATCACATCGCAGACTCAGTCATGTCACCATGTCGGTATTTACGATAATAGTCAATCCACATGTCCAAAGCGATTTGATCTCTGCGAGATCTCCACTCATCATTTGAGGCACCTTGTTCTCTAACTGTTTGGGACTGCGAGAAATCAATAATGCTATTTTCTTCATTAATTGCCTCTTCAGTATCATCCTCACAAATGTCGATATTCTCATTCAGCAAGTCATCGTCTGGGTCCACTGTTACAATGTAGTTATGGAGAACTGTGCATGCCAAGACAATGTTGACTTGGGCCTAGAAGGGGTAGTGAGGTTTTGCTGTGAGAATCTTGAAACGATTCTTCAATATACCAAAGGTAGCTTCAATCCTTGATCTCAAAGAGGAATGACTAAGATTGAATAACTCCCTCCTATTTTGAGGTGTTCTCCCCGTAAATTCCTTTAGATGATAACGGACACCCCGATACGGGGATATAAAACCCGACTGGGTTGTGTACCCCGCATCGCACAAGTACTATTTATCTACATAATACAAAGTATTTTAATAAGATATGACTGAGTAAATATTAGTGCAGAATATTAGTCTAATGAGCAATTACTTTTGAGTTTATGAGATTGTTACCAGTGTATACCCGTAAGCCATATGGTTGTGGTCTAGATAAAGCATCTTGAAGGATTCTATAATCATTAGCTGACCCCTCCCACCCAGCTAAAACGTAGGTAAACATTTTGTTTGGTGTCCAAGGCGCAAGAATATTTTGTGTGACACCTTTGCGCCCGCTGAAACGCGCAACAAGTGAAGCAGGTAGCATAGCATCCACATGTGTCCCATGTATGATACCTATGCAATCCTATAGAGTACAAATTGCTATGTTAATGTAATGATTGAGTAGTTAAGAGAATTATTTGTGCTAGTAGGTAGAGTGGTTGTTATACCTTGAAAAAAGGATAAAAAGATGGATTGTCTTGGATCTCCTAAGGCACTTCATTTGGTGCTTGTTTCATATATCGACCTTGTATGCATGAAATTGATTGCAATATTCTGCTGAATTATCTACACAATCTCCCCTGATCGCATAAATTGCATTCTCATCATATGATTTTTGTATTTATGACCCAATATATTCAACGTTATAGCAAGCTGCTCCTCTACAATTATAAATCTTGGGTCCTTTAGGAGATGTTTTGTCCTCATTATCTTTGCTAGTTTAATAAAAGCACCCGAGCGTATTCTAACAAAGTTTTGATAGCTATAACTATAACCGTGATATATACGACTCATCAACTCTGCCCTAGTTTTTTCATGCCTTAGTCTTTCTGCACTTCGTCCATATCGTATCGATCTGCGGAGAGACTTCATTCTCCTAAAAAATATGACTACTAGAACCATGACAGAAAATGCAGCCCCAGCACACATTCTTATAACGCTCTCTTCATCATCATAATCACCATCCATCTATACATTTTTGCTTAGAAATTAGAATTATACATTAAAAACAAAAAAAATCGTAATAAACCCCTACAAGAAATGCTTATAGTAGGGCTTTGGACTTGATAATACCCATTCTAGCTTAACAACACATTGTAATCCATCGTTAGAATGAAGTATATATTGTCAAAATGCTAACACGCGTCTGGGACTTTTATTCCGAATCCTAAGAAGGGATAAGTCAACGCCTAACACGTGTTACCGGATAGTCTATTCTCATGAGAAAGATGAAGTCTACGTATTCAATATTGTAGCACTAAAAGAGTTAACTCTTTTAGCACAACGTTACATGTGGAACAGACTTAAATAATCCGCATGCCAGCCCGATTCAAACGGTAATTCGTAAATGCACGTTAAATCCGTTAATGGATGAGGATTTGCCAAAAAATCCTGAGTCTGCATCTGATACATACGGCCGGGTAGTCTATTCTCGTGAGAAAGACGAAGTCTACGTATTCAATATCGTAGCACTAAAAGAGTTAACTCTTTCAGCACAACGTCACATGTGGAACGGACTTAAGCAATTCGCATGCTAGCCTAACTCAAACGGTAGTCGGTAAAGGCTTATCAAACCCGTTGATGGCTGAGGGTTTGCCAAAAATCCTATAAATGTGAGAGTCATTGACGCATCAGCCCCATTAGTTGGTCTCATGACTCGAGCATCCAACAACTTCGGGATAAGATCCATATCTGCAAACGAATCAGCTTTAACAGTTGGTCCTACAGCCCTAACTATTGGAACCGCCACTCTTCAATACCTTAAGAGCTTAAACTATGTAAACTCCAGCAAACGTATGAGTATAAACTGTGTTAATGCCAGTCAACGCATTGCGATGAAAGTCAACATCGGGCGATCCGAAACCCTATGGTCAACGCATAACCCTAGGTCAATACCGCTCAATGCGTTACGATGAAAAGTCAATGCCGGGTGATCCGAAACCTTAAGGTCAACACCGATCAACGTGTAACCCTAGGTCAACACCAGTCAATGCGTTACGATGAAAAGTTAACACCGGGCTATCCAAAACCCTAAGGTCAACGCCGGTCAACGCGAAACCCTAGGTCAATGCCAGTCAATGTGTTGCGATGAAAAGTCAACATCGGGCGATCCGAAACCCTAAGGTCAACGCTGCTCAACGCGTAACCCTCAGTCAATGCTGTTCGTGGGAAAAATTGTGTTCTTCATTGATTCCATTGCACACTCTTGTAATAATTTATCGATTACAAAGATCCGGTCTTTTTATAAGATCCGGTTATAACGAAATCAAAGAAAAAAAAAGATTACAACTTTCCTTTCGAACGAATCGCGGGCTCCTGTTTTGCGGTCACTCGCTTTGTGGGTTCTTCGCCTGCGCTGAGGTTTATCCGTGGACCACCGCGCGATCTAGATCCGGTCGGATCTACGCAGTATGACGAGTATTATTTCGCTAAGGAAATAGTAGCCGAGGGTACTATTTCGCCAAGGAAATAGTAGCCTTTAGTTCTCGGGATCAAAGGCCAAGCTTTGATCCGGAGGATGACTACGTAGATCTGAGATCCGATTCCTCTTGAACTCTTGCCTTATTTAGCATTGACGATCGCCGAGCACCGGATCTGGAAGAGCAAGTCCTCAAAGTCCCAAAGCTTCAATCTTTTTAAGTTCTGAGCCTTGAATCCAGCAGAGCTTCGCCTCCAAATTTTCCCAACCTCTCAAAATGAACCAAGGGGGGGCCTATTTATAGGCAACCCTTACTGTGCCTTGGGCACAAGGTGGCCGGCCACCGAGCCCCCTCGGCCACCGATGTCCGTGATTCGGTTTTGTGGTTGACTTCTTCGGACTCGATTCGTTGACCTGATTTGGCAGTAAATCCACTTCTGAGTTCGAGTCCGAAACTGATCTTGATTTGATCGTGATTCGTCCGAGTCCGCTCTTGGTTGGATAACTCGTTGATTCCTCAACCCGTTAGCTAAATTCCGCACGCGAGTGGATTTATTCCGTTGTTTGTGTGTGGTTCGTTAGCCTCGTTAATCCGTTTTGTCGCGTATCACTTGGCTTCGGTGTTGTGGACTGACAATCGTGTCTGCATACGTTGCCCGATGGTCGGTTCGTCGAATCGGCGTCGTCGAGCTGTGCTAAGGGACCTATAAGCAATTTTATACGCCTACAGCAACGCTCTAGCAAAAGAGACTACAAATTGACGGTCTTTTCATATTAGAATGCAGATATCTCTCAAACCGTAAGGAATTTGGCGAAACGGAGGAAGCTTGGTTATTTCAACATAGAACTGACCATCGGTCGTCGGCGTTGAATCTTCATTTACAACGTGTTGTCCGGCGTTTGAGATTCCTTGTGACGCGTTGTCTGGTGTCTAAGCTTCATTGCAACGCGTTGTCCGGCGCCCAAGATGAAGTATACACAGTTTAAGCTCTTAAGGAATTGGAGCGTGGCGGATACTCGAGTCACGAGACCAATCTACGGAGTTGATACATCTATGACTCGTATTTATAGAATTTTTGGCAAATTCTCAGCCATCAACGGGTTTGATGAGCCTTTACCGACTACCGTTTGAGTCAGGCTAGCATGCGGATTGTTCAAGTTTGTGCTAAGAGAGTTAACGCTCTTAGTGCTACGATATTGAATACGTAGACTTCATCTTTCTCCTGTAAAAAGACTAAACAACAACGTGTATGAGACGTTGACTTAGGATTTTTGGCGAATCCTCAGCCTTCAACGGATTTGACGTGCTCTTACCGACTACCGTTTGAATCGGGCTTACATGCGGATTGTTTTAATCCGTTCCGCATGTGACGTTGTGCTAAGAGAGTTAACGCTCTTAGTGCTAATGCTACAACTTTGAATATGTAGACTTCGCCATTGTTATGGGAATAGGCTACCCAGCAACGTGTTCACGGGAATAGACTACCCGGCGACGCGTGTTAGGCGTTGACTTTAGGGTTTTTGGCAAACCTCCAGCCTTCAACGGATTTGATTAGCCTTTACCGACTACCGTTTGAGTCGGGCTAGCATGCGGATTGTTTTAAGTCCGTTCGCATGTAACGTTGCGTTCAGAGATTGAATCCTCTGAGATTTGTTGCTATGACTTCGAATACATAGACTTCGCCATTGTTATGGGAATAGGCTACCCAGCAACGTGTATTAGACGCTGACTTATCCCTATTTAGGCTTCGGGATAAAATACCCCAGAATCAAACTCTGGTATCTTTTTCCACGGAAAAAGACTAAACCGGCGACGCGTGTTAGGCGCTGACTTTGGGGTTTTTGGCTAACCCCCAGCCTTCAACGGATTTGACGTGCTCTTACCGATTACCGTTTGACTCGGGCTTACATGCGGATTGTTTTAAGTCCGTTCGCATGTAACGTTGCGCTCAGAGATTGAATCATCTGAGACTTGTTGCTATGACTTTGAATACATAGACTTCGCCATTGTTATGGGAATAGGCTACCCAGCAACGTGTATTAGACGTTGACTTATCCCTACTTAGGCTTCGGGATAAAATACCCCAGAATCGTAGGATAGGATACCCCAGAATCGAACTCTGGTGTCTTTTTCGTCGGAGAAAGACTAAACCGGCAGCGCGTGTTAGGCGCAGACTTATCCCTGCTTAGGATTCGGGATAAACTTCCTAGGATGAATCCTAGATTGATGAATTCTTGGAAAAGGTTGGTGTGGGAAAGGAAGAATTTTATATTCTATTTCCCGGTCTTCTTTTAGGGTGAAGGTGAACCCGGATACAAGGAAGGAAGAATTTTATATTCTATTCCTTGATTCTGGAAAGGAAGAATTTTATATTCTATTTCCAGCGCAACAGAAACTAGAAGTGGGATCTCCACTCCGAGAATCTGGAAAATCTAGATAAACTTACCTTTTATAGGATTGGTTATCTAATCTGAAGATGAGTTTTTCGTTTATCGAAGTGAAATTTCAACTTCGGTTATAACAATGAAAGGGGACTCTGAACTGAAGGTGAACCTCTTGTTCATGGAAAGAATCAAGAGGGCCAGAAAGACACTTTTGGTGGATTCACTGTCAATTGAAATTGATCAGTGAGGGATTTTGGTGGTGAAAATTATTTTGAGTTATCCTCTAGAATATTAAGTGTAATATTCTTCAAGAAACTTCCCGGTAAATGGGTTATCCTGAATGTACTAGGGATAGTACTTTTTCAGGAACTTCCCATTTATTAGCATTAGTTGCCTGGCGCCCTCTTGAGTGATCAGGCGATATGCACCGTTTGAGTAGACTGTGTCTATCACAAACGGTCCTTCCCACTTGGGTTCGAATTTACCTTCGGGCTTGATAAAACTCAATTTGTTGTTGAGCTTCCAAGCGTTTTTCATCCAACCTCTCGAGTTCTTCGAGACATTTTTGATGTTGTTCTCGGTTGTCATCTCAGTTGCGAGAGCGATCCGAAGAGATGAGATTTGAATCTCCAATGGTAGCACAGCTTCACATCCGTATACCAACGAATATGGAGTGGCCCCTGTAGGTGTGCGTATGGTGGTGCGATAAGCCCAGAGTGCTTCACCGAGTTTATCGTCCCAGTCTCGTTTATTGGTCTTCACGAGCTTTGATAGGATTTTAATGATCGTCTTGTTAAACGCCTCAGCTAATCCATTCGTAGCGGGATCATAAGCTGTTGACGAAATATCTTGAATTTTGAATTTGTCACAAAACCTGACGAAGGCGTTGCTTATGAATTGTGGACCGTTGTCATGAATGATCCATCTTGGCACACCGTGTCGGTATATGACATGATGTTTGATAAAATTGATGACATTGTTCGTCTTCACTTCTCTAAGCGGGATTGCTTCAGCCCACTTTGAAAAGTAATCCGTGATTGCGAGAATGAATCGATCACCTTTGACTGAAGGGGGAAAAATAGGACCGACGATGTCCATGCCCCATGTCTCGAACGGCCAAGACGTGATTGACGTGTGCAACTGCTCTGGTGGTTGATGCATATAATTTTCATGTATTTGACACGCATGACACTCTCTGGCGTATTCGATTGCGTTACGAACCATCGTTGGCCAGAAATATCTCATTCTTCTGATGCGATCATACAGTTTGGGACCAGGCTGATGCGCACCACATTCTCCTTCGTGTGCTTCCTTAAGAACTTCTTCTGCTTCTTTGTTCGAAAGGCATCGGAGTAACAAACTATCATACCCTCTACGGTATAACGTATGGGTCTCGGTATTATAGAAGAATCTTGGTGCTATTCGACGGATTGATTCCCTTTCTTTTACATCCTCCGGCAAAATACCGTATTGGACGTAGTCAATGATAGGAAAACGCCAATCTCGGGACTCGGACCCAATTTGAGTTGAATTCACCTCCTTGGCGTCTATGTTTCTATCATCTTCCTCTTCAATATCCATATCGTATATGGGTTTGCAGAGTTGATGCGTCCTTACTGTGACTAATAGTTCAGTTTCGGAAGGCTGCGCAAGTGAGCATAAGCGTTCTGGAGACGGGGGATATATTTAATATAGAATTCTTCAAAAGAATCTGCCATTTTGATGGCCTCCTGGTGGTACGGGATCAGGTCTTGGTTCCTGACTTCATACTCTCCACGGACTTGGTTGACTATCAGTTTAGAATCCCCAAAAGCTTCGAGATATTCGACCCCCAGCTCTTTGGCGAAACCGAGTCCAATGAGAAGTGCGTTGTACTCGGCTACGTTATTAGAACACAGACTAGTTAGTGAATAAGCCCGAGGCATCACATGCTTCCCCGGGGAAATTAAGACCACTCCAACTCCAGAGGAGACTTTGGGACATCCGGGGGTGACTGCCCTATTAACTGCTCTTGAAGCACCATCAAAGTATAATTGCCACACTTGTTGGTGAGATGTAGTGTTAACTTCGTGGGTTTCGTCCGGCTCGTCATCATATACTTCTGCCGTATCTGTTGTCGGGTTTGCCGCCAAAAGATCACAAATCGCCTGCCCTTTGATCGACTTCTGTTGTTTGAAGTGCAAATCGTATTGGGATAGGAGAAGGGCCCACTTCGCTAACCGCCAATTCATAGAGGCCGGTTGTGTCATAAATACCCGTACTGGATTAACATTGGAAATGACGTAAATCGTCTGTCCAACCAAGTAATGCCGCATCTTTTGCATTGCGAATACTAATGCGAGACATTCTTTCTCAATCATCGGATATCGAGACTCGACGCCCCTATCAAGGTCCGACTTAGGTAATAGACTGCCTGTTCGTGACCATTATCATCATCTTGTGCTAGTAAAGCACTTATCGAGTGGTTCATTGCCTTGAGGTAAATCAAGAACGGTTTACCTGATTTTGGTGCAACGAGAACAGGAGGATTCGTCAGATAGGTTTTGATATCTTCGAATGCTTTTTGGTAGGCGTCGTCCCAAATAAATGACACCCCTTTCTTGTTTAGTTTAGAGAATGATTGGCACTTCCCAGAAAGATTTGAGATTAACCGCCGAATGTAAGCTAACCGCCCTTGTAATCCTCTTAGCTCTCTTAGATTTCTAGGGGGTTGCAGTTCATGTATCGCCTTCACCTTATCAGGGTCGATATGTATACCTTTAGTGGTGACGACGAATCCAAGGAATTTTCCGCTGGACATTCCAAGGAAGGATTTAGTGGGGTTCATCTTCAATTGATGACTCCGCATGAGATCGAACATCGTCTTCAAGTCCTTGATGTGATCTTCTTTATTACGGCTTTTCACAACCAAATCATCAACGTAGCATTCGACTGTTTTCCTGAGATGTTCTTGGAAAATCTTAGTCATTGCTCGCTGGTACGTGGCGCCTGCATTCTTTAGACCGAAAGGCATCACGGTGTAGCAAAAGACACCGAGGGGCGTTCTGAACGCTGTATGCTTCTCGTCATCTGGGTGCATCTTGATTTGGTTATATCCTGAAAAACCATCAATAAAAGACATTCTCTCAAATCTGCATGTATTGTCGATAATGACATCTGTGATCGGGAGAGGAAAGTCGTCTTTTGGACATGCCGTATTCAGGTCCCTGAAGTCGATGCAAATCCTGATTTTACCGTTCTTCTTCATGACTGGAACGATATTGGCTAGCCAATCTGGATGTTGCTCCTCTCAGATAAATCCTGATTCGATCAATTTCTTAACCTCTGCCTCAATAGCTTCCATAATCTGCGGACGAAACCGTCTTTGCTGTTGCTTGACAGGTTTGGCATCCGGCTTGATATCGAGGAGGTGCATTGCTACATTAGGGTCGAGTCCTGGCATATCTTCATAGTTCCAAGCGAAGACGTCAATATACTCCCTGATGAGAGCAATTAACTCCTTTTCTTTTTTTTGTGTAAAAGAGTCTTATAAAAAGGCTGTTTTCTTTGAATTTATTGTAATCGACCGAAGATATAATGAATTCGACAACGAAACCAACTTTTGGCGAAAACAACATCGTCTTCAAGTCCTTGATGTGATCTTCTTTATTACGGCTTTTTACAACCAAATCATCAACGTAGCATTCGACCGTCTTCCTGAGATGTTCTTGGAAAATCTTAGTCATCGCTCGCTGGTATGTGGCGCCCGCATTCTTTAGTCCGAAAGGCATTACGGTGTAGCAAAAGACACCGAGGGGCGTTCTGAACGCTGTATGCTTCTCGTCATCTGGGTGCATCTTGATTTGGTTATATCCTGAAAACCATCCATGAAAGACATTCTCTCAAATCCACATGTATTGTCGATAATGACATCTGTGATTGGGAGAGGAAAGTCGTCTTTTGGACATGCCGTGTTCAGGTCTCTGAAGTCGATACAGATCCTGATTTTACCGTTCTTCTTCATGACGGGAACAATATTAGCTAGCCAGTCTGGATGTTGCTCTTTTCGGATAAATCCTGATTCGATCAACTTCTTAACCTCTGCCTCAATAGCTTCCATAATCTGCGGACGAAACCGTCTTTGCTGTTGTTTGACAGGTTTGGCATCCGGCTTAATATCGAGGAGGTGCATTGCCACATTGGGATCGAGCCCGGGCATATCTTCATAGTTCCATGAGAAGACGTCGATATATTCTCTGATAAGAGCAATTAATTCCTCTTTCTCATCCGGGGGAAGACTATCACTGATGAACATAGGCTTTGGGTTGGCCTCATCACCCATGTTAACTTGGACTATTTTATCTTCAGTGGGTGGTTCTCTTTGTTCGAACCTATCGTCGTACTGCATGTTTAGGTGATGAACCCATGGATCTTCCAACGTTGGCATTTGATCGTCGTCTTCTATTGTCACAGGATCGACCGTAGTCATATGCGACATCAGTTTCTTGAACACCTCCCCCAAACTTGCGTCGGAATCCCCAGCTGAAGAATCAGAAGAGTATCCGTTCTTAGTTTTGTTAGCAATTTGATCGATAATTTGCCAACCACATTCATCATCAGACGAGGAAACATAGCCTAAGCCTCTTTTGTGACGGTAATAATCATCTGGTTTCCCTTTTGGCACATATGCTGCTTTAGCTGGGATACGGGAACCTCGATCAAAGTACAAGCCTTCTCCGAGTGTGAAATCATATCCCTGTTTTTCCATGAGCTTGCGCACTTCAGGACTATACTTAGATAAATGTCGACCAGGTTTATCTTCCTCTTCGTCTACTCTTAGGAAATGATTTGGTAATGGAAAATTCTCTCCTTTACCATAAATCACCTCTTTTTCGACTCCTGTTTTGGCAGGCACGACCAGGGTTATTCCGAAGGAATGCTGGAGGCGTTTCTTTGTTACATAAGATGATCGGAGCGGCATATGTAAATCAGGATTATCGTGTAGTCCTTTTGTCGCATCATCAAGAGACAACGAGTACTCTAAATCATCTTTTATTTCAACATCGGCAAGCTGCCAGTTACAACCTCCGTCTGACGATTGTTCATCGTCAAGATTGATTACAAAGGGTACAATGTCATTTAAAACAAAACCACCATTGTAATCGAATCCGGCTTTGGAATCAGCTTCTTCTCCGCTGTCCGTGCCCTGGACCGATGGTTCCGTGTCAGATTCGTTACCATAAAGGAGAGAATCAGTGAAATAATTCTCAAACTCTTTAAATGGTTGTTTATCCGCAACCACCGTCCTGACCCTTCCACCAGTGTCGACATATTTCAGACACTGATGTAGGGTGGAGGGAACTATAACATTACTATGGATCCAAGGCCGACCCAGTAGTAAGTTATATGATGTCTCAGCATCAATCACGTAACACGTGACCTCCGTCTTCAGATCACCCATTTGGCACTTTATCCGGATCTTTCCCAAAGGCCTTGACCCGCTAGTGTTGAATCCGTAAATGACCGTGCCTGTAGACGCCAATTTGCTGACTGGAATACCAAGGCTATGCATAAGGCGAAGCGGCATAATGCTCACAGCGGAACCCGGATCCACTTGGATTCGGTTGACTTCGCTGGAGCCAATGTATCCGATGAAATATAGGGGCCGATCATGGTTTGAATTCTTCGTCTGCATATCCTCTTTGGTGAAGGTGATGCAGGGAAGGTTCTTAGCCGCTATGTTGCAGTGTTGAATTGACAGTTCTAGCTCTTCAGGTGCCGGCTTGACCCGAGTGAGGAATGCTTCAGAATCAGCCAAGGCTTCTCGTAAGGCTTCCCTAGTCTCCTTAGACAACCGCAGCAACTCATACAACGTTATCCGCGCTGGAATATTGGATAATTGAGCCATAATATCGAAGACGCGCGGAGTTTTTGAACTCTCCGGTTTATCCCTTCCAATCGGACGACTGAAACGAGACCGCTTCGGATTCTGTACTTCCTGGGGTTTTTGTTTATCCGCCGGCTATCGTCGAGCATCTTCAATCGGTTTAGGAACCATAATCACCCCCAGCTCTGTGAGAGTTTTGGCTGGTCCCTGTTTAGTCACCCCCTGCTCAGCTAACTGATCACTAGGTGACGGATAGTTGAAGTGGTACTGGTTTCCGCTTCTAGTGGCAAAAACTTCTTGTTCTTCTTCAGAAAGCGGGAAAACAGGAGCTTCATCGCCATCTTCTTCGAAAATTGCGGAAGTACCATTGCAGGACTTGCCTTTACCCTTTCTTTTTGAGGAGGTCGCCCACTGCTCATCTCTAATAAGATCTGGATGAACCCAGAGGATTTCGCTGTTCGGGGCTGTGTGTGGCACAAGTCCCTTTTGGCACTGTCCATGTGGGTCATCATTCACCGTCTTCATTCCTACTTTGATGACGCGTTTCGGCTCGAACCATGTTGTGGGCACCGATCTAAAGCTGATTGACACTGCATTTGCTCCTACATTCTTGGCAGGCTTCGGGGTTATGACGCCCACATCAATTAATGCCTGGATCTTATCCTTGAGGTGGAAGCATGACTTCATAGGGTGGTGGACCGCTCTATGGTATGCGCAATACTTCGGATCCGTCACTTTGCTAGCCCCCTCTTGATCCACGATCACCGGCAGTTGGATTTTGTTGTTCTCCAATAGGTACTTGAAGATGTCGGGCACCTCGTCATCTTTGAAGGAGTACACCTTAGGAAATCTTGGCTCCGCTCTTTGCTTCTGAGACCGTTGTTGCCATTGCGGCTGCGATTGTTGTGGCGCTCTTTGCTGCTGCTGTTGCTGAGGTTACAATTGGAAAGTTTGATTAGCATCAACTGTATTAGCATGTGCCTTACCTTTCCCCCTTGGGTTGAAATTCTGTGCTGGAGCATTTGTCGCCTGTTGGCCTCTCTCCGCCTTCTTTCTCCTAAGGAATCGCTCAGCCTGCTCCCCTCGAACCTTCAGATCCTTCCACGTTTTGGACGGTGCTGTCCCCACTGCTTCCAACACATCCAAGGACAGATTATTATGGCAGGTCTGGAGAATGAATTCCTCGGTGATCGGGTCCCGGCAGTTCATCGCCTTGTTCCGGAACCTTTTGACGAAGGTGTCGACTAACTCCCCGTCCTTCTGCTTCTCATCGAGCAATGATCCGATAGATATCTCGGTGTCGTCATCGAAGAAATTGGTGAGGAACATGGTCTCCATATCGTCCCAGCTGTTCACGCTACCTGGCTTGAGGCGGCGATACCAATCGAAGGCGGTTCCGTGAAGAGTGCCGACGAATGACCGCACCATCAGAGGCTCATTGCCGGAGATTACCCCCAGGTGTGATTTGAAATAAATCACATGCTGAGTGGGTGAACCCTTCCCATCAAACGGCGTGAAGTTGATTAAGTTGAACTTTGCCGGATATGGGATTGATTCCCATTCTCTTGGATATGGACAAGGAATACCTGTTTTCTTCACCTCTTGAGCAGAAATCAATGTATTGATCTTGTTCTCGAGGTTTTTGATCTTCAGACTTTCGCCTGTGTTTTCATTAGCACGATTCTGAGGCGGAAGTGTGGCATTACGACTAGCATCCTCATTACCACCCCCTGAATTGATGGGAGGATTATTGGCATTGTGAGCTTCATCCGTATCCGTGTGCTCCTCTTCCTGAACGACCTGGTTATGGCGGCTTGGTTCGCCTTGCTGGTTCGTCAGTGCCTAAATTTGTTGCTCATGCATTTCTCTCATGTTCTGCATGGCCATCTGCTTTCGAACCTGAAGGTCTCCTGTTGTTTAATCATGGCTTCTTCAAGCATCTTAACCACTTGTTCTGTACTTATCATAAGTGCCTCGCGAGGTTGCCCCTCGCTGGATACTGTGTTGTCAGATGCGACCACCGAGCCGGCGTCCGACTCTTCATCTTCTGAAGGTACCCTTGTCCGAACCCTACCATAAGTTTTTCGTTTGATAGCTCCAGACTCCAGACGGGTTATACGCTGGGATGCCTTTAGAATCGACTCGAAATTATCCCGTGCTGATGTCCCTTTGCTGGTCATATTGGTGGTGACCCTCGGAAATTCTCCGTCTTCAACCACCGATCTTCTTTGTCGGAAACGCCTATGCCTTGGCTTTGGCGTTTCAGTACTGAGCCTTTCGAAGACCGAAACCCTTTCGGGGACTGTATTAGTGCAGTTGCACTCCGACAATACCGCCCGAATGAGCTTTGAACAAGGGCACTGAGTTTCTAGCCTTCGGGGACTTCTCTTTCTGGCTTTATGAGCTTTGAACAAGGGCACTGAGTTTCTAGCCTTCGGGGACTTCTCTTTCTGGCTTTGCTCGTACCCTCAGCACGACAGTACAGCTCGTCCGTTTGAAAGTCGGAGCAACCTATCATGTGTTGGCACGATTTCTCAGGTATAACGCAATCATCATCAGACGATAACATTTCCTTCTGAGGGCAAACTGCCTTCTTTGGGCTTCCAAGAGTCACACGCCTCGAGACATGCCTTTTTGGGCGTGAGTTCTCAGCGGGCTCCTGGACTTTGATGCGCAAATTGGAGCGCGCAGCTGCCTTGATTTCCTCGTCATATTGAGGGTTATGGTGACCCCCAGCGTGTTGAATCGTTCGGGGCTTCTTCATTGGGCCCAAATGTTCCTGAACTGGAGCTTTGCCTCGCTCCTTGGGAAGTGGACCGAGGCGCTCCAAAACCGACTTCCTTTTCGGAGATGGTCCTGCGGGATCTCCCGGAGCAGTTGTGGAAATCATCGGCGGTTTGGATTGATTCGCCGGAAGTTGAACTTTCGACGGCTGCAGTTGACGCTCTTTGGTCTGAACCGCCGCTTCAGACTTCGGCCTCCAAACTTTGCTGGTTGATGGCGGCTTCTTGGCCACTTCCTTCTGCAACTTTTCTTCAGCTTGAGCCCGTGCCTGCGCTGATAGTGCGCGGCGCTTGCGAATGCGCTCCTCCAGCGTCGATCGGTTCCGTTTGACACGGACCCATTCCATTGTTAGCGACTTGGAAGAGGCGCCGTTCATCTGTTGTTGAGGCTGTTTGCCTCTCTTGTTCTTCAGATCCGCGTTGTAACGGATCCCGTCAACTGACTCCATGGCCTTTGCGAATTGTTTCGGAAGGCGTTGACGTTGCCTTTGGCGGGCTCTCTTCGAGAGAGTCACCACGCCCTCTGCGGCAGAATGGTTGGCTAATGCAAATCTACCCTGGTTGGGAATTGGAGGAATCTCACCCGATGCGACTTTGGCATCAAACGGGGCGAGATCTTCGTTGGTGTTTTCAACGTCTTCATATCAACGTGTTTTTCTCCTGGAGGAGAACTTTTTGGACTTGCGGGGGGAGGTCGATCCGGACGAGGATGACAAGTATTCCTCGAACTTTTGCTGGTCGAACTCGTATTCAACCTCCTCCACGACCGGGATTGAGATCCGCGGCTGCGATGCTCTGATCTCGGCAACGAGATCGGCGGCTCCCACTGTGGTCACCAGATTGTTCGCGGGAAAAATTATGTTCTTCATTGATTCCATTGCACACTCTTGTAATAATTTATCGATTACAAAGATCCGGTCTTTTTATAAGATCCGGTTACAACGAAATCAAAAAAAAAAAGATTACAACTTTCCTTTCGAACGAATCGCGAGCTCCTGTTTTGCGGTCACTCGCTTTGTGGGTTCTTCGCCTGCGCCAGGGATTATCCGTGGACCACCACGCGATCTAGATCCGGTCGGATCTACGCAGTATGACGGGTATTATTTCACCAAGGAAATAGTAGCCGAGGGTACTATTTCGCCAAGGAAATAGTAGCCTTTAGTTCTCGGGATCAAAGGCCAAGCTTTGATCCGGAGGATGACTACGTAGATCTGAGATCCGGTTCCTCTCGAACTCTTGCCTTATTTGGCATTGACGATCGCCGAGCACCGGATCTGGAAGAGCAAGTCCTCAAAGTCCCAAAGCTTCAATCTTTTTAAGTTCTGAGCCTTGAATCCAGCAGAGCTTCGCCTCCAAAAGTTCCAACCCTCTCAAAATGAACCAAGGGGGGGCCTATTTATAGGCAACCCTTACTGTGCCTTGGGCACAAGGTGGCCGGCCACCTTGATGGCTCGGTTTCGGCCGAGCCCCTCTAGGTGCCGTTTTCCGTCGTTTTCCGGCTCGGTTTCGGCCGAGCCCTTCTAGGTGCCGTTTTCCGTCGTTTTCTGTCTTTCGGTTCTGTCCGTGATTCGGTTGTGTGGTTGACTTGTTCGGACTCGATTCATTGACCTGATTTGGCAGTAAATCTACTTCTGAGTTTGAGTCCGAAACTGATTTTGATTTGATCGTGATTCGTCCGAGTCCGCTCTTGGTTGGATAACTCGTTGATTCCTCAACCTGTTAGCTAAATTCCGCACGCGAGTGGATTTATTCCGTTGTTTGTGTGCGGTTCGTTAGCCTCGTTAATCCGTTTTGTCACGTATCACTTGGCTTCGGTGTTGTGGACTGACAATCGTGTCTGCATACGTTGCCCGATGGTCGGTTCGTCGAATCGGCGTCGTCGAGCTGTGTTAAGGGACCTATAGGCAGTTTTATATGCCTACAAATGCTAGTCAACGCGTTACGATAAAAAGTCAACGCCGGGCTATCCGAAACAATATCGTTCAACGCGTAGCCCTAAGCCAATATATTTTGGCAGAGGTAGTCAGTTCAAAGTCAACTCGACAGCACAAGTCAAAATCAACTCACCAGTTTTTGATTCGAAACTTCGACAACGGCCAGACGATAAACGCAGCACCGGAAGAACTTCAGCTTTTCATCAAAATAGACTGAAAATCGAAGGAGTCAAGAATCAAAGCTAATTACATGTCCTTTTACACCAACGGAAGGTTGGACCGGTCATATCCAAAGTATTTTAACCTCTTCTATAAAAGAAACGAGGCTGAAATACTTTGGAGAGGGTATCTATAGGTGTCAAAAATTACCTATAGGTCCTCGCACACGGATCGAGACAAAGAGAAGATGATGAATATTTCCATCCAAGTCATATAAGCTCATTTGATGATGAAAAGCACATGAAGTGAGTTGACGAACCATGCGAAGGAACAGAACTTCGGAATAACAAAAATACGAATGGATCGGGAGCTACGCGTCGCATACAAAAGATAAAGCATCCCTTGTGTCCTATTTACTCCATATATTATTCAATCATGGAAGCTTGTATATCTCCTCGTCGGCTTTCCGATACATTTTGAATCGTATGATTCCGAGTTCGGATGACGAAGATACGACAAAAACGGGCAGAACACGCGGAACAGTGCTCCAAGCCTCAGTGAGACACCAATAGGTGTCTCGGCCAAAGTTTAGCCGAGACACCCATAGGTGTCTCGGCCAAAGCTTGGCCGAGACACCAAGAGGTGTCTCGGCCAAGGCTTGGCCGAGACACCCATAGGTGTCTCGGACTTTGTAGAGATATTTTGACTGTGATTTGCTTTGAATCTGAAGAAGCTCAAAAGATAAAAATTATAGAGATCCTTGTTTTCTGTCTAACAGATCTTGGATCAACTCATTCCGAGATCATATACAAGAGATAAAGCCAAAATACCAACTGCCTTAGAATTCCGGGACAATGTTGGTGTCTCGGAGAAGAATAGCGATTTTGGCCATGATTCGATTCGAATATAAAAAAGCTAAAAAAGATAAAATTTGTAGATATCTTTATCATATTTCCAACGCATCTTGAATCATATTATTTAAAGGTTATATAAGAAAGTTAGAGTAAAAATATCTGAGACACTCATTGGTGTCTCGGCCAGGCGGAGACACCCACTGGTGTCTCGGCCCGGCCGAGACACCCATGAGTATCTCGGCCAAGTCGAGACACCCACGGGTGTCTGTAGCCCTAAAAATCGATTTAGTGTCTCGGCCAGGTCGAGACACCCACGAGTGTCTGTTTTCGTTGAAAGTTGCCTTCATCATTGATTTCATTAAAACTTCAAACGTTACAAATGAATTCAAACAACAAAGAAATAAAAATTATAACTTTCTTGAAAAATAAACACAAGATCCGTTCGTCGTCTCTTGCTTGCGTGGGTCTTTAGCCTGTGACGGGGACGTCGATTACCGTGGACTACCTAGCAATCAGATCTGATCCAGAGCTTCGTCGATCCGCGAGGAGATCTAGAAACTTGAAGCGCCTATCTCGATAAAAGCGAGATATTTGCTCTTCTTAGTATTACCACAACGGGATAATACTAAGGATCGGGTGCGGATGATGTAGATCTGACGAAGAAACTCTCTTGCGTTGAAGTGCTCGATCACTCTTCACTCCGGCAGGGCTTCGCTAATTCTCCAAAATTCGAGATCTGAAAAAATGAGGCCTAATGCTTGTATTTATAGGCATGAGGGGTTGCGGAGCAGTTAAAACCACTTAAAGGGGTCAAATCCGCGCTGAGACACCCTAGGGGTGTCTTGGCTTGGCCGAGACACCCTTGGGGACTTAAAGGGGTCAAATCCGCGCTGAGACACCCTAGGGGTGTCTTGGCTTGGCCGAGACACCCTTGGGGGGTCTTGACTTGACCGAGACACCGTAGGTGCCTCAGTTCAGCTTTGAGACGTTTTCAATGCCCGTTTGACTGTTTTCGCTGTAACTTCTTTGTCTGAACCCGGATATGAGTGATTCCAAATGCGTTGGAAATCCGACAAGGAGTTCTATCAGTTCCAATGGTTGGATTATCTGTAGAATGAATGAGACACGAAGGGTATTGTTCCCTTTGTAAACATTGCGGGGCTCCCGATTAGCCCGCACCTTCGTTATTCCGGAATTCTGTCGGCTCACGTAGTTCGTCGATTCACTTCAAGCATTCACCGACGTCAATCAAACTCCTGTGAACCGGATAGTGACGTTCATCGTCATTCCTTAACACTGAGCTATTCGTAGAGACCTATAGGCAATTTTCGATGCCTATAGATACCCCCTCCAAAGCGTTCCGGACTCGTTTCTTTTATAGAAGATGCTTGAATACTTTGGATGTGATTGGTCTAGCCTTCAGTCGGCGTAAAGGACCTGTAGTTAGCTTCAACTCTTGACTCCTTCAATTTTTGGTCTATTCAATGCTTTGACGAATAGCCGAAGTTCTTCCGACGCTGCATTTATCGCCTGACCGTCGTCGGAGTCTCGAGTCTACCACTAATGAGTTGAGTTTGGCTCGTGTCATTGAGTTGACTTTGAATTGACTACCTTCGTCACATTGTATTGACTTAGGGTTTTAGATCACCGTATGTTGACTTTTTGTCGCAACGCGTTGAGTGGTGTTGACCTAGGGTTACGCGTTGACCGACGTTGACCCTAGGGTTTCGAGCATCGAACGTTGACTTTTTGGTCGTAACGCGTTGACCGGCGTTGACCTAGGGTTACGCATTGACCGGCGTTGACCTTAGGGTTTCGAACGTCAAGCTTTGACTTTTTTGGTCGCAACGCATTGACTGGCGTTGACCTAGTTTTACGCGTTGACCGGCGTTGACCCTAGGGTTTCGAACGTCGAATGTTGACTTTTTGGTCGCAACGCGTTGACTGGCGTTGACCTAGGGTTACGCGTCGACCGGCGTTGACCCTAGGGTTTCGAACATCAAGCTTTGACTTTTTGGTCGCAAGCGTTGACTGGCGTTGACCGGCGTTGACCTAGGGTTACGCGTCGACGGGCGTTGACCCTAGGGTTTCGAATCGTTCGGTGTTGATTAGTATGGATCTTGTCGAAATATCCAACAACCGACGAAAAGTAGGCGAATTCGGACTTCGAAAAGGGTTCGAGAGGGTTCGAATTGGGTTGAGACACCCAAGGGTGTCTCAACTTGGCCGAGACACCCTTGGGGTGTCTCGGTTCCAAGGCCGAGATTTTCCCCCTCCCTCTCTTTTTTTTTCTTTCCTTCTTTTGTTGTTTCTTCTTTTGTTTTCCCTTTTGAACTTTCCTTTTTGTTATTTCCTCTTTTGTTTTCCCCCTCTTTCCAAATTTTCAAAAGAGAATCTTTTCTTCTTTTAAACTCCTTCTTCTTCCTTCCCTCCATACACCATTGTTTCCCATTAAAACTCCCCTCTTAAACTCAAGATAAATTCGGATATTGGTGCTCCCCCTTGGCCGAAATTCTTCTCTCCTCAAAGCTAGGGTTCTTCATCTTCAAGCTCAAGAGAGATTTCTTGGTTTTGGTAAGTTCCCTCTCAAAACTTTCTCCTCCTTTTTGAAAAGATTATAGCTTCATGCCAAGATCATGTATTTTTGTCCTCATGGGTTGGATTTCATGAAAAAGATAGGCTTTTGATGATGGGTTGTGAGTATGGACCAAAATTTGGGGGTTTTATGCAAAACATGCAATATGGCCGAATTTTGGCGGACTTTTATGCAAAAGTGGACTGAAATTTATAGGGGCCTTTATGAAAAATGGGACTGAATTTTTGAGGCTTGGACTTTAGACCCACTTGGCCACAACTTTGAGGGGTGTTTCATGCAAAAAGACCACAAATTATTGAGGGTTTTATGTGCAAATATGGGCTGAAATCTTTTTGGGGGTTTATTTGCAAAATTGGTCGGAGAATTGAGGTGGTGTTCATGTAATAAAGGACTGAAATTAGGATTTTGATTACATGTCCATTTGGTCGAAAATTTGAGGGGTGCTTTATGCAAGAGGACCAAAAGTTGTTAAGGGGTTTATTTGCAAAATCGGCTAAATTTTACAAAAAGGTTTTATTTGAAAATTTAACCAAAATTGCGGGGTATTAGGGGTGTTATATGATCAAATATGATGACCATGACCCAACTCGAGTGTGTCCTTGACCCGAATTTAGCCTTGAACACGAGGGATGTTTTGGGTATTTCACCAAAATTTACCACGAAAATGATAATCATTGTTTCGCGTGCACGAAATTTGTAGGTTTAATTAGACTTCAACTATAAAATCCTATTTATTCATAGGACTTTAGTTCAAGTTCTTAATTTCCCTTTTAAATTTCGTGTATTCATATTGTGCCTGACTTACTATAAATTTCGTGTATTCATATTGTGCCTGACTTACTGCTTTTCTTTGCAGATTTTCAATGCCTCCACGTCAACCTCGACCTCCTAGGAGTCGCTCCCGTTCGCAGCCTAGCGAGGAGGAAGTTCTTATAGCATCCTCCCCTCCAGCGGTTTCCTTTTTCGGGGGTGAGAATCTTTATTTCTGTATCCCTGATTGATCCCTTCGCGGGTCATTAAGGAAGAACCGATACCCTCCTTCGCGGGGGTTGAGGTTTCGGACTTGTTTTGCTTAGCCAATTCAAGTCTTCTGGTATATTTGGGGTGATCTCGTGTCGTCTTACACCTTACAGGCCGGTGTACGTTACCATGTTATCTACGTGGTGATGCATACCGTTCTTCCAGTGTAGGACACTCAAAATCGTATCTCCAATTATCCCGTGAATGATCTTGTCTCACTTTTTATGAGATGAATTTTCTAACTCTATCCTTGTGTTTTGTTGCAGTCGAGTTCCCCGCGGGCAGCCTCCCTCATCATGCCCCTACTGGTTGTAGCAGGGAAGTTTTCTCTTCGGCTTCCATCAGGCAGGCCATTGGTCCACTCCCTCAGTTCGACAGAGATCGCTCCGATGAATCCTGTCGTTTGATACAGGATGGAGGGCGTCATTGCTTACGCCAGCTGATTACGGATGCTTCCTTTACTGCAGATTCTACTTCTACTCAGGCTTTAAAGAAGCCCAGTTTTCTGTTCGGAGATCACACTGAGGATCCTGCTACGTTGACTCTTATCGAGAAGCATTGGTTGACTCTCGACGAAGGAGCTCTCCTATATATTCCCTCCATTCCTCGTCAGTATTCTTTCACTCATTTGGAGGGACAGGCCGTGGAGCGACAGATGTCTTGGCATCTTACCGATGATGCTGAGCGAGTTCAGTGTGGATATACCTCTCATCATAAGACTCTTGGTTCTGCTGGGTATCATTACATCTGCGATCTTCGACCAGGGATTACGGGTCTTAATACCGCACCCCCAGGCGAGGTATCAGCAGCCGCTCCTACCGTGAAGAACCATCTGGCTCATCTTGGGAGGAGATTACCTCCACCAGATTATAGATGCTATGGTTGGGCTTTCTCATTACCCAAGGGATGGTGGACACGCATGACCAGTTACGTCTTGGGGCGTTGGGAGCAGGATTTGAAGAGCAGTGGATTGTATGCACCTATACGAGCCACCATGTATGGACTCCCGGTCAGCTGCTGCCATTTCTTGGCATTGTTGGAGACATACATGCCCGACAGTAACACATTCCTGACCAGCGGCAGAGAGTTAGGGTTGGCCTTACACGAGATGTATCAGGTTTCTGGTCTTCCGATGGGGAATTGTCCATACCAGGAGTACTTTCTTTCGAACCAGCAGTTGGAGTGGTTAAAGAAGGATACTCCCGATATGTACGATACTCTTTAGGACCTCACCTGTCATTATCATACCTCCCTGATCCAGATTTCTCCTCCAGCGAAGAGGAAAAAGCAGATCAGCTTGAAGCAGTTTGCTGTCCATTTGTTCCAGAATTTGTAGGGTGATTCCGGCGAGCCCATTCGTGAGTTAGACGTCTTGACCCCTACTGCCATTAATGAGTTGATGGAGAAGGCTGAGGCTCGTTCTTACACCATTGCCAGTGCTGAGGGAGCTTTTCCTGCGGGAACCAAGTTTCGTTCGTTCCTCCGCCGTGCACAGAAGTCCATTGAGCCCAGGACTCTGCTAGCAGGCTATCTTGCCCTCTGGTTGAAGAAATGTGTTGTTCCGTACCAGTTCTCAGACGCCTTGCCTCTCGAGGTGCTCTTCCCCGCAGTTCATCTAGCTTATGGGAGGGAGCTTTCTCTGCTCCCAGCGATGGTTGCTGGCATCCATTGCGGACTTAGGTGTCTGGTCAGTAGTTTTACACAGGTGGGTTCTGAACCATCGACCGAGCTTATTTGTCCGAAGGTCGAGCTTCCTTATGCGTACCTGATGGCGTGGCTTGTTCTTCACCGTCCTGATTTGATGTCGGCGCCCAGCATTGTTGATGTCCCCGTTCCTTTCGTGCATCTTTTAGAGAGGAGCAGATGGCTCGGGAAGAAATTCAGTGATGTACAACGAGAACTTCAAGTTCGTAAGAGCTGGGAGTTCTTCAAGTGTTTTCCTCACTTTTCGGGTCGCTATGGTGATGTGCTGATTAATGAGGAGAAACCCAGAAGTAATCGGACTGTTCTCGACGTTGGTTGTTTTCCCTAGTTGGTGAACATCCGTGTTGGGTATCTCATTCTCCGGGTGAAGAATCGTTGCCACATAGAGCCTTATCTTCCCTGTCGTTTTGCTCGTCAGTTCGGCTATGACCAACTATATGTTGGGAATCCGAGCCGTGGTTTAAAGGTTGAGGGAGGGCTTATTGATGGCGTACGGGCATGGCTATGGACTATGGTGGGCTGCACCGGAGCCCACTTTGCTCTTCCTTCATATAGACGCCAGCCGTTGATTACTTTCCTCAGTTGCAAGTGGTTCCTTTCCGCCAATGAATCCATAGGTGTGAGGAGTCTTTCAGAGTTACAGTCTGAGCATTCGGTCCAGATCGCTATGATGGCTGCTCGTAAAGCTGAGCTTGCTAGGAGACAGGGAAAGAAGTCTGCCAAACCTTCTCTCTCGAACAAAGATGATGAAGAGCTCCTTCCTACTGATGATGATGACGAGACTTCTGCGGAGGAATATGTGGATACAGATACTGACAAAGAAGAACTTGATGCAGGTTTGTAATGGTCTTTGATCTTCTTTCTCAATTTCAATTGGTATCAACGAAAGATCTTGTTCACTTAATGAAATGACCCTTATCACTTCAGGTAGGACAGTCGACGATCATGAGTCGCTTGCTTCTCGTTGTATGAGATTCGGGCCTAGCGGCCAAGTTCCCACGCATGTTGAGATGCGTGGCAAGTCCATGCATGACTGACCCGTAGGTTCTATGAGGGCTGGTACTCCGAAGAAGAAGAAGATTGCTCATAAACCACACGTCGGCCAGCGTCCCTATGGAGTGGATTTAGGAGACATCGCCGAGGGAGAGGAAGGTAATATTTCGTCGTTTTCATTGCTTTAAGATGTCTCACCTTCTGGGATTCGTACTCATGTTTTATGTCCCAGGGTACTATGACGAGAGCGAGCTTCCACCGGACCCCGTATTCCCTGATTCTGATAATATGGATAACTTCATGCAGCAAATGTGCGACGCCATTCGGGATGGTTCCCTGGGTATTGATACGAACATTGACACCGAGCAGGCTAGTAGTGTCAAGCCCATCACTCTATGTCCAGGTATATCTAAATCCGATGATACCCTCATCGAGTAGCATTTGGCGGAGTTAGAGAAATCAGGATTCATTATTTTTTTGTGTCTCGCATTCTTTCAGATTTCCTGAAGAACTCAAGCATGGATATTAGGGAACAAGGATCTTTTGTTCTGGCTGCAGGTACTTCTGAGCTTTTCCTTCTTTCCCATCTTCTTGTATATATATCCAACACTTAAATTATTCTGCAGATGTCGTGATAGAAAAGCCAATTGAGGATCAGACCTTTCATGATGTGGGTTTCGAGGAACAGAGGTGTGCCTCTGCACCAGGTTTCTCGGGACCCGACGCTGGATTATTAGTCGACATGCTGGCTGAGCAGGCCACCAGAAGAACCGTGGGACCACCCTTTGAGAGTGATTCCTTCACAGGTATATATCTGATTTCTTTCATTTTGCCTGATCCTTTGTCTAACTAAGGAAGGATTAATATTACAGTGCCAGTCATTGGGACTGATTCAGTAAGACTCCCCAGCACATCTAGTTTACCTCAAAGTGACGGACTCGCAGGTATGCAGACGACCTTTGGATGTCGTGTTCCCTTTCATTTATCTGATTTTTTTACTAATAGAGGGGTGTAATCATAGGACCAGCCACTGGGACTGATACCTTTATGACTTCTGGCATCCCTCTTGCATCTGAGGACGATGGACTTATTTGTCCAAATTTTCATTTTGACTAATAAAGACATGTAACTCTAGGACCAGCCGTTGTGCCTGATGCTACTACAGTTTCTAGGACTGATAGTTTGCCTGAGAGCGGTGTCTCCCCGCCACAGCCGAGAGGTATGACCTATTTGCCTACAGGGGTTGATATACCCTCCATGACTACTCCTGCAGTTATTTCGGAACCTGTCGGATCTTAGCCTGAGGGGACCTCCGTTGGCATTGGTATGCTCGAAATTTGCCTTTAAATTTTCTTATCGTATTCGATAATCTCTTAACTTTCCATACTGTTGTTTGTAGGATCTCGATCATCTCTATATGAGCACGTTCGCGCCCTCTTGGCCGATACCGATCCTGACAGAGACATTTTCCGTACCGACCTCGGCTTTTTTACTGCCTTTTTTAATGGCATGATCGAGAAACTGCTTCATCGAGGATATTATCTTGATCAGTTCAGGCGTTCCTTTTCTCGTCACATGATGATGTTTATAGAAGAAGGGTATCCGGGGTTAGCTGATTCTTTCATTGCTGATTTTGCTGCTCTGGAGTCGGAGATCTGAGAGTTGAAGGAATTGAAGGCTAATGGAGCTTCTTCCTTCATGTCCTCTCAGATGGAGCATAGGCTGGCACAGTGGCGCGACCTGAGATCTTCCATCGGCAGTGAGCTTCAGTCACATGAGCATTCAGCTGCGCAGCTGATGGCTACCGTGGCGAGGAAGGATACAGATAGGGCCGAGCTACTCCGCTCTTTGGATTCCGGCCGCGAGGAAGTGGCTAGGTTGAAGGAGGCCTTGAAGCACGCCGAGGAGTCCATTACTATCATTGCAGAAGACCTAGCTGGAGTAGAGCATTCTCGTGGACAGGCCCTTGATAAGATAGGATCTACACAGGAGAGATTGATGAAGCTGAAGAATGAAGCCGTGAAGATCTTGAGCAGTTCTAAAGAATCCGTCCGAGCTGGCCTGCAGGCAAAACTTGAGCAGAATTATATAGATAGGCTTTCTAGTTTAGAGTCTCATGTTCTTAGCCGTCAGCTGCCTTCGGGCTAACGAGCTTTTTATTGTACGCTTTGACTTGATCTATTAATAGAGACTCCGCATTTGATTCCTTTATGGTATTTCTTTATTTATTTTGAACTCAGCGATGATAAGATTTACAGGATTTTTGGCAAACCCCCAGCCATCAACGGGTTTGATATGCCTTTACCGATTACCGTTTGAATCGGGCTAGCATGTAAATTATTAAAACCCGTCTCACATGTAACGTTGTGCTAAGAAAATCGCTTTTCCTAGACTTGATGCTATGATTTTGAATACATAGACTTAACTATTTCTTATAGGGAAAAGGTACCCTGCACCACGTATTAGGCGATGACTTATCCCTTCTTAGGTTTCAGGATAAAATTCCTCAGGTTTAGACCCTGGTGTCTTTTTCAATCGGCGAAAGACTAAACCGGCAATGTGTGTTAGACATAGACTTTGGGATTTTTGGCAAACCCCCAGCCTTCAACGGGTTTGATGTGCCTTTACCGATTACCGTTTGAATCGGGCTAGCATGCGGATTGTCTAAATCCGTTCCGCATGTAACGTTGTGCTAAGAGAGTGAATTCTCTAAGACTTTGTGCTATGACGCCGAATACATAGGCTTCGCCTTGGGAATAGGCTACCCGGCAACACGTGTTAGGTGTTGACTCGTCCCTACTTAGGCTTCGGGATAAAATTCCCCAAGTTTAGACCTTGGTGTCTTTTTTAATCGGTGAAAGACTAAACCGGCAACGCGTGTTAGGCGTAGGCTTATCTCTATTTAGGAGTTGAGATAAAATTCCCCGTGCACAAAGTGCCCGGATTGGAAATTGAAAATTATGTCCTTTATCAGAATAAAGACGGATTGGGAAACGGGAGAGGAAGAATTTTATATTCTATCTCCCGGGACTGAAGAGGAAGAATTTTATATTCTATCTCCAGTCGGAAAGGAAACTCAAGGTGGGATCTCCACCCCCACAATCCGAAAAGATGAAACTAAGAGTGGGATCTCCGCTCCGAGAATCAGAAAAGTTCAAACGGCCCTAACTTTTATAGGATTGGTCATTTGAATCAAAAGAATCCCTCATTCATTGAGGAGAAAGCCCAATTTCGACCCTAACTTTTATAGGTTTGGTGGAAAAAGGCGGATTTTCGTTTATCGAAAAGGAATGACTCGGTCTTAGTCCTAACTATTTGTAGGCTTGACTAAGTGAGATTGGGAACAATCCTAACTTTTATAGGTTTGATTATTCAAATTGAAAGTGGACCTCTCGTTCATGGAAGGAATCGAGAGAGGAATTTGGCTTTGGCCCTAACTTTTATAGGTTTGACCTAAAAGCAAAGAAAGTGGAATACAGGTAGCAAAGAAAGTGCCAACTCGTATTATCACTCAAAGGAAGACTTTAACGCTAGGTGATTAGGACCTAACATGTTGAGTCTGAAAAATGCCAATGACTGACAGATGGAAATGTTGGTGGATCCACTGTCAATTAGTTTGATCAGCAGATGGTTTGGTGAGGAAAGATTAACCTATCGGAGGATTGGATCTCATCTCACACAAATAACTCATAAGAGTTAGAGAATTTTGATAATAAGAAGAAACGTTCCAACGTTCTGAGTTCGAACGAGAATTTCTTATTCATCGCTTCTACAATGATTGGGTTATCCCTAAGAATACCTCATATGATGTTCTTCTGGGAACTTCCCGATGCATTGGTTATCCTGAAGATACTAAGGATAGTATTTTTTAGGAATTTGCCGTTTATCGGCATCATAAGCCGGTCACCGTCCTTGGTGACTAGGTGATATGCGCCACTCAAGTAGACTATCTCTACTACGAATGGTCCCTCCCATTTGGGTTCAAATTTACCCTTCTTCTTGGAGTTAAGGATCATAGGCCGCCTTTCAGCTAGAACCAAATCCCCTTCTTTGAAACTCCGTTGTCGAACCTTTTTGTCAAAAGCTCGAGAGATTCTGGCTTGGTAGAATTCGATATGTTGTTGAGCTTCTAAACGCTTCTCATCTAGCCTTTCAAGTTCGTCAAGGCGCTTCTGATGTTGTTCTTCGGTCTTCATTTGAGTCGCGAGGGCAATTCGAAGCGATAAGATTTGAATCTCCAATGGAAGAACAGCTTCACATCCGTATACCAGTGAATACGGGGTTGCTTCCGTTGGTGTACGCACCATGGTCCGATAGGCCCATAGAGCCGCGCCAAGCTTTTTATCCCAGTCTCGTTTATTAGTTTTCACGAGTTTTGATAAAATCTTTATGATAGTCTTATTGAAGGCTTCGGCCAGTCCATTCGCTGTGGGATTGTAAGCTGTCGAAGAGATGTCCTGAATTTTAAACTTTTCGCAAAACCTGATGAAGGCGTTGCTGACGAATTGAGGACCGTTGTCATGTATGATTCGTCTTGGTACACCGTGCCGGTAGATGATATGGTGCTTGATGAATGCAATGACATTGCTCGTTTTAACTTCTCTGAGTAGAACTGCCTCAGCCCATTTGGAGAAGTAGTCGGTAATTGCTAGGATGAACCGGTCATCTTTGACTGACGGGGGATTTATAGGACCAACAATGTCCATTCCCCAGGTCTCAAACGGCCATGACGTAACCGAAGGATGTAGATGCTCTGGAGGTTAGTGCATATAATTCGCATGTATTTGACATGCGTCACACTTTCGGGCATACGCGATTGCATCACTCATCATGGAAGGCCAAAAATATCCCATTCTTCTGATGCAGTCATGAAGTTTGGGACCAGGTTGGTGTGCACCACATTCTCCTTCATGTGCTTCTTTAAGGACTTCCTCAGCTTCTTTAGTCGATAAGCAGCGTGCCAGCAATCTATCGTACCCCCTGCGGTATAGCGTTCGATTCTCCGTATTATAGTAGAATCTTGGTGCCCTTCGTCGGATTGACTCTCTTTCCTTTACGTCTTCCGGTAGTATTCCGTGCAGGACGTAATCGATGATGGGGAAACGCCAATCTCGGGGTTCAAACTCAATTTGGGTTGAGTGTGTTTCCTTAATCTCTTCTTCTTCGTCCTCTTCATCATAGATCGGCACTAGGAGTCGGTGGGTCCTTACCGTAACGAACTGTTCTGTTTCAGGAGGCTGCACCAGTGATATGGCTAATGCTGCTAACGCGTCTGCGTAGGTATTCTGTAGCTGTGGAATATGTTCGATAAAGAATCATTCGAATGATTCTGCCATCTCCACTGCCATCTTATGGTATGGTATTAAATCTTGGCTTCGGACCTCGTACTCTCCCTGAACTTGTTTAACTATCAGTTGAGAATCACCGAAGGCTTCGAGGTACTCAACCCCCAGTTCTTTGGCGAAACTGAGTCCTATGAGTAATGCATTATATTCGGCTACATTATTTGAGCACGGTTCGGTCAACGAGTAAGCTCGAGGCATCACGTGCTTTCCTGGGGAAACTAAGACAACTCCAACTCCGGAAGAAATCTTAGAACTTCCAGGAGCACTTGCTACATTAGTTGCTCATGAAGCGCCGTCGAAGTACAAACGCCATACTTGCTGGTGACTTCATGGGTTTCATCGGGTAGGTCGTCATATATCTCGGTGGTGTCCGTAGTTGGATTAGCTGCCAGGAGATCACAGATGGCCTGTCCTTTTACTGACTTCTGTTGTTTAAAATGTAAGTCATATTGGGACAAGAGTAAGGCCCATTTTGCTAACCGCCATTTCATGAAAGCTGGTTAAGTCATGAATACTCGAACTGGGTTAACTTTAGAGATGACATAAATGGTCTGTCCAACCAGATAATGCCGCATCTTCTGAATAGCGAACACCAAGGCGAGGCATTCTCTCTCAATCATAGGATATCGAGATTCGGCGCCTACCCTGGTTCGGCTGGTTTGCCTGATTTCGGTGCAACGAGTACAGGAGGTTTTGAGAGATATTCTTTAATACTCTCGAATGCCTTTTGACAAGCGTCATCCCATACAAAAGATACACCCTTCTTCGTGAGCTTAGAAAATGGTTGACATTTTCCTGAGAGGTTCGAGATGAACCGACGGATATAAGCCAACCTCCCTTGCAATCCTCTGAGCTCCTTGAGGTTTCTCAGAGGTTGCAATTCATTAATTGCCCTTACCTTATAAGGGTCGATGTGAATACCCTTGGTGGTGACGACAAATCCCAGGAATTTACCACTGGACATTCCGAGGAAAGACTTGGTAGGATTCATCTTCAATTGGTGGGTACGCATCAGATCGAACATCGTCTTCAAGTCTTTGATGTGATCCTTCTTATCGCGACTTTTCACGACCAAATCATCCACATAACATTCGACTGTTTTCCGGAGATGCTCTTAAAAAATCTTCGACATGGCTCGCTGATATGTGGCACCTGCATTTTTTAAGCCGAAGGGCATGACCGTGTAGCAGAAAACACCGAGGGGTGTTCTAAACGCGGTATGCTTTTCATCATCTGGATGCATCTTTATTTGGTTATAACCAGAGAAACCATCCATGAAAGACATCCTCTCGAACCCGCACGTATTGTCGATGATGACATCTGTGATGGGAAGGGGGAAATCATCTTTCGGGCAGGCCGCGTTAAGGTCTTTAAAGTCGATACACACCCTGATTTTTCCGTTCTTCTTGAGAACCGGGACAATATTGGCAAGCCACTCTGGATGCTGCTCTTCCCTAACGAAGCCCGAGTCAATAAGCTTTTTAACTTCGGTCTCGATTGCTTCCATCATTTGCGGACGAAACCGTCTTTGTTGTTGTTTGATAGGTTTGACATCCGGCCTGCTACATTTGGATCGAGCCCTGGCATGTCTTCATAATTCTAGGCAAATACATCGATGTATTCCCTGATAAGAGAGATCAATTCTTCTTTCTCACTCGGCGGGAGGCTGTCGCTAATAAATATAGGCTTTGGATTATCTTCGCTACCCATATTCACTTGGAGTACTTGATCTTCGGTAGGAGGCTCCCTTTGCTCAAACCTATCGCCGTATTGCATGTTTAAATGATGAACCCAAGGGTCCTCCCAAGTCGGCATCTGGTCGTCCTCCTCTATTGTGGTAGGATCGACCGTAACCATGTTCGACATTAACTTTTTGAACAGGACCTCGACCAAAGCAAAGACCCTCTCCGAGTGTGAAGTCATATCCATACTTTTCCATTAGATCGCGCACTTTTCCGTCATACCTAAATAAGTGAGGAGCAGGTTTATCATCATCATCTTCCTCTTCTAAGAAGTGATCGGGTATCGGAGCTTCTTTTCCTTTGCCGTAGACGACTTCTTTTCCACCCCCTATTCCCGTGGGGATGACAAGTGTCGCTCCGCATGGATCTTGTACCTGTTTTTTTGTCAGACAAAATGATTGAAGTGACATATACAAGTCAGGGTTATCATATAGCTCTTTAGTGACATTATCAAGACACATCGAGTACTCTAAATCATCATTTATTGATAGTTCTTCGGCAAGTTGTCAATTACAACTACTTTCCAATGATTGTTCATCGTCAAGATTGATTACAATGGGTACAATGTCATTAAGTACAAAACCACCATCATAATCAAACCCAGCTTCGGTACCAGCTTCATCTCCACTGTCCGTTCCTTGGACCGATGATTCAGTATCGGATTCGGCGCCGTATAGAAGGGAATCGGTGAAATAGTTCTCCAATCCCTTAAACGGTTGCTTATCCGCGACCACCGTCTTGACTTCATTATTTGTGTCCACATACTTGAGGCATTAGCGCAGAGTTGACGGGACTATAAGGTTACCGTGGATCCAAGGTCGACCCAACAGTAAGTTATAGGACGTTTCTGCGTCAATCACATAGCAGGTAACTTCTGATTTTAAATCCCCGATTTGACATTTGATTCGAATCTTCCCCAAGGGTCTGGACCCGCTGGTGTTGAATCCGTAAATCGTAGTGCCGGTGGAGGCTAGTTTGCTAGTTGGAATTCCGAGATGATGCATCAGTCGGAATGGCATGATGCTAACAGCAGAACCCGGATCAACTTAGATCCGGTTGACCATGCTAGAGCCAATGTGCCCGGTGAAATACAAAGGCCGATCATGCTTTGAGTTCTTCGTCTGCATGTCTTCTTTGGTAAAAGAGATGCAAGGAAAATGGTGTGCCGCGAATTACAGTGTTGAACTGATGGCTCCGGTTCTCCAGAAGACGGCTTAATTCGAGTCAAGAAAGCTTCAGAGTCGCTCAAGGCTTCCTGCAATGCTTTCCTTGTGTCCTTTGAAAGACGCAGTAATTCGTACAGGGTTATCCTGGCTGGTATATTAGCTAACTGCGCCATGATGTCAAAATGGGGCGGAGAGCTTGCCTTTCCCGGTTTGTCTTTTCCAATCGGATGATTGAATCGAGACTGCCTCGGGTTTTGGACTTCTTGGTGTAGAGGTTCTTTCCCTTTCTCCTTTTGCTGGACTTTCTCCGTAGCTACAGGTGTTGGGGGAGTTGCGACAATTCCCAGTTCTGCCAGCGTCTTTGAGGGAACGGTTTTGTTTACTCCCAGTTGCTCAGAAGCATCCGGATATTTGTAGTGATATTCATTCCCGCTCCGTGTTACAAAGGCCTCCTGTTCGTCTTCAGAAAGCGGGAAGGCTGTGATTTCCTCGTCGTCTTTTCCTGGAATAGCAGAAGCTCCATAACAAGACTTACCTTTTCCTTTTGACCTTTTCTTGGAAGAGGCTCCAGCCCATTGTTTGTCTCCAATCAAATCTGGATGAACCCAAAGAATCTCACCATTCGGGGCTGTATGCGGTACAAGTCCTTTCTGGCGCTGTTTGTGAGGATCATCGTTCACGGTCTTTACTACTGCATTTATTACCGGCTCATGCTGGAACCAGTTCAAGGGAACAGAACCGAAACTAATCGATACTGCATTTGCACCCACCTTCTTCTCCTTAGGTTGCTTCATAGTAATGACCCCGACGTCGATCAAAGCTTGGATCTTATCTTTAAGGGCATAGCACGCCTTGGTAGGATGGTGCACCTCTCGCCACACACTTCTCTCGATGTACAAGTGTATTACAAAGTGATCCTCACAATAAGCACAATTACAATACTAATATGGATGAGAACACAATGAAATCTCACACTCAATTGTTACAAACTCTTACAACCCTAATTATACTATATATGAAAATACAATAAGCTCAAGTGGGTGTGTGTAAACAATGAGTGAAATAAAATCTAACTCAAATAGCAAACTAGCAATAATAAGAATATGAAAATCATGTTTGTTAGAAAAATTGCAAAGAAAAGAACAAAGAAAATTGATTTGTATTCCTTTGATTCTGATTACAATTTGATTACAAAAGAGAGGAGAAAAAAATTGGTTCTTCCTCTTTGTTTAAAACTGGGTTCTTTACGGTGACGATGGAGTGCCTCCCCCGAATGCTTGCGTCGAGTTTGCTCTTCGTTGACGATCCGCACGTCTTGATTCACTGGAACGATGTCTTCTCCTCACGATTTGACGTTGTGGAGAACTTGCGTGGTAAGTTTAAAACTCTTGATGAGTTGATAACTCTGATCGAGTTTGAACTCTTGAAAAAGAGTTGATTTGAACCGAAAGTCGGTTAATAGCCAAGGATCACAGCTCTCTGTTGCCGAACGTTAAAGATGATCTTCCTTGAAGGATGATGCCGATCTCCTCCGAAGTTCGCCCAATGATCTCCCCTGTTGCTGCCAATTCTCAGCTCCAAAAAGCCAGCCTTCAATGGTCGATTCAAGTCAATAAAAATCGAACCCTTAACTCAGTTGAGTTTACTCGCTTTTATAGGGGATTAAAGGGGTGTAACTGCCCCCTAAATCCGCTCCTAAGTGGACGTGATTTCCTCAGATCGTGGGGGAAAACGGTTCTGAAACCGTTCGACTCATATTTGAATGAGTCAAACGCCCACGTTGGCGTTCAGGATCCTAACCTCGCGTCTTAGGATTGAGACGCGAGGTTGGGTGTTGACTGAACATCTAGAACGCGAGGGTCGTTGTAACGCGGGTCCGACTCCAGCGTTTTGATGTTGTAACGCGGGTTCGACCCTGGCGTTTTGATGTTGTAACGCGGGTTCGACACTGGCGTTTTGATGTTGTAACGCGGGTTCGACTCCAGCGTTTTGGTGTTGTAACGCGGGTTCGACCCTGGCGTTTTGATGTTGTAACGCGGGTTCGACCCTCGCGTTTTGATGTTGATACGTGGGTTCGACTCCAGCGTTTTGGTGTTGTAACGCGGGTTCGACCCTGGCGTTTTGATGTTGTAACGCGGGTTCGACCCTCGCGTTTTGATGTTGACACACTGGGAGGACCTCCGCGTCCTGTCTTGAAGAGATTATCATAAAGTAATCTCTTTTATCATAGCGTTGCAAAGATCATTATCTTGTAATCTTCGTCTTGGCCCCTTGAGAATATGAGAGTCGTCAGATTGTAACTCCCGATGTTGATTGTGAATGCTGTTGAACTAGAGCTCTCATCAGTTGTCGTGAAGGTCGTCAGATTGTAACCTTCAGCGATCTACGTGAAAGTCTTCAAATTGTAGCATTCTGGAAGTCGTCAGATTGTAACTTCCATCATCGATGTTTGATGGAGGATAAACTATCTATTGTGATTTTTAGACAGCCTACAGAACCCCCTCCAAAGTTTTCAAAAGTTCGCGGTTGACTGGGACGAATTTTCGGAATACTTTGGATCTCACTCTAATCCTGGAGCTGTTGATTTCTTGTCATAAAAGATACGTTCTCTGCACTCGCTTCAAAGGCATCTTGGTTGAAGGGATTTGCCACGTAGGACCTTTGTGAAGGTATGTGTCATAATCCTGCTTCTGGAATGCGGGGGTGGACCCCTGTGTTTTGAATTTGAGAAGCGAGGCTGACTTCGGCGTTTTGGATTTGAAACCCGGGTGTGACCTCGGCGTCATGATTTTTGTAACGCGGGTCTGACCTTGGCGTTTTTAAAGTTAGAACCCGGGTGTGACCTCGGCGTCATGATTTTTGCAACACAGGTCTGACCTTGGCGTTTTGACTTGAGACATGGAAGTGGCTTTCGTGCATTTTTGACTAAGTTTTTGAAACTTGTCTTTAGCTTATCTGTTTCAAGTCTCGGCTCACGTCCATTAAGCTGATAGTCCTTTAAACATGCATAGGATTTTTGGCAAACCCTCAGCCATCAACGGATTTGATAAGCCTTTACCGACTACCGTTTGAATCGGGCTAGCATGTGGATTGTCTAAGTCCGTTCCACATGTAACGTTGTGCTAAGAGAATGAACTCTCTTAGACTTGATGCTATGATTTTGAATACATAGACTTTGTCATTTTTACGGAAAAAAACTAACCGGCAACGCGTGTTAGGCGTATGCTTATCTCTAATTAGGGATCAAGATAAAGTTCCCCATGCGTGTGAAGCATGGATTTTGGCGTTATTAATAACAACCTGCCACGATGTTGAATACGTGGGCTTTTGTCTTTTTTACGGTGAAAGACTAACCGGCAACGCGTTTTAGGCGTTGACTTATCCCTTCTTAGGATTCGGGATAAAATTCCCCATACATGTAATGTATGGATTCAGAGATTATCAATTTAATGGTAATCACTGGCTACGATATTGAATACGTAGACTTTGTCACTATTTCTTCCTGTGTTATATTTTTACTTGAAACACTGAAAGAAAATTGAAAATGCCAGAGGTGTAATATTAACTTGGCATGAATTTCCACTTAGATTGAAATTCAGAAATTTTCTTTATTATCACTAGGATGATTCCAGAAAATCTTTAATCCGTTGGGGATTTCATAATGAAAACTTGCTATTCTTGTTGAAAAAGGATTAACAAGTTCATTGGGGGTGGTTTGACTGTTAGAGGTGTGATGTTAACCTAACAGTATTTTATGGACCTATCGCTCAATTGAAAAGAGTCGATAAGTTGACTTGTGTTGTCAGAGGTATGATGTTAACTTGACATGAATTTAATGACCTATCGCTCTATTGAGGAGAGTCGATAAGTTGATTGCTGTGATCAGGGCAACTTTGAGGACCTATCGCTCTATTAGAGAGAGTCGATAAGTGGATTTTTGTCAGAGGTGTAGATGTTAACGTGACTTATGAAGGATGTGCGATTGGGAGCAACTTGTGGACTTCATCCTATTGACGAGGATCTGATAAGGGACTTCAGAGGTTTGAGTTAACGTACAGGAGGTATTTGCGATGAAGGCAACTTGGGGACTATTCATCCTACTGACGAGGATGACTAAGTGGACTTATCATCCTTTTGACGAGTAGTGATAAGTGGATTGTAACGTTCTAGGTCTACACGTGACATGGAGGATGTGCGATTGGAGCAACTTGTGGACTTATTCATCCTTTTGACGAGGATTGATAAGTGAAATTGTCAGAATTTTGATGGTTAACGTGACGAGACGTGCGGTGAGCAACTTTGTGGACTTTCATCCCTTTGACCAGGATTGATAAAGGTTGAATTGCAGAGTGAGTTAACGTCGACAGGAGGAGTGCGATTGGTAGAACTTTGGGGACTTATCATCCTTTGACGAGGAATTGATAATAATGTCAGAGGTTAGTGTTAACGTTGACAGGGGAATGTGCGATTGGAGCAACTTTGTGGACTTATCATCCTTTTGACGAGGTTGAATAATGAATTGTCAGAGGTTAGTGTTAACGTGACATGAGGAGTTTTCGATTGAGCAACTTTGGGGACTATCATCCCTTTTGACGAGGATGAAAGTGAAATTGTCAGAGAGTTACGTGTTAAAGTGACAGGGATGATAGTAGCCTTGTGACTTGCAACAGGTTGGGAAGTAGCATCTCGCTGGGGAGACTTGCTAGGTGAGTTTAATCAATCAGAACGAGCGATGATTTCTGATGCTCGTGATTTGAATACGATTTTGGATGACTTTAGTTTCTACTGGGGAAGTCCGATTTGAACATTTGGACTATCCATCCTATTGACGAGGAATGATAAGTGGATTTGTCAGAGGTTTATGTAACGTGACTGAGGATGTTTGCATTGAGCCAACTTGGGACTTCATCTTCTATTGACAGAGGATTGATAAGTGGATTGTCAGAGGTTTGATGTTAACCTACAGGAGGAGTCGATTAGAGCAACTTGGGGACTTATCACCTATTGAATGAGGATTGATAAGTGGAATTGGTCAGAGTTTGATGTTAACGTGACATGGGATGTTGTGATAGAGCAACTTTGTGGATTACATCCTATGAGAGATTGAATAAGGATTGCAGCAGGTTTTTGATGTTAACGTGACAAATTAGGAGTGATGGCAGGCTGCATTATACCCTGGGGGTGATGAACGTCCGAAGTATAATGTTATAACTTGACTGATGTGAAATGTTCGTTACCTAATCCAAGATCCAAAGTAAACTAACCCCCAGTCTTGGATTAAGACCTTAGCAGTGGAAGAAAAGAGCAGACAAAGCACATCGCCTAAGTGAGGCACTAACCTGAAGTCAAATAGAGGCACATCACCCAGATAGCTGCCATTATCTGATAAGTTTGACATCACGGTAACTTGTAACGTGATAGTTGTGGACTTGCTTCCTAGTTGAAGCGGATTAGCAGCATTGATGTACTATCAGAGTAACTGTTACCGATACATTTATCGGACTGCATCCTATTGAGAAGAGTGACAAGTTAGGGACATCAGATATAATGTTACACGTAAAGTTTTGATGGAAGCCTGCCATCCTAGTCGAAAGCGATTGACAGTGATGGACGTGATAGTTTGGAGATGTTTGGTTGACAAGTATCTATTAAACATAACAACTAGAAAATTTATGTACCTCAGAATCCATTGAACTACAAATATAATCAACCCCCAGTCTTGAATAAGTGCATGGGGAACGAAAGGGAGAACATGGATGTCGACTAGTGGGCAACAATCTACGAGCTTGACATTAGAGTAGTGTAAGTGATAGTTACTCTGAGACCCGCATCCTTAACTGAAGACGATTAGCTTCAGTGTCGTCAGTATCTTTGTTCTGGACTGGAAGGAATCGAGCTGGCCGATTTGCCCAGCGAAAGATGGCCTTCCGATGCTCGGGCAGATCTGCCCACTTTGTTCTCCCGTTGATCCTGAAAATAATCTTTAAGCCTGTTCGCCTTTGAGAGATCAGTTGTCTCCAGGAACAGCATTCTGCAAACCCCTATTCGGAGCAGGAGTGGTCTGCAGGTTGTTGTCGACCGCTCGCTAACTAAGTAGACTCGTGTCATACCTGACGAACACGGAGAGCTATGGTTCCGCAACTTTTAACGAATTGCTTTGACGACTCCCTCTCTTCTGCTTAGCTGCGAAAGGATATTGGATGGAACTCTGTATCCTCTTCAAAAAAACTGACAGAAAAGGCTCTCTAAATCTGCCCACCCTTTGGATACATCGACAGGTAGTATCAAACCATATCAGAGGAAGGGCAACTCCCTTAACGGGTGCCAATGAACAAGAGGCCAGTATGCATCGTTTGAATATTACATTCTCAGTCTGTGACTTAAATGATTAGATATGTTGTCGGTGATCGCCAAGTGCGTCAAAGCTGTAAGATCAGGGACTCTCAAATTTACGAGGATAGGGTGCCTACGTCCCATTCGCTAGGGTAGGGCCGTGACAACGCCCCTCCATTTGGAAGCCGCTTTTGTGTAGCAATGACTATTGAGGCGGGCTTCCAAGTTCTCAATTTAGCCGACTGAGGATTTGCTCCAACTCCGTCCTCTCTTCTCATCAGAGGAAGATTCCTAGGTTGTGGGCTCTGTCAGAAGCGTGTCATCAACCATCTTTTCCCTTCCCTTCCGTGCTTGTGTGAAGGTCGGGACAGACGTTCTTTAGATCCTTCGGAATATTCTTGCTGAGTGGCGAATCTGTCTTCTGAGTTGCCTTGTTGCAACGAGTTGAGTCAACAGGGCCAGGGAGTTCATTGATGGCCCCTTGCTGAGATTGAGCATGGCCTCCAGCTCATCAACTCTTCGCGAGATATATCATGTTTCCCATCATATAAAAGATCTCATAAAAAAAAGACTGGGATCTGCAAATGGCTGAGTGTTTCATTAAATGGTTCCCCTCGGCTAAACCCGTAGTTGACAGGGAATGGGCTCCTGTTCGCGTCCGAAGTTGTTGAATAAACTCCATCAGCATTAATTCACAAGAAGTCTTCAATCAAGGAGATGATCGTTCTCTATGACTCATCGAACAGAACTGATGACTCCCCCCTTCCCCCCTGCCGATCATCGTGAGAGTGACGCTAAGTAATTCATCCCAGAAGTCTTCTTCTTGGTAACGCCGTCGTGTTAGGTAAAGCACGTCGTAAATTGGTTGAATACCAGCAGTTTGGGCCCGCCAAAGACAGATGCTCTCGAGAGGACCGGTCAGGAATCAGTCGTTCACTATTGAATTGAAGAATGACTTTTGGCAGTGATCTTTCTCTCGATGGAACTCTCTCGAATACTGTATCAAGATTCCGAGAGAATTATCACTGAAAGTGAGGCTTTGACTGGAACCCCCGAGTCTATGATTGGCAAGGACTGCCTTGGTGAATATGGACTGGTGAGAGCCCTTGAATCCATAAACTTCTATAGCCGCCTTCACCTAGTGCTCTGCGCAGAATATTCGCGTGTCTCGCAGAGTCCGCTTTGGATTGATCTTTGGGACGCGAGGTCGCGTTTGGCACTTGAACCACGAAGGTCGCGTTTGGCACTTGAAACGTGAATGTCCGTTTGTACTTGAAAACGCGAGGTCGCGATTGGTAAAAATATAAGACGTGAAAATATATATGATACAGACCGAGCATAAATAACAGAAAAACCAAGTTGAATTCGAGTTCAACCGAAGGCAAAAAGTTATAATGGCATGAAATGCGCCATTGATAAGAGCAAAAAAAGCGATAATACGAAATATAGAGAATATCACACAAAGCAAAAGAGCTCATGTTTGGGCTCATAAACAGGAGCTTCAGGTCGCGTTCAGGCTCACGAAAGCAGACTCAGGCGTGGTTGAGGATCGATTTCTTGAAGTTGTGCTTGTTGCGCTGAGACCCGTCTTCTCGATGAAGTCAGGCGTCTTCTTGGCCTAAAGATTTAGCAACAACGTCGTTGACGTTTATGGACTGGTACATCATATAAAAGGAAAAAAGTTATGCCGAACAGACACTCGGACTGACGCGGACGGAGGAAATAAATTGAACAAACTCGCTGCACGGATTCAGCAAGAAGCGCAGCCCGCAGCCTGAAGTGAGGCTGATTCGAACACGAATATGGCAAGAGCAGAGGACCTGTTACCTTTGGGTTCACACCAACAGAATTATGACCTCCTTTGAGCTTGCGGACACCACGCTGGCTTCGGGCTAGATCAAAAGAGAGGGTCTCCTCGAACAAAATTGGCTATCAAACATCTACCACACCAGAGAGATATTCGACGGTTGATTCCATGAGACTGAACATCAATGCAAACACCCAACATACTCTTCGTCAAAGAAGCTTAGTCCCAGCGAGTCGCCATCTTTTGTTGAGGGAAAATGGCAAAGAAAAGAACAAAGAAAATATTTGTATTCCTTGATCTGGATTACAATTTGATACAAAAGAGAGGAGAATGAAATTGGTTCTTCTCTTTGTTTAAAACTGGGTCTTACACGGTGGCGAATGAGTGCCCTCCCCCGAATGCCTCGCCGTCGAGTTTGTGCTCCTCCGTTGACGATCCGCACGTCTTGATTCACATGGAACGGATGATCTCCCTCACGATGAAACAGTTGGGCAGACATTGCATAGACAAAGTTCAAAACTCTTGATGAGTGGGATAACCTGAGACCGAAGTCTTAGAACTCTTGAATAAAGAGTTGATTTGAACCGAAGATCGGTTTGTAAGCCAAAAGGACAGAGGCCCCTGTGCTGAAGTTGAAGATGATCTTCATTTGGAAGATAGGTCGATCTCTCAAAGCCTGTCTCAGTGTCGATCCCAAGCAAGGAACAACATAAAACAAAAAAAAAAAAAAAACACACACCAAAAACAAAAAACAAAAAACAATCGAACCTTAACTCCGTATGATTACTACGCCTTTATACGGATTAAAGGGGGTAACATGCCCCTAAATTGCTCAACTAAGGGGCGTGATTTTCTCAAAATCGGGGGAAAAATGATTCTGAAACCATTCGACTCATATTTTGAATGTATCAAACGCCCAAAGTTCTGCTGTTCAGAGATCCTAACCTCACGTCCTTAACGGATTGAGACGGACCGAGGGTAGGTGTTGACTGAACATCCAGAACGCGAGGTGTTGAACCGGGGGGGGGGGGGGCGGTCCGACCAGCGGTTTAGTTGTAACGCGGGTTTGACTCCAGCGTTTGATGTGTAGACCGGGTGACCCTGGCGTTTTGTGTTAAACGCGGGTCTCCCTGGCGTTTTGATGTTGTACACGCGGGTTCGACCTGGCGTTTTGATGTTGTAACGCGGTTCGACCCCTCGCGTTTTGATTCTTGACACGCGGGTTCCGACTCCAGCGTTTTGGCTGTTGTAACGCGGGTTCGACCCTGCGTTTTGAATGTTTGTACCAGGTTCGAGACCTCCGCGTTTGAGTTGACAAAAGGGCAGGACCTCGCGCCGTCTTGAAGAGATTAGTTCATAAATCTCTTTAATCATGAGCGTTGCAAAGATCATTGTCTTGTAACCTTCTCTTGCCCCTTGAGAATATGAGAGTCGCAATTGTAATCCGATTGTTAGTTGGAATGCTGTCTGACTAGAACCTCATCGGTTGTGGAAGGTCTCAGATTGTAACATTCAGCCGATCTACGTGAAAGTCTCAAATTGTAGCCTCGAAGTCGTCAGATGTAACTTCCATCATCGATGTTTGATGGAGGAATAAACATCGTTGTATTTTAGACCAGCCTACACCGAATTTTTGATTCGCGCACGAGCATTGCGCATGGCCTTTTCCTTCCCTTAGGGACAAGAAGTTCTGTGCTAGCGTTATTATGCATTGGCCCTTCTGCCTTCTTTCCTTTTAAGGAATCGTTCGGACTTGGTCTCCCTCGTACCTTCAGATCCTTCCAGTCTTTGCGGGCCATCCCATGGCTCCAGGATGTCAATGAAAGATTGATAGAAGTCTCGAGGGAGAAATCTTCCGATCGATCCATGCATTCTTGCTTTACTTTCGGAATCACTTTCACCGAAGTTTCGACTTCTCATTCTTCTGCTCTCATCAAAAGAGTGCCTGATTGAGACCGTGTCGTTCGTCGAAGAGTTCGTTAAAACAATCCCCATGTCATCCCAACTGTGATACTCCCCGGCTTGAGCGACAATACAATCGAAGGCCGTCCGCGAAGGTGCCAACGAAGACCGCACATTAAGGTCATATCCCAAGGAAGAGTATTCCTAAGGGGACTTAAAATATATTAAGTGTTGGGTACGCACGGGAACCCTTCCATCAACAGCGTAAATTGATAAATTGAAACTTACCGATATGTAATTGACTCCATTCCTGGATGGACATGGATGCGCGACCTCTTCACTTCTTGAGCATCTCATCAACGCGTTGATTTGCGTCCCAAGTCCTTCATTTCTTGTCTTCACCTATACTGTCTCGAGTGGTTCGGAGAAGTCACGGATCTTCCTTCGCATATATCATCCGGGGAGCCTCCGTATGTTGTTGAGAGGGATATTTAAGTTACATTACCTTCTCCCGTTCATTTCTCCTCTGATTTGAGTATTGCGACGACTGGGTTCTCCTGTGAGTTATCAGTGCCGCTATCTGCTGTCATGCATCTCTCCGCATCTGTGCATGGCCATCTCCATCTCGAACTTTGAAGCTCTTCTGCGTAGCAAGCATCTCAAGCATCTGCTACCTGGTCGGCGCTGATCATAAGGATTGTAAGGCTTCCCACACTGAGAACGCCGTGTTTTCGCATGCTATAGGCCGACGTAGGATCTAACCAGCTCTCTGACGCCTCCTCTTCCAAAGAAGTCCTTTTGCATCCTTTGGTAAATTCTTTCGCCTAATTGATCCCTGACCACAAAATCGAGTCATCACCTGGGGAATGCTCGCAAGTTGATCTGAGCTAGACGTGTGTGATTCGATTTCCTCTGCCCGGCTATTAGCAAGACACTTCTAGAGTTCGTCTTCTTGCGACAAGCTCTTCCTATGGAACGCCTTGGTCTTTTGGTTCCGACGTTCCGGTGAAACTCTCCGAACATCGAAATCTCCTTGGGGCTTTGATAGCAGCATTCTGACAGTACGCCTTGATTATTGGTCACAACGGACAGTGAATTCCGTGTCTCGAGCATCCTCTTTCGGACTCCTACCGCACCCCAGCCTCTATAGTACAACTCATCAGTTTGAATAACTGGAGCAACCCCATAGAGTGTTGGCATGATTCCCAGGTATACACAATCTCATCAGATAATGTGTTCCTCTGGGGATATGACCTTTATTAGCGTTTCAAAAAGTAGCACGTTCAAGTCACGCTTTGCGAGCGTGAAAACTTAACGGATCTTGAACTTCGCCGTAATCCACTGTGGTCGTAACAGAGCTTTCCCTTGTATCTTCTGGGGATTAGCACGACCCCAGTCTGGTTGTGTTTGGG
>NC_033800.1:50343723-50365017 GCF_001876935.1 Asparagus officinalis
GGAGGGTTTGACTGTTAGAGGTGTGATGTTAACCTAACAGTATTTTATGGACCTATCGCTCAATTGAAAAGAGTCGATAAGTTGACTTGTGTTGTCAGAGGTATGATGTTAACTTGACATGAATTTAATGACCTATCGCTCTATTGAGGAGAGTCGATAAGTTGATTGCTGTGATCAGGGCAACTTTGAGGACCTATCGCTCTATTAGAGAGAGTCGATAAGTGGATTGTGTCAGAGGTGTGATGTTAACGTGACTGGAGGATGTTGCGATTGGAGCAACTTTGTGGACTTATCATCCTTTTGACGAGGATTGATAAGTGAATTGTCAGAGGTTTAGTGTTAACGTGACAGGAGGATGTTGCGATTGGAGCAACTTTGGGGACTTATCATCCTTTTGACGAGGATTGATAAGTGAATTGTCAGAGGTTTAGTGTTAACGTGACAGGATGATGTACTTGTGACTTGCACAAGGTTTTGGGAATTAGCATCTCGCTGGGGAGACTTGCTAGGTGAGTTTATCATCAGAAGCGATGAGTTTTGATGCTCGTGATTTGAATACGATTTTGATGACTTAGTTTCTTACTGGGGAAGATCACGATTTGAGCAATTTTGGGGACTTATCATCCTATTGACGAGGATTGATAAGTGGATTGTCAGAGGTTTGATGTTAACGTGACATGAGGATGTTGCGATTGGAGCAACTTTGTGGACTTATCATCCTATTGACGAGGATTGATAAGTGGATTGTCAGCGGTTTGATGTTAACGTGACATGAGGATGTTGCGATTGGAGCAACTTTGTGGACTTATCATCCTATTGACGAGGATTGATAAGTGGATTGTCAGAGGTTTGATGTTAACGTGACAGGATGATGTTGCGATTGGAGCAACTTTGGGGACTTATCATCCTATTGACGAGGATTGATAAGTGAATTTTCAGAGGTTTGATGTTAACGTGACAGGACCCGCCATCCTATTGAAGAGGATTGGCAGAAGAATTTGGAGGGAGCAGACTATCAGAGGTGATCATTAACGTGATAGTTTTAGTGGACCTGTCATCCTATTGAAGCGGATTGACAAGTTGACGGACATGATAGTTTTGGTAGATTTTGTGGTTGACAGAGGTATTCTATTAAACATAACAACTCAGAAAATTTATTACTCAGAATCCATTGAACTACAAATAAATCAACCCCCAGTCTTGAATAAGTGCATGGGGAAAAAGGGTAGACATGGCATGTCGCCTAGTGGGCCACAATCTAACGAGCTTGACTATTAGAGGTAGTTGTTAATGTGATAGTTATTGGAGACCCGGCATCCTACTGAAGAGGATTAGCTTCAGTGGTCGTAGTATCTTCTGGTTCTGACTGGGAAGAATGAGCTTGGTCCGATTGCTCAGGAGAAGATTGGGCTTGGTCCGATTGCTCGGGCAGATCTTGCCCACTTTGTTCTTCAGCTTTGATCCTGGAAATAATCTTTTAAGCCTGTTCGCCTTGAGAGATCAGTTGTCTCCAGGAACAGCATTCTGCAACCCCTATTCGAGCTAGGATGTTGGTCTGCAGGTTGTGTCGACAGGTCTCTACTAAGGTAGACTGTGTCATACCTGACGAACACCGGAGAGCTATGGTTCGGAACCTTTTAACGAAGGCTTTGACGGACTCCCTCTTCTTCTGCTTAGTGGCGAGAAGGATATGGATGGAGACTTCTGTATCCTCTTCAAAAAATCTTGACAGGAAGAGTCTCTCTAAATCTGCCCACCTTTGGATACATCCGACAGGTAGTTTCCTAAACCATTCAAAGGCAACTCCCTTAAGGGTGCCAATGAACAATCGAGCCAGTATGGCATCGTTTGATATTACATTCTCAGTCTGTGACTTAAAATGATAGATATGTTGGTTCGGTGATCCCGTGCCGTCAAAAGCTTGTAGCATCGGGACTTCAAATTTTAGAGGATAAGGGGCTACGTCCCATTCGCTAGGGTAGGGCCTGACAACTCCCTCATCTTGGAGCTCGCTTTTGTTAGCAATGACATTGAGGCGGGCTTCCAATTCCTCAATTTTAGCCGACTGAGGATTTTGCTCATACTCCGTCTCTCTTCCTTCATCAGAGGAAGATTCCAGGTTGTGGGCTTCTTGGTCAGAAGTCGTGTCATCAACCATTTTTCCCTTCCCTTTGCTTGTGTGAGGTCGGGACGAAGACGTTCTTTCCCTTCGGGAAGATTCTTGCCTGAGTGGCGAATCTGTCTTCTGAGATTTGGCCTTGTTTGCAACGAGTTGAGTCAACAGGGCCAGGAGTTCATTGATGGCCTCTTGCTGAGATTTGAGCATGGCCTCCTGCTCATCAAGTCTCTTCGCGAGATCTTCATGGTTTCCCATCATATAAGCGTAGCTCTCATGTTCAACAAAAGAGCTTGATGACTGGGACTCTGCAATGGCTGAGTGTTCATCATTAGAATTGGTTCCCCTGGCTAAACTCCGATAGTTGACAGGGGGAATGGCTCCTGTTCGCGTCCGAGTATGTTGATAAACTCCATCAGACTTATTCAAGAAGTCTTTCAATCCAGGAGACTGATCGTTCTCTGACTCATCGGAACTAGGAACTGATGATCTCCCTCTGCCGATCATGTTAGAAGTGACTCTAAGGTATTCATCCTCAGAAGTCTTCTTCTTGTGTGAACGCCGTCGTTGGTTAGGTAAAGCAACGTTCGTAAATTGGTTGAATACCAGCAGTTGGGCCGCATATGAGCAGCATTGGCGTCTCGAGAGGACCGTAGGAATCAGTCGTTCACATTGAAATGAAAGAATGACTTGTTGCATCGATCTTTCTCTCGATGTGAACTCTCTCGAATCTGTTATAAAGATTCGAGGAGAATTACTCACTGATTGTGAGGTTTGAACTGGAACCCCCAGTCTATGATTGGACAGGACTGGCTCTTGGTGAATATGGATCTGGTTGAGATGCCTTGAATCCATAAACTTCTTATATCCGCCCCTCAACCTAGTCGCGCTACGCAGAATATTCGGGTGTCTCGCGAGGGTCGCGTTTGGATTTGGATCTTGGGACGCGAGGGTCGCGTTTGGCACTTGATACACGAAGGTCGCGTTTGGCACTTGAAACGTGAAGGTCGCGTTTGGTACTTGAAACGCGAGGGTCGCGTTTGGTACTTGAAACGTGAAGGTCACGTTCTTCAGTATCGACGCGAGGGTCGTATTTTGACTGGGAAACGCGAAGTTGAAGTTCGAGTTCAACGAAGGCTTGAGGTCCGCGTTTTGGCTGTAAAATGCGCCATTGAGGGCCGCGTTCAGTCTGGTTCTCGCGAAGCTCATGTTTGGGCTCATAAACACGGAGCTCAGGGTCGCGTTCAGGCTCACGAACGCGAATCTCGCGTTGGTTGGAGGATCGATTTTCTTGAAGTTGTGCTTGTTGGTGAGACCTTCTTCTTCGATGAGCAGCGTTCTTCTTGGCCTGTTTTAAGGCTTTAGCAGCAACGTCGTTGACGTTTATGGAGCTGGTCTCCTCTATAGGCCGTTTATGGCCTGTAGCACGTCGTGCTGACGCGGAGGTGGGATATTCAACTCGCTGTGCGAGTTCAGCAGAGGCCGAGCCCGCTCCTGGAGTGTAGGGGCTGGTTCGACGAATTTTGGCAGAAGGGATAGAGGCTTTCTTTGGCGTTCTCAACAACAGATTTGACTCCTTATGAGATCTTGCGGACACCACGCTGGCTTGCGGGCTAAGGGATCAAAAGAGGGGTCTCCTCGAACAATTGCTATCAAACTCTACACACCGAGAGTATTCGACGGTTGTTCCAGTGAGATGAACATCAGATGCAAACACCCAACTATCTTCGTCAAAGAAGTTAGTCCCCAGCGGAGTCGCATCTTTTGTTTGTACGGGAAAATGGCAAAGAAAAGAAAAAGAAAATTATTTGTATTCCTTGATTCTGATTACAACTTGATTACAAAAGAGAGGAGAACGAAATTGGTTCTTCCTCTTTGTTTAAAACTGGGTTCTTCACGGTGGCGATGGAGTGCCTCCCTCGAGTGCTCGCGTCGAGTTTGCTCTCCGTTGACGATCCGCACGTCTTGATTCACTGGAACGATGTCTTCTCCTCACGATTTGACGTTGTGGAGAACTTGCGTGGCAAGTTTAAAACTCTTGATGAGTTGATAACTCTGATCGAGTTTGAACTCTTGAAAAAGAGTTGATTTGAACCGAAGATCGGTTGTAAGCCAAGGACAGAGGCTCCCTGTTGCTGAAGTTGAAGATGATCTTCATTGGAAGATGATGTCGATCTCCTCAAAAGCCTGTCTCCAGTGGTCGATCCAAGCCAAGAAAATCGAACCCTTAACTCCGTTGAGTTTACTCGCTTTTATAGGGGATTAAAGGGGTGTAACTGCCCCCTAAATCTGCTCCTAAGTGGGCGTGATTTTCTCAAATCGTGGGGAAAAATGATTCTGAAACCATTCGACTCATATTTGAATGAGTCAAACGCCCACGTTGGCGTTCAGGATCCTAACCTCACGTCTTAGGATTGAGACGCGAGGTTGGGTGTTGACTGAACATCCAGAACGCGAGGGTCGTTGTAACGCGGGTCCGACTCTAGCGTTTTGATGTTGTAACGCGGGTTTGACTCCAGCGTTTTGATGTTGTAACGCGGGTTTGACCCTGGCGTTTTGATGTTGTAACGCGGGTTCGTCCCTGGCGTTTTGATGTTGTAACGCGGGTTCGACCCTGGCGTTTTGATGTTGTAACGCGGGTTCGACCCTCGCGTTTTGATGTTGACACGCGGGTTCGACTCCAGCGTTTTGGTGTTGTAACGCGGGTTCGACCCTGGCGTTTTGATGTTGTAACCAGGTTCGACCCTCGCGTTTTGATGTTGACACACGGGGAGGACCTCTGCGTCCTGTCTTGAAGAGATTATCATAAAGTAATCTCTTTTATCATAGCGTTGCAAAGATCATTGTCTTGTAATCTTCGTCTTGGCCCCTTGAGAATATGAGAGTCGTCAGATTGTAACTCCCGATGTTGATTGTGAATGCTGTTGAACTAGAGCTCTCATCGGTTGTCGTGAAGGTCGTCAGATTGTAACATTCAGCGATCTACGTGAAAGTCTTCAAATTGTAGCCTTCTGGAAGTCGTCAGATTGTAACTTCCATCATCGATGTTTGATGGAGGATAAACTATCTATTGTGATTTTTAGACAGCCTACAACCTCGAATTTTTGATTCGCGTCCACAGCATTCGCATGTGCTTTTTCCTTTCCCTTAGGGACAAAGTTCTGTTGCGTAGCGTTATTTGCTATTTGGCCCCTTTCTGCCTTCTTCCTTTTAAGGAATCGTTCGGCTTGTTCTCCTCGTACCTTCAGATCCTTCCAGTTCTTTGGCGGTGCCATTCCCATGGCTTCCAGGATGTCCAATGAAAGATTATTATGACAGGTCTCGAGGATGAAATCTTCGCTGACCGGATCCCTGCAATTCATTGCTTTATTTCGGAATCTCTTCACGAAGTTTTCGACTGTCTCACCATTCTTCTGCTTCTCATCAAATAGAGTGCTGATTGAGACCTCGGTGTCGTCGTCGAAGAAGTTCGTTAGAAACATATCCTCCATGTCATCCCAACTGCTGATACTCCCCGGCTTGAGGCGACGATACCAATCGAAGGCCGCTCCGCGAAGAGTGCCAACGAATGACCGCACCATTAAGGGTTCATTCCCGGAGATTATTCCTAAGTGGGACTTAAAATATATTAAGTGTTGGGTAGGGGAACCCTTTCCATCAAACGGCGTAAAGTTAATGAGATTGAACTTTGCCGGATATGGAATTGATTCCCACTCCCTCGGATATGGACACGGTATACCTGACCTTTTTACCTCTTGAGCGTTCATCAACGCGTTGATTTTGCTCTCCAAGTCCTTCATTTTCTTGTCTTCACTCGCATCTGTCTTCGAGTGGCTTCTGGGAGAGGTAACGTGGTCCTCTTTTGCATTATCATCCAAGGGACCGCCTCCGTTATTGTTGTTGACAGGAGGCCTCTTCCCGTTCATTCTCCTCTTGATTCGGATTATTGCGACGACTGGGTTCTCCTTGGTGAGTTATCAGTGCCGCTATTTGCTGGTCATGCATCTCTCTCATCTGCTGCATGGCCATCTCCATCTCGAACTTGAAAGCTTCCTTCTGCTTAGTCAAGGCATCTTCAAGCATCTTGCTTACTTGTTCGGCGCTGATCATAAGTGATTTGTAAGGCTTTCCCACACTAGACGCCGTGTTATCGGATGCTATAGCCGAGTAGGAGTCTGAACCAGCTTCTGACGCCTCCTCTTCCAAAGGAAGTCCCTTTTGCATCCTTTGGTAATTCTTTCGCCTATTGATCCCTGACCACAATCGAGTCATACGCTGGGATGCTTCGGCAAGTTGATCTGAGCTAGAGTGTCGTGTCGATTTCCCTCTGCCGGTCATATTAGCAGACACTTCTAGGAGTTCGTCTTCTTGGCGGACAGGCTTCTTCCTATGGAAACGCCTTGTCTTGGTCTCGGACGTTCCGGTGGAAATTCTCTCGAACACCGAAACTCTCCTTGGGGCTTTAGTATAGCAGCATTCTGACAGTACTGCCTTGATTATGTTGGCACACGGACAGTGAGATTCCGTGTCTCGAGCATCTCTCTTTCGAGACTTACCCGCACCCCTAGCTCTATAGTACAACTCATCAGTTTGATAACTGGAGCAACCCATAGAGTGTTGGCATGACTTCCCAGGTATAACACAATCATCATCAGATGAATGTGTTTCCCTCTGGGGATATGACGCTTTATTAGCGTTTTCAAAAGTAGCTCGTTCAAGTCTACGCTTTTGCGAGCGTGAAAACTTAACGGGCTCTTGAACTTCGACCCGTAATCCAATGTGGTCGGTAACAGAGGCTTTCCCTTTGTTATCTTTCTTGGGGGGATTAGCACGACCCCCAGTCTGGTTTGTTGTTTGGGGACCTTTCAACAGTCCCAATCGTTCCTTGACAGGTGCTTTACCTCGGTTCTCCGGTAAGGGACCGAGACGACCTTTCAAAGGAACCCTGGATCTAGAAGGACCCACGTTCTTACCTGACTCCTCCGGAGGTGCGGGGGCAAGGGAAACGGGATCTGGATTTGATGAAGGTTGGACGGCAATTCCGTCTACTTTTGCCTTTGGCGCCGGCTTCGCCTTTGGCACCCACATCTGCTTGTGTTTTGACGGCTTCTTGACCGTCTCTTCTTTCTGCATTTCTTCCGCTTTCTGCAGAAGGACTCGGGCATGCGCAAGCAATGCGCGGCGTTTCTTGATTCGCTCTTCGAGGGTTGAGCGAGTCCTCTTGACACGAACCCATTCGTTCGTTTCTGTCTTGGAGGAGGAGTGGGTCGTTCGCCGTTGTTGCTCCTGGCGCTATCGCCGTCTCTGGCGCGCCCTTTTTGACAAGGTCGGAACACCATCAGCAGTTGACTTCGCGGCGGAAGGGAGATCTGGATCTGTAACTTCGACCCCGTTAGACGCCATCGGAGCGTCGCGGTGAGTAAGTGCAACGGCGGCGGGGGGGTCTTGGATCTTCGATCCTGAGGGCCCGCGAGCACTCTTGGAAGATGAAATCTTCATGCGCCTGTTTGGAGAGGCGGATCTGGAGGAGGAGGAAGAGAGGTACTCTTCAAACTTCTGTTGATCGAACTCGTATTCGATCTCTTCGTTCACCCGGATCTTGAAGGCCGGTTGCGTCACGACAGCCTCGGCAGCGAGGCTGTTGGCTCCCACTGTGGTCGCCAGTTTTTTTTCGTCGAAAGTTGCCTTCATCATTGATTTCATTAAAACTTCAAACGTTACAAATGAATTCAAACAACAAAGAAATAAAAATTACAACTTTCTTGAAAATAAACACAAGATCCATTCGTCGTCTCTTGCTTGCGTGGGTCTTTAGCCTGTGACGGGGATGTCGATATCCGTGGACTACCTGGCAATCAGATCTGATCCAGAGCTTCGTCGATCCGCGAGGAGATCTAGAAACTTGAAGCGCCTATCTCGATAAAAGCGAGATATTTGCTCTTCTTAGTATTACCACAACGGGATAATACTAAGGATCGGGTACGGGTGATGAGGCACCTACGGTGTCTCGGTGTAGCCGAGACACCCCAAGGGTGTCTCGGCCAAGCCAAGACACCCCAAGGGTGTCTCGGTGTAGCCGAGACACCCCAAGGGTGTCTCGGCCAAGCCGAGACACCCCTAGGGTGTCTCAGCGCGGATTTGACCCCTTTAAGTGGTTTTAACCGCTCCGCAACCCCTCATGCCTATAAATACAAGCCTTAGGCCTCATTTTTTTAGATCTGGAATTTTGGAGAATTGGTGAAGCCCTGCCGGAGTGAAGAGTGATCGAGCACTTCAACACAAGAGAGTTTCTTCGTCAGATCTACATCACCCGCATCCGATCCTTAGTCTTATCCTGTTGTGGTAATTCTAAGAAGAACAATTATCTCGCTTTTATCGAGATAAGCGCTTCAAGTTTCTAGATCTCCTCGCGGATCGACGAAGCTCTGGACCTGATCTGATTGCCAGGTAGTCCACGGATATCGACATCCCCGTCACAGGATAAAGACCCACGCAAGCAAGAGACGACGAACGGATCTTGTGTTTATTTTCAAGAAAGTTGTAATTTTTATTTTTTTGTTGTTTGAATTCATTTGTAACATTTGAAGTTTTAATGAAATCAATGATGAAGGCAACTTTCGACAAAAACAGTGTCCGCAGCCTCGAAAACCGATTTTTTGCTGTTTTAAGCTATTTTTGACGTTAACCACCTGGATTTGTTCCAACTGATCTGAATCTATCCAAGAACATGGTTAAGTAGTTACAACTGAAGATAATAGTGAATCGATCATTCTTATCCGAAAACAAAGATCCCAAAGCCTATAAATACAGCCCCGAGGCTTTTATTTTTTCAGATCTGGAATTCTCGAGCGTCGGCGAAGCCCTGCTAAATTGAGGACTAAAGAGCCACGAATTTCAGAGAGGAGGAGGAGACTTCAGTGAATTCTTTAGAATAAAGAAGAGGAGTTCGTCAGATCTGCAGCCTGGTTCTTTTCCTTGAGATTGCCCCATTGCGGTGAACTCGAGAAGAGTGATTATCTCGCTGTTGCCGAGATAATTGCTTCGGTTTCTTGATTCCTTCACGAATCGATGAAGCTCCGGATCTGATCTGATCGTTTGGTGGTCTACGGATATCAACATCCTCGTCATAGGCTAACATCCCATGCAAGTAGTAGGAGATAAACACATGTTGCGTTGTTTGACGAGAGTTGTACTTTTTTTATTTTTATTGTGTAAAGGTCTTATAAAAAGACTAACTTTTGTTTTCATTGTAACGTTTGAAGTTGTAATGAACACAACAATTACCAAATCGACTTTCTCCCCAAAGAGATGGAACCTAAACTCCTAATCATAATAGATCTCTAACCCTATCTAATTCTCATGAAGTTCTATAAAGAATTAAAAACACTATACTAACTTGGAGTTTGAGTTGATAGCCAACATATCCTCCCTCAACGAAAAATCTCCAAGTGTCACAACGGCTTTAGAAAAACTCACTCTCTTCATCTTGTTCTGTAGCTTTCCCTTGTGGACAAGAGTATGAGAAGATTAATCTATACTATTAATGAATCACCCATCTAAATAGCAAATATGGTTGATATTCTTCCTCCCTCACAAAATCAAATCACCATCTCTATACACGTTACACCACTCTTCTTCACCCACATACTTGTACCCACGTGATGTTATCTAACCAAACGAAATTAAATTAGCACCACATGATGGCACATATCTCACATGATGAAGAATTCCAATCTTCCTAGTGTGAAGCTTGAGGTGAACACTTCCAGCACCTTCAACTTTCATCTTCTCATTGTTTCAAACAATCACATCGTCAAATTCTTCATTTGTCTTCAATGTGTTAAAATAATTTTTGTTGTTGCAAATGTGCATAGAGGCTGCAGAATCTAACACTCAAGTGTTACTCATATCAGTACTTGTACTCTACATCAATAAAACCACATCTTCATCTCACACAACCACCAAGGACTTCGCCTTCTTCCTATTTTCTTGAAGCTTTATCTGTCTAATACTCTTCAAATCATCACGCATCGGGGAACATCTAAACTAAATGTGACCCTTCTCTCCGTAATAATAGCACTCCTTTTCGCTGTCATCTCGGGCTCGAGATTTTGACCTTCCTCGATAACTGTCACATCTTCCCTTACTCCTCACTCGATTAGAACATTCAAAAGCTAGTGCACTCTCATCGCCATTAGATGTGCTCTCATTTCCCATCATTCTTTCATTCTCATGTAGGAATGCTGTTACATCATCAAACTTTAAAGTCTGCTTCCCTACAATTATCGTCTGAACTAACAGCTTGTACGACTTCGGTAAGGAAGACAATAGGAGTAGCGTCTGCTCTTCTTCTTTAATCTCCTCATCAATATTCATAAGTTGGAAAACTACCTGATTAAAGGCATTGATGTTGCCTTGAATTACAGTACCTTCTTCCATCTTCAATGAATAAAGCTCCATCCTCAAACACAATCGGTTGGTCATCGACTTTGATGCATAAATCCCCTCAAGCCTTTCCCACAGCCCTCTTGGTGTGGTCTCTTGCATAACAATGTACTTGATCTTGGTGGTGAGTGCCAAACAAATAGTGCTAACCAACCTCTTTTTCATAGAACTCCATTCAGCATCCTTCAATCCTTCAGGTTTCTTATCCTCTAAAGCTTGATCAACATCCTGCTGTATAAGAATATCTTAAATAGTGCACTAACATACTATAAAATTTGTCTTGCCATTGAATAGCGGAATATCAAACTTCGGATCCGAAGAAGTCATCATCCTCTAACCACAATCAAACTTCAAATCAGTCATTGTAGAGGTTGAATTTGATAAAATCAACGTTAAAAACGAACCCAACATGTTGAAAAACCCTTGGAACGACTCCTGGATCACCAAAATCCGCCTCCAAATCCTCGATCAAAAGATAAATCGACCTCAACCGTCGGATCTGCGTGAACAGTATCCACTATAGTATTCCGCTAAAGGCCATCCTTACAGTATTCTTTTTTTTTGATGTCGATCACCGTGCTTCGACCGCTGAGGCCTTCACAAATCGCGCACCGATCAAACCTCTACGAACCGTCGAATCTCGCTCTGATACCACTTGTAGGGATTTTTAGATCTCATAAACCCCCAAATAAGCCACCAAACGCAGCAAATAAAACCACCCAAGATTTAAAGTGAAAAAGCTCAATAGAAAAAACCACGGGATCAAAATCAATCCACTATCACCTCCAAATTACAATCTTTTGCACGGATAAAGACTACCAAACTCTCTCTCTCTCTCTCTCTCTCTCTCTCTCTCTCTTACTCTCTACACTTCTTCTTCTTCTTTTGTTTTTTCTCTAACAATAGAAGGACATATATAGGGAAACCAAAACCCTATCTCTAGCCTAACTTCCTAATTAGAATAAGATTCAAACTCCTAATCATGATGGAACCCAAACTCCTAATCATGAAAGATCTCTAACCCTATCTAATTCTCATGAAGTTTTACAAATAATTAAAAATAATGTACTAACTTAGAGTTTGAGTTGATACCCAACACTTATCTCCCAATATCATCCTCCACTAGACCTTCAAGCGTTCACCAGAAAGTCCCTACAGAGGGACAGGGGAAAACTGTCTGCCATTACTACGTACATGGAGACGGGGATTTGTAAGTTTGGAAACATGTGTAAGTATCATTATCCACCAACTATGCACTCTTCATATGCAAATGGCAATACTATTCCTATTAGTATACATCTTCATCAGGTCAGTAATGCTTACCCTTCTGCGTCTTCTATTCCTGACGTGCCTATGGCTCCTTATCCTATCGGATTCTCTTTGGAAACCTTTGTTCCACCACCGACATTGCAATCTTAGTATGATATTCCACGAGAGGTAGTGTTATTATCTACGAACTGACCTATGAGTGTTTTTGACTTTGGTTGGGTTTTCTACACTACATCAGTGAACTCTTCAAGCAGTTAGTGTCATGTTGTTGATGATAGAGTACATCAAGAATATGTGTAGATAGTTTCTGATGTCCTCAAAATATGTATATACCAAGTGCTTTAACTATTCCCAGCACAATTATATCTGTTCACGCCTCGGATAATTAGCAATGAAGCAAAGTGAAAAGAAGAGAAAGAAGTAGAGGAGAGTGAAGAATAGCTTGTAGGCAAGAAAGCTAGTGTACTAGTGTGTAGGTGTGAGAGTAACTTGTGAGGAGAGTGAAGAATAGCTTGTAGGCAAGAAAGCTAGTGTACTAGTGTGTAGGTGTGAGAGTAACTTGCAAAAGAAAGAGAGGTGTAGTCTTTTGTAAGAAAGTTGTGCTTCCTTATTTGAATCAAAGAAATTTTTGTTAACCCCTCTATTGTCCAAGAATTTTTATCCAAAGCATCTTTTTAGGTCCACAAATTCCATCAAAGTGGTATCATAGACTCGTTCGATCTAGTCGGGCCAATCGAAGGTGCTCGTGTACGAGATGGTGAACATGATCCAGCCACGGATTCCGAAGCTGATGAAGACTAATTACGACAACTGGAGTATCTAGATGAAAGTCTTGCTCGGCTTGCAAGACTTGTGGGAGCTCGTAGAGAATGGCTATACTGAACCGGAGTCACCTGAAGTAGAAGCAACTCTCACCGCCACACAAAAGAGTGAGCTGAAGGAGGTCAGAAAAAGAGACAAAAATGCTTTGTTCCTAATATTCCAAGGCATAGATGAATCAGTGTTTGAGAAGATTTCCAATGCCCTATCCTCTAAAGAAGCATGGGAGAATTTACAAAAATCCTATAAAGGTGCAGAAAGAGCCAAAAAGGTACGCCTCCAAGCATTAAGAGTTGAATTTGAAAATTTAAAGATAAAAGCTACAGAATCAACATCAGACTATTTTAGTAGAGTTCAGACAATAACTAATTAAATGAGGAGAAATGGAGAAGTAATTAATGATGTAAGAATTATGGAGAATATACTTAGGACTTTAGACTCTAAATTCAAATATATTATTCCGATAATACAAGAGTCTATAGACCTTACCGAAGTTTCTATTGATGTGCTGCAAGGTTCCCTGCAAGCTTATGAACAAGATATAAACATCAGTTCAAATCAAGCAGAGAATCTAGAGCAAGCATTACAGAGTAAGATGACTATTAAAGAAAATAGTCGAAGAGGACGTGGAGGCTACAAAGGCATAGGCTCTTTTCGAGGTGGCTCAAACTTCCAGCAAGGTCGTAGGAGACAGTACCAATGAGGCCATGAAAATCAAGATCGAAATGGAGATCATGAATGATCATTCGATCAAGGACGATGTCGTGATGCATAAGGACGAGGACGAGGAAGAAGTTACCAGGAGGACAGATCTTAGCCACAGTGTTACAAATGCAAGAGATACGGGCATTTCAGCTACGAATGTTAGGAGAAATCAAATCAAGTGGCAGAAAGAAGTAACTTCGTAGAAAGGGAGCAGCTAGGCACTTCAACATCCTTGCTGACGTACCAGGAGAGCGAAATCAAGAATCAAGATATTTGGTATCTAGATTCAGGTGTCAGTAACTACATATGCGGAATCAAGAAGTTCTTTACCAAGCTGAACGAGACAGTGCAAGGAGATGTCACTTTTGAAGATCAGTCAAAGATTCCAGTAAAGGGCAAGGGCAAGATAATGATCCAGATAAAGATAGGCAAGAACAGGTACATCTCTGACGTCTACTATGTTCTAGCATTATAAAATAGTATTTTGAGTCTCGGCCAGCTCCTTGAAAGAGACTACGATATACATCTAAAAGACATTGCCCTCACTATTAAGAACAAAATGAAGTTATTGCAAAGGTGAACATGTCTAGAAATAGATTGTTTACCTTAAATATTCATGTTGACTCTGTCAAGTGCCTGAAGACAATCATAAAAGACGAGACTTGGCTCTAGCATCTACGATTTGGGCATCTCGCATTCAGTGGCTTAAATCTTTTGTGGAAGGAGAAAATGGTGAAAGGACTACCGCAGATCAACCATCCGAACTAGCTATGCGAAGGCTATATGAAGGGCAAGCAACATAGAAGAAGTTTTAAAGTTGGAAAGTCTAGACGAGTAACAAAGCTGCTACAACTGGTACATACAAACATTGCGGGACCATTTGAAGTCGTTTCACTTAGAGAAAATATGTACTTTCTTACATTTATTGATGATTATAGTAGAAAAACCTGGATTTACTTCTTGAAAGAGAAATCTAAAGCCCTGGAGAAATTTAAAGAATTCAAGGAGATGGTGGAAAAGCAAAGTGGCTATCACATCAAGGTATTACAATCAGATCGAGGCGGAGAGTACACATCAAAGGCTTTTGACAACTTCAACAAGCAGCACGGGATAATCCATTAGCTCACAGCCACCTACACACTACAACAGAATTGCATAGCGGAGCAGAAAAATCATACCATTCTAAACATGGCCAGAAGCATGTTGAAAAGCAAGTATTTGCTGAAGACTTACTGGGCCGAAGCTGTAGATTATGTTGTTTACCTCCTCAACCATTGTCCAACGAAGACTGTCAAGTTCAAGATACCACTAGAGACCTAGAGCAAAATCAAGCTAAGCGTCAACCACCTGAAGGTGTTTGGGTGCATCGCATATGCACACATCCCGGAGTAGAATAGAAAGAAGCTGGACGATCGAGGAGAAAAGTGTATATTCGTTGGGTATGAGAGGAGGACAAAAGCATACAAGCTCTACAATCTAGTTATAAAGAAGATAATCATTTCAAGAGACGTGGAGTTCGATAAAGAAGATTATTGGAAATGGACCGATGGAGATAAAAATATTAAAGGTATGTTCTTTGAAGATAATGATGATGAATTACAGGAGGTTAGAAGACCATAACAAAGTCCACCGAATAGTCCAGCTCCATCAACCCCAGCATCGACGCCGACATCATCACCATCTAGCTTAAGTGAATGAAGCTCTTCAGGGGGAGCAACAAGGAGGACGAGAAGCCTAAGAGATCTGTATGACAATACAGAACATGGTGAGATGATGGAGGACTACACACTATTCTACTTGTTTGCAGAATGTGATCCGGTCAGTTATGAAGAAGCTACTTAAGAAGGCAAGTGGAGAAAAGCCATGGATGACGAGATCGAGGCAATCAAGAGAAATGATACATGGGAGCTCACTAACTTACCTAAAGGCCATAAACCCATTGGAGTAAAGTGGGTGTACAAGACAAAGAAAAATCAAGATGGCGGAATCGAGAAGCATAAGGCCAAGCTTGTTGCAAAGGGCTATAGTCAGCGAGAAGGAGTTGACTATGAAGAAGTGTTCACACCAGTCGCGAGGATCGACACCATCCGAATCATTATTGCATTGATAGCACAGAACCGGTGGAAGATCTACCAGATGAATGTGAAGTCTGTATTCCTAAATGGCTACCTAGAAGAAGAAGTCTACATCAGGCAACCACCACAGTACGAGGTGAAGAACCAAGAAGATAAAGTCTAGAAGCTGAAGAAGGCATTGTATGGATTGAAGCAAGCACCTAGTCCGTGAAATGCCAGAATCGATGCATACTTCCAGAAGAACGGATTCTAACAGAGTCTGTATGAGCACTCTTTCTATACAAAGAAGAAGGATGGAGACATTATGATCGTATGTCTCTACATGGACGACATGATCTTCACCGGCAACAATCCAAAAATGTTTGAGGAGTTCAAGAAGAACATGATCAGGGAGTTCGAGATGACTAACATTAGAAAAATATCATACTTTCTTGGAGTAGAAGTATCACAATCTGAGAGGAATCTTTATCTCTCAGAAAAAGTACGCAAAGGAGATCCTCCAGGAGTTTAACATGAATAACTACAATCCAGTCACAACTCCTGCAGAAGTCCGAGTGAAGCTGAGGCGAGACTCACCATGAAGCTTTATTGATCCAACTCTATACAAGAGTTTAGTCGGAAGCTTATGCTACCTAACCATCACCAGGACCGACATAGTGTTCACGATAGGACTGATGAGCAGATATATGAAGGAGCCAAGGCAAGAGTACTTCAATGCAGCTAAGAGAATTCTCAGGTATGTCTGAGGAAGTATTGATCAAGGATTATTCTTTTACACAGTGTGCAGATTCACGATTAGTCAGCTACACCGATAGCGATTATGGTGGAGATTTAGATGAAAGAAAGAGCACATATGGCTACATGTTCAATATCGGATCAGCAGCATTCTCATGGTCATCAAAGAAGCAGTCTGTCGTCGCTCTATCAAGTCGCAAGCAGAATACATAGTAGCATTGGCATGTGCGTGTCAAGCAATATGGCTCAGGAGTCTGATGAAGGAACTGCAACACCAACATGAAGCACCGCCAGAGATCCTCATTGACAACAAGTCAGCTATTGCACTTGCCAAAAATCCGGTAGCACGTGGACGGAGCAAACACATAGAGACAAGATATTATTTCATCCGATATCAAGTTAGAAAGAAGACTGTGATGCTAACATATTGCAAGTCTAAAGATCAAATCGCTAACATCTTCACCAAGCTACTGAAGACAAAAACATTTTAAAGCTTAAGAAGAAGCTTGGACTTGTGAAATGAAAGTTGGTGATGAGGGGGAGTGCTAGAATTCCTCACCAACTTAGATTGTTCTAGAACAACTTTCTAGAACTCCTTTCTATTAACATCCTACAAAATATCTACCAAATAGTTTCTAGGAAGATACAAGTGTATGGCTAGTATTTATTCTTTTAGAAACTTCTTAGTAATGTATGGCTAGGATTGACTCTTCCACACACTTCCTAGCCTTCTTAAACAACTATAAATAGGGGTCTTGAGCTCTTATTTGGGCAAACAAGAAATCAAGAAGTGAGCTTGAGAGTTTGAGTGTGTAGTGTAGGCTTGTGTGAGTGTCCAACAAAATAAAAGAACTGTGTGAAAGTGAGGTGTTTTTGTAAGAGCAAGTGTTGTACTCTCTAGTGTTCTATCAATAAAAGTTTTTATTTTTGTGTAGAGGGATTGTATTCTACAAATTCCATCATTCTCCCTCTTTATCTCCTATTCCCCTCTTCTCCACAGCGAGCCACACCCATTTGTGAAACTTGTAAAAGAAGAGGAGACAAAAACAGAAAAAAGAAGAGAAATTGTGTTGAAGGCGAAGGAAAATTTGGGTCTTGATGGTGAAAGCCAAAAAGAAGGGAACAGTACGTTTACAAATCATGATCTCCATCTTCCTCCAAGATCCTCCCTTGAACACCACCCACAGCACAACCCCACCACCGACCAGACTCCTCCTCTCTCCATATCACGGGCGTTCGCAACTTCTCTCTCCTCTCGCTTAACTCCTCCACCTCGGCCTCGGGAAACTCTTACTTATTCGTCGCTGGCCTATGCTCTTTGTTTAATTTTGATGCAATCGGTGAGGATAGATCGATACTTATTCACTACACTCTATACGGAAATATAGCTATTTATGAAATTAAACTTTCAGAATGGTAGGTTTTGGAAAATAACAATATACGTGGTTTTTTTTGGGAAGGGTATGGTATATGATATGGAGATCTATAAAATATATCTCTCATCCAAATTTAGGAAACATGGGTGGGAAAGGATGAAGATCAACAGAGTCATACTATCCTAATCTATCAACTTATAACTAGCATTAAATTAATAGATCCATTAAGAAAGAATTTGGATCCTCTCTACTACAAAAAAGTAGTAGAGAGTCCACTACTTTTAATCTTAATCGTAAATTACTTAATATGCGGTTATGATACAATTTAAATCTAACACTCACCATACCCTCGTGTATTGCACCATTTTCTAATTTGCACTCAAAGAAAAAATCACAACCACCAACTAGATAATCAATGGTTATGATTATGTAGTGGTCTCTCTACTACTTTTTAGATAGTGGAGAGGATCCGAATCCATTAAGAAAGCTACACCTGAACACCAAGTATTATCAACCGTAGTAATTGTGTGGGAGCTTACGACATCAAGATCTCTGAATGATGTAATAGAATGACGTAATATAGATTAAAAGATGGTAAAATACGGGCGTGCATCGTGGCTCAAGTATATGATTGCATGGAGAATTTCCAAATGATATTTTTGATTGTGTTTCGTGTATACACTGAATGATAAATTAGATGATAAAATTGAGCAAATGAAGAATGAACTACCGTGACATTTTAGAATGCTCTCTCTTGAAATTTTAATGAAACTGAATGAGAAATATGCCAAAATTGTCACTTTAGAGAATTATGCGGAAAAAACACATTTCAGACGCCAAGAATCAACTTTTCAACGTTTGACGGGATACATTCTTCAAAATAAACCTCTATCTTAAAATCTGAAGTTTTTAATTACATTTCAAAATCTAAACTTTTCTCTTCTAAAAAGAAAAAAAGGAAAACAATGGTTTTCCATGGTGATTGTTTTAAAAAAAAGATGGCAGTTGAATTAGGAGAAAGAGAGAAGTTACTTTTGTTGTATACACATTATAACTTAGAATCAAATTTAGAAGTGTATAGAGAAAAATAACAAGTTAATCATAGCTGATTCTAAGAAAATAAGAGTAAAACTCTATTTTAAGTTCATAGTAGTGTCTATCTTATTGTTACAAATCCTCAAGAATAAACGAAATTCAGTTTGGGGATAGCTCAAGATATGAATGTTTTAGCTAGACAATCTCAAACAATCAGCAGTAGGTAGGAAACATATACTGAGGCTGGAACTTATACGAGCCATAACTTTGACTCGGTTATCGAATTTGGTATTGTAATAGCTTTTCAGATATCTCTCAATCTGATCTATCTAATCATTGATGATAGGTTGAGCCCATTGATCATTTACAGTAAACCATCGATGGACTACCTGAGCCAATAGATTATTTTCCCAAGAGGTGAACAATACAACGATGGTCAGGTTTGCCTATCGATTATGACGATGTATTTTAATAGATTAAGTATTTTAGTCTCACTAATTCATCGTTCTTTTGATCTCTAATTTCTACAAAGTCTAGGATATCTCTTTTCTGATCTATTGTGGGCTCTTTGATTGGAGGTGGTCTAGGGTTTGAGTTTTGAGAACAATGAGAGCTTTTTATTCCTCAAAACCTCATTAATCCCATCCTCGATGTCGTTCTTCATCATCTGATCATTAATATTTGAGGAGTGCTACCCTTGGACTTCATCATCATTATCGTTCTTCCAAATCTTCACTTCAATTATTAGGAAAATAGTTTGCTAATTAAAAGGATTATGAGATCTTTCTAGTTGCCCTTGATTGTTATTTGTTTTATTGGTTCAAACATGTTTTTACAGCCTACTCAAGCTGATGTGAATTGAGGGTTTACAGCGTACTCAAGCCGGTGTTAATTGAGGGTTTACATCGTATTCAAGCTTGTTATAATTGAGAGTTGGGAATAGCTTGTTAGGATTTTTAGATCTTGAAAAAACCCCTAAAAACCACCAAACGAAGCAAATAGAATCACACGAGATTTAACGTGGAAAACCCTCAACAGGAAAAACTATGGTATTAAAATCAATCCACTATCACCTCCAAATTATAATCTTTTGTACGGATAAAGACTGCCAAACCCTCTCTCAATCTCTTTCTCTCTACTCTTCTTGATTTTTCCTCCAACAATAGAAGAATATATATAGGGAAACCCAAATTCTATCTCTAACCTAACTTCCTAATTAGAATAGGATTCAAAGTTCTAATCATGATGAAACTCAAACTCCTAATCATGATAGATCTCTAATCCTATCTAATTCTCGTAAAGTTATACAAAAAATCAAAGATACAATCCTAATAATCTTCATCTTGGATTTGATTCCTAAACTCCTTTGAAGGTATATCAACGTCGTCTTAATATTTTGTCTCTCCTGCTAGAGTCTTCTATTCTTTTACACTTCAAATCGAAGCACCTGCACTCCAACTAGGACATCCCATGACACTCGCTATCATTTGCTTTGTCGTGGCGCCTCCACCTCTCTTGTGTACACCAAGAGATCTTTGCCACCTCTGACATTAGAAATAAATCAACTATGCTTCTCCTCCTGGACTGAACTTGACAGTAGCCTTCCCCTACTTGTTGTCCTCGTACTCCACCTGCATCGCTCATCTCAAACTATATCAATGCACCTCTTCTACTCCATACTATAAGTCGGATGCCTCTATCTCCTCCATCACTTGGCTTGGATCGAATATGAGCATCATCTTCAAGTCCAATGCCACCATCTCCATCAGCATGTGTGTCACTTAGTCGTGCCTTCTTGCAAGCTTCACCTAATCTGACACTATCTACCTCGAGTCTACACACCAACCAACTCCTGCTCCCACAATAACTCTGAATTATTATATGTTGACAATTCTACTGCTAGAATCATATCTGATTCTCTATACCAGTCTCATCTGTCGCATACTTGTTTATCCTATATGCCATTAGATCTGTCTCGGCATCACTATCAGAACTTTTCTACACTTTCTGACTAGTCTGAGCATAATCTGAAAAATCAGACCCTTCCATCACATTCAGAGCACTCCAAAACCTACAAATCAACTTCTGGAATGTCAAAATCTGCCTCCAAACCCTCGATCAGAAGACAAATTAATCTTCTTTTTTTCTTTTTTTCATCTTTATTCTTGTAACGCCGATCTTCAATCTTAAACGACGTCACCTTCTATCTTGCGAACTCGCTCCCGATTCGATCATTATGGCTCTGATACCACTTGTTAGAGAATTTTAGTCTCCCCACCTACTATAATATGCATAATTCTAAAGTCAACCGACAATGAACAAGATATAAAATAACCACAATTAAGAAGAAATAACATCGAGATTTATGTGGTTTGGTCAACCAACTTTGAACTACATCCACGGGGCAACAATACGAGATATCCACTATGTATCAGGGAGAACTATAAGATGAACCACTCAACTCTCGTCTTTTAATCTCTCAACCTTACATACATTATCAACTCTCATATTCTCTCCAAAACTCATTCCTTACAATCTTTTAAATAGACAAAGACTGTGAAACCCTCTCCTAATGATATAATCTTTTGCACGGATAAAGACTACGGAACCCTCGCCTCTCGCATAGTATTCTTGAATCAGGCTACGCCCTTTGCTAACCCTAAATTATAAGAATATTAGCTATCTCACATCTACTTGGTTTTTCTCCAACAATAGAAGA
>NC_033800.1:50366017-50366960 GCF_001876935.1 Asparagus officinalis
TCTAATATTGCAGATAATTCATAATAACTAGAAAAATAGTTCTGAGCAAGCGGGATCTTGCACATAAATGATCTACAATAAATATAAGAACCGGAATGAAACTAAACAAGGATCGGGATCTTGCACATAAATAATCTATGACAAATATAAGGATTGGAACGAAACTACATAAGGATCGGGATCTTGCCTCGGGTACGTCGAACGTATCGACTCTGATGGCACGGGGATCTCGGCGACACTCGTCGACGACGAGGGGGCGGACTGGGACTGAGCACGGCACGGTGGCGTTGACGGAAGCTCGGGGTTTGAGCGTGAGGCGGCGACGCGGCTCCGGGGCTGCTGTGGTGGTTCGGCGCGGGTGGATCTGAGGAGTAGAGGAGGAGGAGGCGGGGCGTCGCTGTAGTGGGGCGGCGAGAGCTCGTGGGGGCGGCGGACAGGGAGGCTGGTCGGAGGAGGAACAGGCGGTGCTGCTGGAGGCGGAGAGGCTGGGTTCGGGTGCGGCTGCTGGTCGTTGGCGGGGCGGCGAACAGGGCGGCGAGAGGTGGTGGTGAAGATGGAGGTGCGGCTGTTGGAGGTGGCGCTGGCTTTGGCGGTGGTGCAGGCGGATCCACGGGCGGCGCTCAGGCGGTCGACGAGGGCGGTGGTCGGAGGTCTGGTGGGCGAGCGGCGGCGGTTTCGGGTTGCTGGGTGTGAGGTGGTGGGTTCGCGGGTTGAAAGAGAGAGGGAGAAGAAGAAGGAGGCGGCGTGGATGATGAACAGTAGAGGGAAAACGAAAAACATATAATATATATATAATTGTAATTAGGGTTAGGGTTTAGGTTAAAATAATTAAAATAAATACTTTTGAGTACTTAAAAATTAAACTAATTACATAATAATTATCTACAATTAAAAACGTACATGTTGAGCTAATAAAATATTTGATACAAAATAGTTAAAAAAT
>NC_033800.1:50367691-50416277 GCF_001876935.1 Asparagus officinalis
GCCGAGCCACCTCGGGGTGGCTCGGTGGCCGAGCCACCTTGGGGTGGCTCGGCCATGAGCCGAGCCACCCCAAGGTGGCTAGGCACAGTGTCGGCCACCCCGAGGTGGCCGACAGTGGCCCGAGGTGGCCGACAGTGGCCAGAGGTGGCCGACAATTCCCTTTTTGCAGCCACTGTCCTGAGAGCCTATAAATAGGCCTAGAGATGTTCATTTTCAGGGGTCGAACTTTCAAGAGCCGAAACTCTGCCGGATTGAAGAGTGAACTCGGAGCTTGAAGACCAGAAGACTTGCACCATTCAGATCTGATCCTCGGCGACCATCCACGTCAGAAAAGGCAGGATCTCGAGAGGAAGAAAGAACAGATCTGAGATCTACACGAGACTACACTCCAGATCTAAGCTTGGTCTTAGATCTCGAGATCTGAGCGATTATTCCCTTGGTGGATTAATCCCTCCCGGCTATTATTCCCTTCGTGGAATAATACCCGCATACTCGTGTAGATCCGACCGGATCTAGATCGCGCGGTGGTCCACGGATTAACCCCGGCGCAGGCAAAGAACCCACCAAAGCGAGCGACCGCAAAACAGGAGCTCGTGATTTGTTCACAGAGGAGAGTTGTAATTTTTCTTTATTTTCTTTGATTTAGTTGTAACCGGATCTATAAAAGACCGGATCTTTGTAACCCAAGATGACAATCATATCAATGAAAAAGAAAACAGTTTTCCACGCGAACAATCTGGCGACCACAGTGGGAGCCGACGATCTCGCCAACGAGATCGATGCGTCGCAGCCGCGGATTGCAATCCCGGTCGTGGAGGAGGTCGAGTACGAGTTCGACCAAGCCAAGTTCGAGGAGTACGTGTCCTCGTCCGGCTCTATCTCCCCCCGCAAGTCCAAGAAGTTCTCCTCCGGGAGAAAAGCTCGTTGGTTTGAAGCTGCTCGGGAAGCCCACGAAGCTCTCAACCCAACTGACGCCGAAGTTGCGTCAAATGAAGTTCCACCGACCTCCAATCAGGTCAACCCAACTCCCGCCAACGCCTCTACTGTTCAGGGCGTTGTGACTCTCTCAAAGAGAGCCCGCCAGAGGCGTCGTCAACGCCTTGCGCGGCAATTCGCTAAGGCGATGGAGTCTACGGACGGATTCCGCTACCACGCGGAGTTGAAGAACAGAAGAGGCAAACAGCCTCAACCACCAATGAATGGCGACTCTTCCAAGCCGCCAAAGAAAGAATGGGTCCGCGTCAAACGGAACCGTTCGACACTCGAGGAGCGCATTCGCAAGCGCCGCGCGATGTCAGCGCAGGCACGGGCTCAAGCTCAGGAAGCCCGTAGAAAGCTGCAAAAGGAGGTGGAGAAGAAGCCACCACCAACACGACAAGTCTGGAAGCCTAAGTCTGAAGTGGCGACTCAGGCCAAAAAGCAACCAGTGCAGCCTTCTAAGGAAGGTCAAACTCCGGCGAGTCAACCAAAGTCGCCGTCAATCCCAATAACTTCTCCGGGAGATCATGCAGAGTCATCCCGCAAGAAGAAACCAATTTTGGAGCGCCTCGGTCCAATTCCTGACGTGAGAGGCAAAGCTCCAATTCACGAGCGTTTGGGCCCGATGAAGAAGCCCAGAACGACTCAACATACTGGGGGTCGCCATCACCTCCAGCATGACAAAGACCTCAAGGCAGCTGCGCGCACCAATTTGCGCATTGAAGTCCAAGATCACGCCGAAAATTCACGCCCAAAAAGGCATGTTTTGAGGCGGGTAACCTTTGAAAGCCCAAAGAAGGCAAGTCAACCTCAGATGGAAACATTATCATCTGATAATGATTGTGTTGTACCTGAGAAGGCGTGCCCGCACACGATAGGTTACTCTGACTGTCAAAATGACGAGTTGTACTATCGTGCTGGGGGTACGAATAGAACCAGGAAGAGGAGTCCCCGAGAACGGGAAATTCAATGTCCCTGTTCCAAACTCATTCGGGCGGTATTGTCGGAATGCAATTGCATTAAGGCGGTCCCCGAAAGAGTTTCAGTTTTTGAAAGACTTAATGCGGAAACGCCAAAACCAAGGCCTAGGCGCTTCCAACGAAGAAGAAGGGTGATTGAAGACGGAGAATTTCCGAGGGTCACCACCAACATGACGAGCAAAGGGACATCGGCACGAGAAGATTTCGAGTCGATTCTGAAAGCTTCCCGACCTAGAACCCGTCTGCAGTCCGGAACCATAGAGCGAGCAACTTATGGTAGGATTCGGACAAGACGCCCTTCAGAAGATGAAGAATCTGATGCCGGCTCCGCGGTGGCATCAGATAATACAGTATCCAGCGAGGGACAACCCCGCGAGGCCCTGATGATAAGTGCGGAGCAGATGGCCAAGATGCTTGAAGACGCTTTGGCTAAGCAGAAAGAAAGTTTCAAATTTGAGATGGAGATGGCCATGCAGCAGATGAGAGAAATGCATGACCAACAGATCCAAGCATTGGCGAACCAACAAGGCGAGCAGAATCATCGTAACCCGATTAATGTGGAAGATGAGGATACAAATGCTCGTAACACCAATGATCCTCCCGTCAACGCAGGGGGTGGTAATGAGAATGCTGGCGAAGAAACCGGCGAAAACCTGAAGATCAAGAACCTCGAGAGCAAAATCAACACACTAATTTCCGCTCAAGAGACGAAGAAAACAGGCATTCCTTGCCCATACCCAAGAGAATGGGAATCGATCCCATATCCGGCGAAGTTTAATCTAATTAACTTCACGCCGTTTAATGGGATGGGTTCACCTACCCAGCATTTGATTTACTTCAAATCGCATTTGGGGGTGATCTCTGGTAATGAGCCTCTGATGGTGCGGTCATTCGTCGGCACTCTTCGCGGAGCCGCCTTCGATTGGTATCGCCGCCTCAAGCCAGGCAGCGTAAACAGCTGGGATGACATGGAGACCAAGTTCCTGGCCAACTTCTTCGACGACGACACCGAGATATCTATCGGATCGTTGCTCGATGAGAAGCAGAAGGACGGAGAGTTAGTCGATACCTTCGTCAAAAGATTCCGGAACAAGGCGATGAATTGCCGGGACCCGATCACCGAGGAATTCATCCTCCAGACCTGCCACAACAACCTCGCGTTGGACGTGCTAGAAGCAATGGGGACAGCACCATCCAATACATGGAAGGACTTGAAAGTCCGGGGAGAGCAAGCTGAGCGATTCCTCAAGAGGAAGAAGGCGGAAAGAGGCCAACCGGCGACGAGTGTTCCAAAGCAAAACTTCGTCCCACGGGGGAAAGGTAAGGCACAAGCTAATGCAGTTGATGCTAATCAAACCTTTCAATTGCAACCACAGCAACAGCAGCCACAGCAACAAGCACCCCAACAATCTCGAGGACAATGGCAACAACGGCCTCAGAAGCAGAAATCTGCGGAGCCGAGGTTTCCTAAAGTGTACTCCTTCAAGGATGATGAAGTTCCCGGCATCTTCAAATACCTGTTGGAGAACAACAAGATCCAGTTGCCGGCGATCGTGGATCAAGAAGGGGCCAGCAAAGTGACGGATCCAAAGTACTGCGCGTACCACAGAGCGGTCCACCACCCTACGAGATCATGCTACCACCTCAAGGACAAGATCCAGGCGTTAATCGACGTAGGAGTCATAACCCCGAAACCAGCCAAGAATGTGGGGGCCAACGCAGTGTCAATCAGTTTTGGGTCGGTGCCTACAACTTGGTTCGAGCCAAAACGCGTCACCAAAGTCGGGATGAAGACGGTGAATGACGATCCGCACGGACAGCGCCAAAAGGGACTTGTGCCGCACACAACCCCAAATGGCGAAATCCTTTGGGTTCATCCAGATCTGATTGGAGATGAACAATGGGCCGGTTCGTCATCCGGGAGGAAGTCTAAAGGAAAAGGGAAGTCTTGTTATGGAGTCTCTGCTATCCCAGGGGAAGATGACGAAAGAATCTCCACTTTCCTGCTCTCTGAAGAAGAACAAGAAGCTTTTGCGACACGGAGCGGAAATGAATACCACTACAATTATCCGCCACCTAGTGAGCAGGGGGTGAACAAGCGGGGACCAGCCAAAACTCTCACGGAGATGGGAGTGATTGCAAGTCCCACACCGGGTAAAGAAGCTCTACGACAACCGGTGAATAAACCAAAAGAGAAGAATCCCCAAGAGGTACAGAATCCGAAGCAGTCTCGTTTCAGTCGTCCAATTGGAAGAGACAAACCGGAAAGCTCGAAGACTCCGCATAGCTTCGACATTATGGCGCAATTAGCCAACATTCCTGCACGGATAACGCTGTATGAGTTGCTGCGATTATCCAAAGAAACCAGGGAGGCCCTACAAGAAGCTTTGGCCAATGCAGAGGTATTTCTGACTCAAGTCAAGCCGATACCTGAACAGCCAGAACCGCTGAGTCAACAGTGCAACATAGCGACTAAGAACCTTCCCTGCATTACTTTCACCAAAGAAGATATGCAGACGAAGAATTCGAACCACGATCGGCCGTTATATTTCGTCGGATACATTGGCTCCAGCCAAGTCAACCGAATCCAAGTGGATCCGGGTTCTGCTGTGAGTATTATGCCGCTTCGATTGATGCATTTCCTCGGCATCCCAGTAAGCAAGTTGGCGTCCACAGGCACTGTTATTTATGGATTCAACACTAGTGGGTCAAGACCCTTGGGTAAGATCCGGGTGAAGTGCCAGATGGGAGATCTGAAGACAGAAGTCACGTGTTATGTGATCGATGCGGAGACTTCGTACAACTTACTATTGGGTCGGCCTTGGATCCATAGTAACGTGATAATTCCCTCTACTCTCCATCAGTGTTTGAAGTATGTCGACACTGACAATGAGGTTAGGACGGTGGTCGCGGATAAGCAACCATTCAAGGGGTATGAGAATTATTTCACCGATTCTCTCCTTTATGGTAACGAATCCGATACTGAACCATCGGCCCAGGGCACAGACAGCGGAGAAGAAGCTGATTCTGAAGCCGGATTCGATTACAATGGCGGTTTTGTTTTAAATGACATTGTACCCTTTGTAATCAATCTTGACGATGAACAATCGTCAGATGGAGGTTGTAACTGGCAACTTGCCGATATTGCAATAAAAGATGATTTAGAGTACTCCTTGTCTCTTGATGATGTGATAAAAGAGCTGTACGACAATCCTGAGTTGTATATGCCGATCCGATCATCCTATGTAACGAAGGAACACCTCCAGCATTCTTTCGGAACAACCATGGTCATCCCGAACAAAGTAAGAGGTGCTAAAGAAGTGATTTACGGTAAAGGAAAAAGCTCTCCGTTACCAGATCATTTCCTAAGTGAAGACGAAGATGATGACAAACCTGGTCGACATCTATCCAAGTATAGTCCAGAAGCGCGCAAGCTCATGGAAAAGCAGGGCTACGATTTCACACTCGGAGAAGGTTTATACTTCGATCGAGGTCCTCGTAATCCAGCCAAAGCAGTATATGTACCAAAAGGTAAACCTGAGGATTATTATAAATATGGGCGAGGCTTAGGTTATGTTTCATCAGATGACGAATGTGGTTGGCAAATTATCGATCAAATTGCTAACAAAGCCAAGAAGGGATACTCTCCCGATGCTTCAGAGTGGGACTCCGATACAAGTCTGGGAGAAGTTTTCAAAACCCTAATGGCGAACATGACTACAGCTGATCCATCCACCATGGAAGACGACGATCAAATGCCAACATGGGAAGACCCGTGGGTTCACCATCTGAATATGCAGTATGGCGATAGGTTCGAGCAAAGAGAACCACCCACTGAAGATAAAATAGTCCAGATTAACATGGGTGATGAAGCTAACCCAAAGCCTATATTCATCAGCGACAGTCTTCCCCCAGATGAGAAGGAGGAATTGATTGCTCTCATCAGGGAATATATCGACGTCTTCGCATGGAATTATGAAGACATGCCAGGGCTCGACCCCAATGTCGCAATGCACCGCCTCGATATCAAGCCGGATGCCAAACCTGTCAAGCAACAGCAAAGACGGTTTCGTCCGCAGATTATGGAAGCCATTGAGGCAGAGGTTAAGAAGTTGATCGAATCAGGATTTATCCGAGAGGAACAACATCCAGACTGGTTAGCCAACATCGTTCCCGTCATGAAGAAGAATGGCAAAATCAGGATTTGCATCGACTTCAGGAACCTGAATGAAGCATGTCCGAAAGACGATTTCCCTCTCCCGATCACGGATGTCATTATCGACAATACATGTGGATTTGAGAGGATGTCCTTCATGGATGGATTTTCGGGATATAACCAGATCAAGATGCATCCAGAGGATGAGAAGCATACGGCGTTTAGAACACCCCTCGGCGTTTTCTGCTATACGGTGATGCCTTTCGGCCTGAAGAATGCCGGTGCCACATACCAGCGAGCGATGACTAAGATTTTCCAAGAACATCTCAGGAAAACAGTCGAATGTTACGTTGATGATTTGGTTGTGAAAAGCCGCAACAAGGAAGATCACATCAAGGATTTGAAGACAATGTTCGATCTCATGAGGAGTCATCAGTTGAAGATGAACCCCACTAAATCATTTCTTGGAATGTCCAGCGGAAAATTTCTTGGGTTCGTCGTCACCACTAAGGGTATACATATCGATCCTGATAAGGTGAAGGCGATACATGAATTGCAGCCCCCGAGGAATCTGAGAGAACTCAGAGGATTGCAAGGGCGTTTAGCTTATATCCGGCGTTTCATCTCAAATCTTTCTGGGAAGTGCCAACCGTTCTCTAAGCTGAACAAGAAAGGAGTATCATTCATCTGGGATGATGCCTGCCAAAAAGCGTTCGAAGATATCAAAACATATCTGGCGAACCCTCCTGTTCTCGTTGCACCGAAATCTGGTAAACCGTTCTTGATTTATCTCAAGGCGATGAACCACTCGATAAGTGCCTTACTAGCGCAAGACGATGATAACGGTCACGAACAGGCAGTTTATTACCTCAGTCGGACCTTGGTAGGCGCTGAGTCTCGATATCCGATGATTGAGAAAGAATGCCTTGCATTGGTATTTGCGATGCAAAAGATGCGGCATTACCTGGTGGGACAGACGATCTACGTTATCTCCAACGTTAATCCAGTACGGGTGTTTATGACGCAACCGGCCTCTATGAATTGGCGTCTAGCGAAGTGGGCCCTTCTCTTGTCCCAATACGATTTGCACTTCAAGCAGCAGAAGTCGATAAAAGGACAGGCGATTTGTGACCTTTTGGCGGCAAACCCGACCACAGATACGGCAGAAGTATATGATGACTTGCCGGATGAAACCCACGAGGTTAACACCACATCACACCAACAAGTATGGCAATTATACTTCGATGGTGCCTCAAGGGCAGTTAATAGAGTAATAACCCCGGGATGTCCTACAGTTTCCTCTGGAGTTGGAGTCGTCTTAATCTCCCCTGGAAAGCACGTGATGCCTCGGGCTTATTCGTTGACTAGTCCGTGCTCCAATAATGTTGCCGAATACAACGCGCTTCTCATTGGACTCAGTTTCGCCAAAGAGCTGGGGGTCGAATATCTCGAAGCTTTTGGAGATTCGCAATTGATAGTCAACCAAGTTCGCGGTGAGTATGAAGTCAGGAATCAAGACCTGATCCCGTACCACCAGGAAGCCATCAAAATGGCAGAATCTTTCGAAGAATTCTTTATTGAATACATCCCTCGTCTCCAGAACGCTTATGCAGACGCACTGGCGGCACTAGCAGTATCACTGGCACAGCCTCCCGAAGCTGAGCTGTTAGTCACAGTACGGACGCATCAACTCTGCGTACCCATATACAGTACGGAGATTGAAGAAGAAGAGGATAGAAACGTGAACGCCAAAGAGGTGAATTCAACTCAAATTGGGTCTGAGTCCCGAGATTGGCGTTTTCCTATCATCGACTACGTCCAATATGGTATCTTGCCAGAGGATGTAAAAGAAAAGGAATCAATCCGCCGAAGAGCTCCAAGATTCTTCTATAATACTGAAACCCATACATTATACCGTAGAGGGTACGACGGTCTTTTACTCCGATGCCTTTCGAACAGAGAAGCAAAGGAAGTTCTTAAGGAAGCACACGAAGGAGAATGTGGTGCGCATCAGCCCGGTCCTAAACTGTATGATCGCATCAGGAGGATGGGATATTTCTGGCCAACGATGGTTCGTGACGCAATCGAATACGCACGAGAATGCCACGCTTGCCAGATACATGCGAATTATATGCATCAACCGCCAGAGCAGTTGCACACGTCAACCACTTCATGGCCGTTCGAGACTTGGGGTATGGACATAGTCGGTCCTATTTTTCCCCCTTCAGTCAAAGGTGATCGGTTCATCCTCGCGATCACAGATTATTTCTCAAAGTGGGCTGAAGCGATTCCGCTTAGAGAAGTGAAGACGAACAACGTCATTAATTTCATCAAGCATCATGTCATCTACCGACACGGCGTGCCAAGACGGATCATTCATGACAACGGTCCGCAATTTATAAGCAACGCCTTCATCAGATTTTGTAACAAGTTCAAAATTGAAGACGTTTCATCAACACCTTATTATCCCGTCGCGAATGGATTAGCGGAGGCGTTTAACAAGACGATCATCAAGATCTTGTCAAAGCTCGTGAAGACCAATAAACGAGACTGGGACGATAAACTCGGTGAAGCACTCTGGGCTTATCGCACCACCATACGCACTCCTACGGGAGCTACTCCGTACTCGTTAGTATATGGATGCGAAGCGGTGCTACCTTTGGAAATTCAAATTCCCTCCCTTCGGATCGCTCTCGCAACGGAGATGACGACCGAAGAACAACATCAGAAGCGTCTCGAAGAGCTCGAGAGGCTGGATGAAAAGCGTTTGGAGGCTCAACAACACATCGAGTTTTACCAAGCCAGGATGTCAAGGGCTTTTAACAAAAGAGTCCGACAGAGAAGCTTCAAGGAAGGAGATCTGGTCCTCGCTGCTCGCCGACCAATAATTCTCACCTCCAAGAAGAAAGGTAAATTCGAACCCAAATGGGAAGGACCGTTTGTAATAGACACAGTCTATTCAAACGGCGCATATCGCCTGATTACTCAAGAGGGCGCCAGGCAATTAATGCCAATAAATGGGAAGTTCCTGAAAAAGTACTATCCCTAGTACATTCAGGATAACTCGTTTACCGGGAAGTTCCTTGAAGAATATTACACTTAATATTCTAGAGGATAACCCAAAATCATTGTTCACCACCAAAATCCCTCACTGATCAATTTCAATTGACAGTGAGTCCACCAAAAATGTTTTTCTGGCCCTCTTGATTCTCTCCATGAGCAAGAGGTCCACTTTCAGTTCGGAGTCCCTTTTCGATAAACGAAAGAACTCCTTCCCTTTTTCTCTTTGGTTAAACCTTGTTCATGGTTATAACCGGAGTTGAAAATTCCACTTCGATAAACGAAGAACCCATTTTCAGTTTAGATAACTCATCCTATAAAAGGCAAGTTTATCTAAATTTTCCAGATTCTCGGAGTGGACACCCCACTTCTAGTTTCTTCCTCGCTGGAAATAGAATATAAAATTCTTCCTTTCCAGGATCAGGGAATAGAATATAAAATTCTTCCTTCCTTGTTTTCGGGTTCGCCTTCACCCTAAAAGAAGACCGGGAAATAGAATATAAAATTCTGCCTTTCCCGCATCGATCTTTTCCGAAATTTATCAATTTAGGATTCATCCTAGGAAGTTTATCCCGAATCCTAAGCAGGGATAAGTCTGCGCCTAACACGCGCTGCCGGTTTAGTCTTTTTCCGTAGAAAAAGACACCAGAGTTCGATTCTGGGGTATTCTATCCTGAAACCTAAGCAAGGATAAGTCTGCGCTTAACCCGCGCTGCCGGTTAGTTCTTAACCGTTGAAAAGAACACTCGCCCGCATATTCAACATTGCGGCAGGCTGTTATTAATAACACCAAAATCCATGCCTTACACGCATGGGGAATTTCATCCTGAATCCTAAGAAAGGATATGCCGACGCCTAACACGCGTCGCCGGTTTAGTCTTTTTCCGAACAAAAAGACACCAGAGTCCGATTCTGGGGTATTTTATCCCGAAGCCTAAGTAGGGATAAAGTCAACACCTAACACGTGTTGCCGGGTAGCCTATTCCCGTAACAATGGCGAAGTCTATGTATTCGACATCATAGCACGAAGTCTAAGGGAGTTCATTCCCTTAGCACAACGTTACATGCGGAACGGATTCCGATAATCCGCATGCTAGCCCGACTCAAACGGTAGTCGGTAAAGGCTAATCAAACCCGTTGAAGGCTGGGGGTTAGCCAAAAATCCTAAAGTCAACACCTAACACGTGTCGCCGGGTAGCCTATTCCCGTAACAATGGCGAAGTCTATGTATTCGACATCATAGCACGAAGTCTAAGGGAGTTCATTCCCTTAGCACAACGTTACATGCGGAACGGATTCCGATAATCCGCATGCTAGCCCGACTCAAACGGTAGTCGGTAAAGGCTAATCAAATCCGTTGAAGGCTGGGGGTTAGCCAAAAATCCTAAAGTCAACACCTAACACGTGTCGCCGGGTAGCCTATTCCCGTAACAATGGCGAAGTCTATGTATTCGACATCATAGCACAAAGTCTCGGAGAATTCAATCTCCGAGCATAACGTTACATGCGAACGGATTTAAACAATCCGCATGCTAGCCCGACTCAAACGGTAGTCGGTAAAGGCTCATCAAACCCGTTGATGGCTGAGGGTTTGCCAAAAATCCTATGAGTATTGTGGTCAATCATTTCAAATGGAATGACGAATCATAATAAAGACGAAAGCAAGTTTCACTAAGAGAATCAAAAGTCAAAGTGTTCAGCAAACAAAATCATACATCAAGACCATGACCAAAAATCTGCTGACTGATCTTAGAAAGCTTCTCATCATAAGCTTGTCTAAGTTCAGCCCTGATGGACTCCTCGGTGGTGGCTGAAGTCCTCGCAGCGATCTCTTCTGTCTCGGCTAGCTTCTGCTCCAGGGATCTCAACTCATCAGATAAAGCAGTGTGGGTTTGCTGATCCTGTGCTTTCGTCATCTGAAGAATATCCAAAGTCTCCTCTTTTTCACGGAGTGTTCTTCTGAGCTGGTCTATCTCGGTCGCACAGGAGGTAATAGAAAGATCGAGCTCGGCAAGCGAAGATAATTTAGTAGCAAGACTCGTCTTAACTCGATCTACTCGGCCCCGCTGCATCTGAATCTCGAGCTCAGTAAAAATCTGAGTCTCGCGTGATGACTGTAAGCGGGTGTCCAGCTCGGTAGCAATAAATGAGGAGGCACCTGCATCTCGGAGCTCACGAAACATCTGAAGCTCATGCTCTAGGCAATCAAGGTCATCAACTATAGCCTGTGCCAAATCTGGATGTCCCGCTTCCCTTATCAAATTGACTTTAGAATCAAGGAAAGGCTTGAATTGGCGAAGAGAAAGTCCACCATGGAAAAGCTTGCCAATCATAGCATTCATGAAAGAGAAGAAGGAGCGGACTTCTATACAGATGACAATCTTCTCAGGATCATCATCAGATAACAACTCCCTCGCCAGAATATGAAGACGAGAAGAATTCCCTGCACGATAAAAAAAATATAAAACCGTCAGAAAAAGACCTTGAAGAGTAAATAAATAGTATTCATACCCTCTTGAGTCACTGGGGGTGATGAAGGTGTAACGGGTGGGGGTGTATCACTGGTGTAGTTGGTCCCATAGCCGGCTCAACGGGGTCATTCTCAACAAAAACTCCTGTTAAATACAAGGCAGAATTCTCAGAGGCATCACACTATAGCTGCATTAGTCAAAATTGACTAGTCCTATAATTAATCTGGGAGGAAGCATATACCTTCGAAAGAATCATCCTCGAGATTCTTATCGAACGTGGGTTCGAAAAATATGTCTCCAGGTAGCTGGCCATCAAACTGAGGAGAGCTATACATGAAGTGGAGTGTAGGAGTGTCCGCTATCAAGCCTTCCTCGTCAAAATCATCAATGGAGAAATCTGATGTAAAAGAATATAAGTACCAAAGAAGAATAAAGAGACTACAACCAACAGAAATGAGTTACCCCTCATGGATGTGTTAGCCTCTTTATTCCCAAAATCCACGGATGCCTCCTGCAGGTTATCTGAAGAAGCAAGGTGTACAGAGATGATTAGAGGATGCACAAATTCTTTTGTATACCATCTAAAAGATACATTGTCAATAGTAGATGTACCTGGATCTGCGGAATCAGGTCCTACATTGCTATCCTCCCTAATGTCGGCAACCCCTGTAGGCCTTTTAAACTGGGGCAGCGGGTCAGGCTCACCAGGAGACACAGGAACGGAATCGGGACTCATTTCGCTCTCTCCACGCTCTCCTATATAGAGATGGAAAAGCATGAGTCAATGTTTCGAATAACCAAGAAGGTGGTTTACAGAGTAGATGTTACCTCCGTCACTAGCAGGATCATCACCAGCCAAGTCCATATCAGATGCTCGGGGAGCTGCACGCGGCTTACGGGCTAATCTCTTCCGCCTAGCAGCAGAGACAATAATCGAAGGTCTCGCCTGGGGAGGAGGACGGAACTCTTCATCCTGGTCAACTGTGGTCCCTGAAACATCAAACCATAGTCAGTTTCAATATTCCTAGAAGATGTAATGAAAAGATGAATAGCAAACCTCGCTCGGAAAAGTCTTCATAACCTTCAGGATCTCCGCCTGAAGCCTCGTCTGTGGAATAAAAGGTCTTCTTTCCCTCTTCATCAATCCGACGAGCCTTGTTCCGTGTCCTCTGTGATCGGGCATTTTCCCAAATCCTACGGGAATCAACCTGAGAAGCTTCCTCGGCCTCTAGCTCTGCAATAGGCTTCACGGGAATGGTCTTGTTGGCTGCTAACAACCACTTGCAGCTTAAGAAAGTGAGGTTCAACTGTCGATCAGCACTCGGGAGACTGAATTTAGCACCAGTACAGCCAGTCACGGTCCACAACCACGCACGGAGACCATCTATCAAACCACCGTGGGCCCGAAGCTGCTGACGAGGATTCCCGACATAAAGCTGTTCGTAGCCAAACTGACGAGCGAATCGACAGGGTAGATATGGCTCTATGAAGCACTGATCCCTCACCCGAAAAGTCAAATAACCTGGCCTAATGTTTACCAGCCAGTTAAAGCACCCGATGTCCAAGTGAGTTCGATACTCTCTCGGCCTCTCCTCATCTGTCAAACTATAGCCGTATCGGCCGGAGAACTGCGGAAAGCAAGTGGAAAATGTCCAACACTTGTGGATCTACAGATACTACCTGACGTCAGAAAATCCGCGCCCCTCCCACTTCCCGTTCTCAAGCAATTGTAGTAAAGGAACGGAATGATCTGTGGCGCTCGGTACCGACATCATATCGGGACGGTGAAGAACAAACCAAGCCATCAAGTAAGTGTACGGGAGCTCTGTCTTAAGGGTGGGAATCTCAGTCGGCGATTCCTTTTCCTTCCGTGTAAAGGCACCAGAAAGCTGTCGAACCCTCACCGGAAGAAGTGAGAGTTCTTTTTTGTAGGCAAGCTGAACTGCTGGATAGAGTACTTCCAAGGGCAGGGCGTCACAAGACTGGTATGAGACCACGCATTTCTTTAACCAAATAGCGAGGAAACCGGCAAGAAGGGTCATGGGTCGAATCGGTGCGGTAGCATGCCACAAGAATGATTTGAACTTGGTCCCTGCAGGAAAACCACCCTCAGAACTGCTAGTGGTATAAGAATGAGCGTCAATCTTCTTCATCAGAATGTTCACCCCTGAGGGAGTAAGTGGGGCCAACTCACAAATAGCCTCGCCGGAATTACTCTCCAGATTCTTGAACAAATAATTGGCAAACTGCTTCAGACTCACAAATGTCTTAGTCCTCTTTGCTAAAGGCTCAGACTGCGCCAAAGCTATATGATAATGACAAGTGAGATCCCATAGAGTCTCGTAGCGATCGGGCATACGATCCTTCAACAGACTTAATTCATGGTTGGAGGGAAAGTAATCCTGATACAACATCTGTCCCATGGGTAAGCCAGAAATCCTGTGCATCTCGTGAAGAGCCAAGCCCAATTCCCCTTGCCGGGTCAGAAAAGTGTTCGAATCTGAATTATAAAGCTCGAACAAAGCATAGAAATGCCTTGCGCTGACAGGCAAGCCATACATGCATAAAGACCGCAAGCGTGCAACTCCTCGCTCCATCGGCTCAAGACGTACTTCGTCATACGAGCCCACCAAAACCTGTCCAAAGAATGGAACCAACCATAGAATCTGTGGTGCGGTGCAGGCATCTCCCGTCCTAAGTTAGCGAGGCGATTCCTCAAAGTGGAAGCAGAGGCAAGGAACTCGTTACGGGGCGGTGCATCTAGCCCTAGTACTCCAGGACGCAGTCCAACAATATGATTCCTGCTCGAACCAGGAACTGCCTGACGAGTAATGTAGCCGCAATGAACGCTCTCATGCTCCTCTGTCAAGCACCACGACATCTCCCGTTTCACAGCCTGACGCCTAAGCTCAGTCAAAGAACGATGTCGAGGAATCTTCGGCAAATACAGGAAACTACTGCCAGCCTTATGAAGCCACTGCTCGGCGTCGATAAATGCTGCATCGGGATCTCTGACAGAATCGCCAAACAAGAAATCAGTCTTCCTGAGAGACTGAACGGAACTGGCGTCCTTCACAAGAGGTGCATCGGTAATCAACTGTCGAAGAGCTCGGTGCCCACCTTCCTTCACCGCCTGTACAACCTCAGTCGATGTGTCCAAAACGAACTGAGAGGTGACTGGGATAGGGGAAACATCGTCGGAGGTCGAATAATACTCGCCACGACGCCCGTATACTGCGTGAGATGAGAACGCTCCAGAAGGGTATTCAACTGAGAACAAGCAATTAAACGTTTGTTAATTCCAGTTATAAAAGGAAATTGAACTCATCTTACGAAGGGGTAAGATAGAGTCATTGCCTTATAAAGGGTGTGACGTTTTGGCCACGTTGCGCCTTCATAAGATAGGGTATATCGATAATATATCCCTGCCTTATAAGGCACAACGCAGCGACAAAACGCCCCCTTTATTTATGAGATAGTGTTTTGACCAAGCAAAACATATCTTTGAAGCGTCGATCCTCACCAAGGAGAATCAAGGCTCTTCCCGATTGCCTCACCAAGGAGAACAACATGGGGTTAAAAGGACCAATTTGCAAATTTCCAAGAAAAATAGACTAATTTGTAAATTTTCAGAAAAAAGTGGCTCACCGGCATAAGAGGGAGGCGCGTCATCAGTCGGCACGGTAGAGGATTGACCCCTCGCCATACGGGACATAGAAACCTGCAAAGTAAATTGAAGGATTAGATCTAGAAAAGGAAAAATCCTATTTTTACCCCAAAAAAGGCAAGTTTGAGGCATCAAATCACACCCTCAACCCTTATATGTGATCCCGCGACTCCATATACTAGATCAAACATGAAATAGATCAAGATGGCGGAGGATTTACCTGAAGAAAAGCCCAAAATCCAATAAAGGCGAGACCTTTAAGGAAACTTGAACCACACGCTCGAGGGGCCTGAGAGAAACTTTTTATTTGGAGATTTTGGGAGATTCCTCAGTCCAAGATTCAAAGGAAAGCCAGATCCAAGACAAATATCAAGATTTGAAAAAGAATGGGTGCTCGAGGGAAGAGAAATCAAGAGAAGAGGGGAGGGGTTCGGCCGGCCCTAGGGAGAAAAGAAAAGAAAAAGAAAAAGAAAAGAAAGAAGAAAAAAGAACCCTTTTATAGCCTTGAACCAGATCTGGCTGAACCAGACCAGATCAGGGCTGAACCAGACCAAGCCAGATTGAGCCAAATTGAGCCAGGTTGAGCCCGATTGAGCCAGAATGAGCCAAATTGAGCCAGAATTGAGCCTGGCTGAACCAGACCAGACCAGAATTAGCCAAATTGAGCCAGATTGAGTCAGATTGAAGCAAATTGAACCAGTTTGAACCAAACTTGAACCAGAATTCAAATTGGAGCTGAATTAAGCATTAGAATGACCTTAGATCAACCTACGGTTCAGTCCTTCACCTATTTAACCCCTCTACCATATATTTGGAAGGGTCGGAGAGATTTTTTTTTTTTGAACCCAAATACTGCCTTTTTGGCACATTTTTTGGGCCGGTTCAGATTATTCGAACCTAAAGAATACTCCAATAAGGTATACGAGTATAAACTATTCCCTTCTCTTTGTTGAGAAGTTTCTGGAGAATATTTTTCTAAAAAATATTCTTAAGGATAACTCAACATAACTCCCAGGAGTGTATGAGTATAAACTAGACCTCCCCGCTCCAACTCCTTAAGAGCTTAAACTGTGTAGACTCCAAAATACTTACGAGTATAAACTGTGTTAAACGCCGGACAACGCGTCACAATGAAGATTCAAAGCCATCAACCGATGATCAATTTCATGTTGAAGCAACTAACTCGAGCTAAAAAGCCAGGAAATCAAGAATCGACTTCAAATTCAAAATTCCGACAACGGTCAGACAATAAATACAGCACCGGAACCCTCTCAAGCATTCGACAAAGCACCGAATAGCCTGGAGGATTGAAGGAATCGAGAATAGAAGCTATTCCAAGAGCCCGTTACACCGATTGAAGGTTGGGACAGTCATATCCAAAGTATTCCAGACTCCTCTATAAAAGAACGAGACTGGAAAACTTTGGAGGGGGTATCTGTAGGCATATAAAATTGCTTATAGGTCCCTTAACACGGCTCAACACAAACTAATGAGCCATCGAGCGACGTATCCAAGCACGAACGTCAGACCACAACACCGAAGCCAAGTGACATGCAACGAAGCGGATTAACAAGGCTACGAAGCTGACGAACCGCACGTGCACGATGGAATGAATCCACTCGCATGCGGAATCAAACCAACGGTCCAGAGAGTCAACGAGTCATCCAACCATATAACGGATTCGAACTCAGACACCAAAGCCGATTTACTGCCTAATCGGGATCCAGACTTCCAAATCAGGAATCAAGTCAACAAATCAATTTCAGACCAATCAACCGCATAACCGAATCACGGACGAAGCGGATGCCACCTCAGGGTGGCTCGGCATGAGCCGAGCCACCCTGAGGTGGCCGCCCAGATCTGTGCCAAATGCACAGATCTGGTTGCCTATAAATAGGCGGGGTCATTCATCATTTTGGAGGACTTTTGGAAGAACTTTTGGAGAGTCGAAACTCTGCCGGATTGAGACCTCATCTTGGAGTTTTTGAAGGCTTGAAGACTTGGACGTTCGGATCTGATTCTCGGCGAGCACCCGCATCACAAAAAAGGCAGGAGTTCGAGGGGATCCAGATCTCAGATCTACGTTGTTACACTCCGGATCTAAGCTTGGTCTTAGATCCCGAGGTTTGGACGATTGTTTCCTTGGTGAATCAATCCTCCCCGGCTATTATTTCCTTCGTGGAATAATACCCGTTATACTGTGTGGATCTGTCCGGATCTAGATCGCACGGTGGTCCACGGCAAACAACCCCGGCGCAGGCAAACAACCCACCAAAGCGAGTGACCGAATAACAGGAGCTCGCGATTTGTTCACAAGGAGAAAAAGTTGTAATTTTTTAATTTTCTTTATTTTTGATTTTCATTGTAACCGGATCTAAAAAAGACCGGATCTTTTGTAACCACAAAAAGTTGTTATTTTAAGATCACAATGACATCAATGAAGAAAGCAACGATTTTCCCCGCGAACACTGAGTTGGATTTTATCCCCTTAGTAAAGACGGGTTGGTTTCCGAGTCATCCTTATGATTTTTTGACCCGATAGTCGAGTGAGCTTCTGGCTGAGGAGATAGCTGAGTAGATGATCGAGATGAATACATGAGGAGTCGTCTTGATTATGATGCCGACAGACTCTTCAGGAGTCGTCTTGATTATGAGGGGTCGACTGATCCCGCACTTCGCGTCGGTAAAGATGATTCGTCGCTCGGTAGGTCGATTGATTTCTTCTCGGCTAGGCTTTGGGCCGCTAAGCCGGCTTGGGCCATAGCTTTTTGGGCCTATGAAGATAGTTTCTTGATATTTTTATCTTTAGATGGCGAATTACCATAACAGTACGCATCTAGAAATATATCTTTTAGATGAAGTACACATCTAACGTTCGTATAAAATACGTTAATGTCACATATGAGGTCTCAATGTCACATGTAATACTCAAAAGTCACAAATCATATCTAAATATCACATATAAGGTTGAACTGTCACATGTAGGATTAAATTGTCACATATAACATTAAAATATCATATGATATGCTTATTTGTCAAATTTACGGTTAACCGTGACACATATATGTTCCAAAAAATCCCTCATTTTCCCATTTAACCTTGAATAACTAAGTTACAATTTCAATCCATCATCTCATTTCCTTCGTAGAACCAATCTAAAGCAATATGCAGTACAAACAATAAATTCAAAACTCAAATTTAAAGTAAAAAAATTTAAAACAAACAAAAATCATCTTTGCCTCATGCAAGATGTAATGGCGTCGCCCCATTATTATCGCTAACATTTACAAATCTAGAAAATCCCCTGTAATTCAACAACAATAGCTACCTTAAGCTTATGAATTTATAATCTAAAACCATATTATTCTGTCGAGACTTATCAAGAATCAACAACTAAGGTTGAATTGGCAGCAGAAACAATTGTTTCTAAGCAATCTGAATGGCCATAATATGCAGCATAATGCAAACAACTTCTATGACGCAATCAATCAAACATCAAGATATAAAACAACAAATTAAACCAAAATTAATTTATCTTCAAATCTCAACATAGTATCAAAACTACTAAAATAACACTAGAGAAAGAGTATTTCTTACAGTAGCTCCAGCTTCAAGGAGCTTCTCCATACAAGAAATCTTTCCATGCATCGCAGCAAGCAACAAAGGAGTCTAAAAATTATGACAAAAAAATTTACCTAAAAGGGCCATATCACAGAAATTCATTAAAAATCAAAATTTAAAGCATACCTAGTAAAGTGACCAAGAATCAAGACTCAGACCTCGAGCTGCCCATTGGCGGCGGAGCCAAGGAGGGGGTCGTGGAGGAGGGGAAGGGGGAGGAGAAGAGGATGCGGATGAGGAGGGAGGAGGAGGGGAGTGGAGAGGAACTATTTTCTTGGGAAAAATGGTAATTTGGGAATTGTTTTCTTGGACAGTGGGTTTGGGGCTTGGTTGCACTTCTTTTTTATTTTAGGGCTTTTGGGTTATGATTCTTGGGCTGGGGGTAAGGATGCATGGGCCAAATTATTTTGGTTCCTCCAAGTAATTTTCCCTTAATTTAATTGTAAATCGGTTTGGACATTGAGAGACAATTGCGAGGCCCATTGGAATTAGAGGGGCTTATGAGCAATTTGAAATAATTGATGGACTAATATGATATTTTACTCTATTATATAATTGATGTTTCATCTTTTGTTTAATCTAAATGATCAATTGTGTGATTTGTACTATAGAAGCTCAACTAAAGATGAACGTAATGAAAGTACCCTAATGCCACTAGGAAAGAACCCTAAAGGGGGTGAATAGGGTTTATGGTAATCTAATCCGATTTAATGCCAATTTAAAACTTTACTAACAAATATATCCTAGCACAATAGATATGAACAATATATGTGCAAGGATAAAAAACCAAGAGCAATATGAACACAAATAAGAAAGTGGGAATATAAACAATAAGCAATAGGCAAAGGCGATATAAGATATGAACACAAAAATAAGTGCACCAATGCAATCACAAACAAATGATATGATCATAAAGTTTGGTCCCCACGATCTACCTCTCTGCTCCTCACCTCGAGGAGATCTCCACTATCACAACCGGGTTTTCTACGCTCACCCGAATAATGTTTATACCACACAATATCGGTTTTCAACGCTCACCGATCGACATTCACAATCTCACAATGTAACTACACTAACTACCACCTCAAGTCTTGGTCTCTAGCATGTGTCTCCCTCAAGTGTTAGGAATTACAATCTCTCTCTAGGCATTACCACCTATCCCACTCCTCTTCGAACGACCCCATCTCTCACCACACACTCCTCTTGGTGTACTAGTGTAATAAAAAGTGAATCCTCATAATTAAGCTCCCTACAACAATTCACACAATTGCAAATACACTTCACAACATCTAAGTATTGGCCTAGCCCGTGTCACCTTCCTCAAGCGTTCGGAATTACCACCTCTCACTAGGCTTTGCTACTGTAGGGTGTAAATTTGATTTCCCGAAAACAGGGAGTTTCGTTTGTATTGATAAGAAGGCTTATTACAAACTAATAATCAAATGTATACAACAGAAGCAGAGGGAATGCCCTCTTTGTTTAGTGTGGGAACTTTAGGTGACTACAGGATGCTTCGCTCGATGCTCGTGTCGAGTCTGCTTCCCTTGGACCGTTCGATCGAGGTTGCCGGGGAGCTTCAGTACGCAGTAGAAGCTCGAGTCGATAGAGTTCAGACCTTCTAGTTCATCGGCGATCGGGGCTCGGAACTAGGAAACAGTGCTGCAATGCAAGGATTATGCAAAGAGCTCGGTCTCGACTGCTTTTCTCAAAGTTTTTTGACCTCCCTCAAAGTTTGCTGGAAGAGGCTTTTAAATGGAAGAAAGACAGTTTGACTGCTCCTTGAATTATGGGATGTGACCATACATTGTTCGGAGATATCCTGCTGCTCATTCGTACCACGAGTGGTCATTCGAAGAGCTGTGCTCTGCATCATGTCACGTAGGAGTGGGAAAGCCCTTCCTCGTATGCGTGACAAAGGCTGTCGGATGCTTGCGTGGATCTGACCAACCACCGAGCGCCGGCGGCTCTCACCCTTCGCTTGGACAACTGAGGTGAGTTACATTTATGAGGGTGCAGGCTGCTTTGACACCTGTCTGCTCACTTGTACTGTGGGCGGCTATTCGGCGGGCTTGGAGTACCGTGTCTTCTCTCTTCCGGTCAGGAGAGGCGGTGAAGTAGGTGCACAGTGCTCGAGTGGGTCTGGCCAACTTGTCAAGTGTCGGCGGATCCAGCCCTCGACCTGGATGGGTGAGGTGAACCGCATTTATAAATGTTCAGGTGGATCTGGCACCTGTCTGATCACTCGTACTGTGAACGGCTACTCGACAGGCCTGGAGTACTGTGCTCTCTCCCCTCTCAGGTCGAGAGGAATGGGAAAGCCTGCCTCGGCACGTGGGGTAACGGATACCCAGCTGTACTGACAGCCTTGAGGTTTGCGGGCGGATTCGACTTTGGACTCGGGCAAGCGAGTTGTGTAAAAGGCCAAATTCCGCTATTCCCAGTTGATTCTGGCTCGTGCAGGCGAGTTGATCATTCAGGTGAATTTCTTGCAAGCTCACAGAGGTATTTTTTACCGTCTACAAGACCCCCTTCAAAGTTTTCAGACCTAAACCGGCTTGCGTGTGGTATGGAATACTTTGAATGAAGAAGTTTTTGGCGAAGCAAGCGCACTTGGTTTCTTTTAGGATTTTTAGCAAACCCTCAACTATTAACGGGTTTGATGTGTCTTTAGCGATTACCGTTTGAATCGGGCTAGCCATACTATTCCCCTCGGTATGATGAGTTGTTGAGCAATTTCTCTTAGGCTTGTCGCTAAGATTTCTGCTCTAACCCTTAGCCGTCTGAGGCGTGGGTTTAACCGTTCACGCGAGGCCATTCTATTGGCTTTGTTCGTAATTTTACCTTTAAAGGCGAATGAGTCGTCAAGTCGAAATTCGTCTTTGAGGGCCAAATTTCGCATGACTCGTGGGGTCAAGCCAAGTTTTCGCAGGCGAGACCCCTCCTTTTCGGGCGGAACTGGATCCGATAGGAGATGAACCACGTGTCTGCCGATAGGGCCACATGTTTTCCAGCTAAAACGGCGCGGTCCTGTCAGGTCGTAGTGATCGTAACTTGACGGTGTGACGTCAGCTTCGTAACATTCGATCACGACTCATCGTTGGCTGTGGTTATTTCGAACCTAGCCGTTAGATCAAGTCATGGGTTGTTGGGTCTCGGGCATTTGACGGCATGTTTCCCTTTTCCCGAGGATTCTTTCGCAATCTGCTGAAACGAATGCGAGGGACAATCTGTAGCCATCGATTTTCGATGATGCGCACGTCTCTTGAAATGTGATGTCGATGCCGTGGAGCTGCCAATCGTGGCCCGCAACGTCCCTTCGCCCTAAATAAGACTTCGTCCTTCTCTTCTTTTTGAAGTTATCGTGGTTCATTTTACATGCTTACGCAGGGTACGGGATAGAGAGCTCTTGTAAACGGGTGATAGGCCTGCGTCCGGACCTACCGTTCAATGAGGCGCCCATCGGAGACACGACAGCAGTCACGGAGACCTTCCGTCACCGCTTCTTCCAAGCTGGCGGGAGATTCCCTCCGAAGGATTTCAGAGCTCCGAGGTGGATCTATTCCGCGCCTGACAGTAAGACCTGGTGGTCCAAGATCACTGATTACATTCTGGCCGAGAATTCTGACCTCGCGAATACAGAGTTGTATGCGGCCATTCAGGCCACTCGTCATGGTTTAAAGATCAATGCTCCCCAGTTCCATAGCATCTTAGAGCTATATTGTGCGGACAGTGGCACGTTTTACACCCCCAATAGTGAGCTCGGCATAACCCCTCACGAGATGTACGATGTGCCAGGACTGCCTCTGGGAGACTTTCCGTATGAGGAGTACGTTCCCAGTCAAGATGAGATTGACCAGCTCTCGGTCCGCTCCCCACTGGTGGTTGAGACTCTATGGGAATTGCTCTGCCATTATCACATCTGCCTCAACACCTTAGGGGCGGTGGACCACAAGGGAAAGAAGAAAAGAGCTCCGGGAATCAGTCACAAGAACTAGGCTGACTATCTATTCCCGGAGAGCGATGTCAAAGGGAGGCCTGCTCTGCCGTTGTGCGTATGCAATCAGGCTGAAGTGGAGAGGAAGATGGTCGAAGGGGAAGCCACTATACCTCTCGATCACGACGAGGGTGGGTTCAAGTCTGGAACGGTCTTCCATTCGTTTTACCACCAGGCTAAGTCCCCTATCTCTGGGAAGGCTTTGTTCGCGGGGTACCTCATGTTGTGGCTGAAGAGGTGCGTGGTTCCCACTCATTCCTTCGAGGCGCTTCCGGTGGAGGTCGTGTATCCGGCGGTTTGCTTAGCCCACGGGAAGTCCTATTCTTTGGTGTCGGCGACGATAGCGTGCATCCACCGGGGACTCCGTACGTTGACGGCCCAGTTCTGCCGTGTGTCGACTGTCGACGAAGGGGAACGTCAAGTCATCAGGACCCCTAATCCTAGAGTGGGACTGCCGTACACCTACTTGATGGCGTGGTTTGTTTACCACTGTGAATGTTTGATGAGCGCCCCTGCGACTCTTCAAGGAGACAGGTTTGTCCCATTCCTTGAGCGTTTGGAGAGGTGCTCTTGGAAGTGTAGAGACATTCCCGATGCGCGGAAGACGCTCTCCCACTTTGTCCACTATAATTTTTGTCACTTCTTCCCCTACTTCAGTGAAGGAAGATACGATGAGTCTCTTAGGGATGTGCCAACGGCGGACCATCACACAGTTCTCCCTTGTGGTGTTTTCCGATGGTTGGTAAACATTCGGCCAGGGTATCACATATTACACACAGGTTCTGTGTGCTATCTCGAGTCGTATATCCCTTGCAGGTTTGCCCGCCAGTTTGGGTATGACCAACTGTATGTGGGCAACGTCAATCCCCGCCTACACTTCGAAGGAGGGCTGGTGGATGGAGCTCGGGGATGGTTCTGGACTCATGCTGGCGGCACCCAGGCCCGTTTTGAATTACTTATGAAGGATCGTGACTTACACCACATGCTCCTATACTGCCGGTGGTATCGGGGTGCCAGCGCTAATCTCGCTGGTTTTTAGTTCCAGAGCTCATGTCTGACGGAACGCGATCATCCTCTCAGAGGGCCTCTCCGTTCTTCGAGGCGAAGGGGCCGTCAAACTGCTAAGGAGTGGTTCTCAGAGGATCCAGCAGAGGATACCGAGAGCTTTGACGCTGGCCTAGACGAATCTGAGGTTCCTGAGGTTCGAGTTTCTTCTCCTGATCCTTCGTTGGATGCCCCTGGTAAACCAAGAGAATCTGGGCGCCCAAGCCAGGTCCGGAGTCCGACAGTTGGACAGATGGGGGTGCCTCTTCTATCCCCGAGTAGCTCGCTTCTCTCTAAACGTCAGCGGGAGGCAGTGGCCGAAAGTTCCCGAGCGGAGGCGGTCAAGAAGACCCGTCATGATGAGACAGTCGAGACCGCTCGAGCAACGGAAGGTCAGGACGATGTTTCTCCGGTAAGCCTCCCCGGAGTGGCTACGTCTGGGTCTGGAGCTGTGCCGCCCGCTTCTTCTGCCGCATCGGGGGCAGTTCCGGCGACTTTGAAGGACGCTTCTCCGCAATCTAGCGTGAGCCCACAGACGGGAGTCCCAACAGCTTCTACATCCGCCTTAGGAGGTAGTATTGTCACAGTACCCTTGATCACAACGTTGACCTCACACCCTTGACATTTGTATTGGACCTATGCAGGTGCGGTTGAGAAAGTGATCTCCATTCCTTCCGACGAAGAGGAGGGTGCTGGAGATGAAGAGGGGTTCACAGGCTCAGGTAAGCATGGGCCTTAGCACTATTCATTCTTCCTTACCCAACTGTCAATAGGGTCCCTTTCGAGGGGCCTCTGTTAACCCTCTTCGTGCATTCGTAGCTGATCCTGCCCATGAAGTTGTTGGCAAAGAGGATCCTCCCTCTTGGACGGATCGCTCATCTGGGGAGACGGGCGAATCTGAGGAGGATGACGACGTCTCGGTTCATGAGGCGATATCAAGTGAGGAAGAGGTTCGGGCTCGTGAAGATGCGCCCAGCCAAATAGGGGGATCTCCCGCTCCTGAGGAAGCGTCGGCCGGGGATTGTCTATCAGCGCGAGAGTCTCCGCTTCATAGGGCGGTGGTGGCTATTGATACCATGACCGCTGCTCCGAAGGCGTCGGTGGTCACACCGGCCTTGGCGGCGCCAATTACTACTTCTGCGGTTATGACCACCGGTACTTCAACCGTAATTTCATCCTCGGCAGAGGAGGTTACCCTCTCTCCCTTGGAGCGCTCGCGAAAAAGGAGTGCGGCACGAGCTCTGGCTGATTTCCAAGACACTCTAGCAGACTGCGTCAAGCTCGCTTTGGAGGAGAGTTGTCCCTTCGAGAATTTTAAGGAGAATCTCGACTACATCGTGTTCTTCCTAATCAAGAGGCTTGGTCACACTGCGGCGAAGCCCTACTTTCAGCGTATGGAGGAAGTGGAGGAAGCTGTTCAACAGTTACTTGCCCTTCGTGCGAAGAGTTCCACACTTGTTGATCTTGCCTCCAATGAAATCCGAGTAGCAGTGGAAGAACGTGATCGCCGTCTGAACGAGACCATGCCACTGGAGACAAGGTTGTCAGTAGAGTTGGAGCAGGCCAAGGCTGAGGATGAACGAGTGGCCCTCGAGCAACAGAAGGCCGATAACCGCGTTTCTCGCTTGTCTTCAGAGGTAGAGAATCTGAAGCAAGTTATAGCTAAAGCGCAGGCCTCATTAGCCATCCAAGAGAAGGCTCATGAACAGGCAGTCAAGGAATTTGAGGACATTGGATCGCGCCGGCAGTTGGCGGCTGATTCCGTTGAGGAAAAGGATCGAGCCCTCAGGGAGATCAAAGAGACCGTCCAAGACTTAGTCTCACGTACTGAGGAAGATCTTCACCGAGAGATCCTGAGGAAGCTAGAGCTTCATCATGCTGGGGAGATTCGTGAGGCGGAACTGCGATTGAAAGCCTAGTAATTTGCCCCTTTTGTCTTTGATTCCCAGTTGTACTAGGATTTCTCTCTATGAATGAAATTATCCTTTTGTTTTCGGCCATTGTCACTTTGCACGTGGGTGCTTGGCGATTCTCTATTGCAAGTTTATTTCATCTGCAGGTGAATTTTGCCCGCGGGCGGATTTGCAGGAGTCTAAACGGCGAATCTGGTTCTGAGTGGGCTCCGCTTTCAGCGGGCCACGTGTCAACCCACACGCACGTCGGTTAAGGAGACGTGGGCTAGTCGTTTCGCATTAAATACGGTGTAGTGGGCCTCTTCGTTTTTCATGGACGACTTGGGCCGTTAGTCGAAGATCGTGTGCAGAAACTGCTAGATCTTGGCCGTTCACACAAACTCCGAGTCGTTCGGCCTTACTTTCGACTGTTTAGCCTTGAAGGTTCCAATCAATCTGTGGATAACCGCCTTGGGTTGGAGCATTTAAAACCTCTCCCTCTCGTTAAGAGAGATTGCAGTTTCTCTCTTTTTTTGTGTGTTCTTCAGGTGAAGTTCTAGTTTCCCTCTCGTTGCGCTCAGAATGGCTCCAAAGGTGAAAAAGGTTACCTCGAAGAAAAGGAAGGAGACGTCTTCTTCGGGTGCTGTTGAGGCTGCTGTCGCCGAAGGTATTCCTTGTCTGAATTTTTAATTCTTGCGCAGGCATGAATTGGGCAGGTATTTCTCGTCTGACCCCTTTCGCCGTGCTGTTATTGTGTTTCACAGCCTAAGAAGAGGTGTCGACTGCCGAAGAGCAGGCGGGCGAACCCATTCTGATTTCTGACGACGAGTCTGAGGGTGCGGCGACTTCCTCCGAACCGAAGCCCGTTCTGACACCTGATGTCGATTCCACCCATCACGGTGCTCGCTCCGGGTCAAGAGCCTATTTCTTCCGATTCCTCATCTTTACAGGCTCGCCTTGAAGAGTTCGAGAATACGGTGAAGCAAGTGATTTCCCTCATCAGTCTTGGCATGGGCAGTTTCGACGGCTTTAGGCAATCTCTCCTGGACCGCGCGGTCGACCTTCGGCGATCGGGCGAAAACCGGACTGCCACGCGTTGCATGCAGAAACTCCGTCTTTTGGAGTCACGCATGATGAGGCTAGAGACGTTGCTACGAGAAGGCCCGGAAGTTGATATAGAATCTTTCCTGGTTCGTGTCAGGCGTCGAGAGGCCTGGGATCAGGAAGTTTGCTCTAAGGAAATAGCAGATCTGGAGTCTAACCTCGCCTCCTGGGTAGATCAACAACATTTACTGGGAGAAAGGATAGGCGACGCTACTTCCATTGTAGCCCGCCTGAAGACCGAGTTGGAGGAGGCGGAGTCGTCTCTGAGGAAACTTCAATCCGAGAGGGCAAAGGTCGACAAGATCGTTGAAGAGAAAACTCAGAACCTTTTCACGCTACGCGAGGAGAATACCGTCGCTAGGTCAAGCTTCGAGGGCCGAGTGCGACAAGAGGCTGAGGACAAGGACAGGGAGGACCATGCAGGAAAGATAGCCACGGCCAAGGCAGATCTTGTGTCCTTTAGTCTGTTGGATTAGCTCCCCCCCCCCCCTCTTCTTTGAATGTTATGACTCTTTTGTTGTAAAGTCATAACTTTGTTCAAATGTACTGTTTAGAAGCATCTAATGAGGTTTGTGTCTGCTCATTGTGTGCATATTTTTTTATATGTCGCCTTTCAATGTTTTGCCCTATAATGGCCGGCAATCTCGTGTCGCAGGCGAAGTTCCCCACGTGACGACGAGTTTATTTTAAAGGTCAAACTCTATTCCGGTGAGTTTACACCGTCGGCGAAGTTAGGGTGACGGCGAGTTTGCTTGGATGACAAAACTCAACTCCTGACGAGTTCACATTACTGTCGAAACTCAATTGATTGGCGAGTTCGTTTGTAGGCGAGACTCGATCGCGGCGAGTTTTACTCAGAGGTTAAACTCATCTGCCGGCGAGTTTGAGTAGAGGACCAAACTCGACTGACGGCGAGTCTACGCTACTGGCGAACCCGTATGATGACGAGTTTAAGTTGAAAGCCAAACTTGATTGATGGCGAATAACGCTGCAAGCGAAACCCGTATGATGGCGAGTTTACAGGACAGGCGAAACTTGGATATGTCGAATCTGTCCTACAGTTGGAGATCCAGTCGTGGGCGAAACTTGTGTCACGCGTCTGTCTGTGGGCCCAAGTGCTTGCCAGCTAAGGCTCTACGGGCGTATTAACGCTCATTAATGGCGAAGCGACAGAACGCTTCGCCTCTACCGCTCAATCCGATCGGTCGGTTTGGGGTCCCGAAAAAAGTGGTCGTTCATTATTAGCGCTGAGCTCGAAGCGTCGTAGGACCCTTGGGCCGCTGGATTGTTTGGGGACGACAAATCTCGACCGTTGGGATCTTCGAATATATATCCGTACTTACCCCCCTTCAGCAGAGTTCTTACTTCTTCGAGAAAAATCCACTAGAGGAAGACCGTTGCAGGAACCTTCTCTGCCTCATGGCCTCCGCTTCTAACCATAGTGCTTCCGAGGGCGTTGGTTCTTCTGCCACCGTCATCGACATCGATACGCCGCCGGCTTCGCCCGCGAACTCAGCTCAGGGGTCTTTTGCACCAGACCCCACGTCTCACCCCGCATTCGGGGCCCTCCAGCGGTTGGAGGGTTTAGTGCATGGAATCACCCTTTCCGTCAGCGACGGTGTCGAGAGGTACTATGACGCGCTTCCCCTCGTAGAGGCGGGTCTAAGGGTGGTCCGCCGCAAGGGCGGTACCTCGCTCGCATGGCGGTGCGAGCAGGAGCTTGGTCGTGTGGAGGGGTTGATGTACCGCCTTGAGGAGCTGGTACACGACGACACTTCTGATGTGCCACGCCTCTCTCGATGTGGCTCATGCTCGAGCGTGAGGAACAGGCGAAGCGGATCCATGTGAAGGAGGCCGAGCTCAGGCATCTGCGCAAGCAGCATAAGGCGGTGTTGGCCCGGATGGACTCTTATCTGGATGCCGCCTTCTTCAAAGACGCTGGGTCCCTTCGTGGCGAGGCGATGCTGCTGGAGCTTGAGCAGGAGAACAGGGCAATCTGCCGTGCTGCTGAGGAGGTGGATCGAGTGCTTCAGCTCCTTCGCCAGGAGGAAGAGGACAGCGAGGCTGCCTTCGCCCAGCTTCGGCAGAAGCGAAAGGAGGAGGCAAAAGCCCAGCGTGCGGCGGCTCTTGCGGAAGTCAAGGCTAAGCTCGCCGGCTTCTGCCTGCTGAAGTTCCTCTGAGGCTTGCCTCCTCTTTTTTTGTAACTTAGTTGATGCCGCGCACATCACAACTTGAAAACTTATGCATGTAAATTTTGGCCCGTAATGGCCTTTAGCTTTTGCTTATCTTTGCTTCGCATGCACAGTTTTCTTTTTTCTTTGTCTGCGCTGTTTGGCATTTGAGTTGAACTTGGTGAGCCTCTGGCTATTTTGTTTTAGACTTAGTCGTTTTAGGCTCTTATTCTGCCCTCGGTTGCTCACAGCGTGGGATCGGGTTAACTTCGATTTTCGCGTTGTAGCTCAAATGGGATCGAGAGAGCAACACTTGGCTTGTAGCGAAGAACAATCGTTCACTCATGCGGCCAACTGAAGAACCCAACTGCGACTCGCCACTCGGCGAGTTATTGCTTGGGGAACTCGTCGTCTGGGTAGGCGACGACACAGGTGATAATCGAATCGTTCAGGGATGTAGGAATGTGACGATTGATTGTTGTAGGAGCCGTCGCGTGGTAGACTACTACCCATCAGTTACCCTAAGGGAATGTTAGAATATCTGGAATAGGTCAAGTAGTTCAGGGACGTAGGAGTGTGACTATTGACAGAAGTAATAACACGTCGCGTGGTAGGCTATTACTTAGGCTGTGTTACTCGTAGGAATAACGGCGCCGATCATCAGAGGTGATCATTAACCTGATGGGGTTTTGTCGCGATTGGAGCAACTGTGGGGACCTACCATTCTTCTGAAGAGGATTGGTAAGTGGATTTTGTCAGACGTTTAATGTTAACGTGACAGGGGCTGTCGTGATTAGAACGACTTTGAGGACCCACCATCCTTTAGAACAGGATTGGTGAGTTGATTTTGTCAGAGGTTTAATGTTAACGTGACAGGGACTGTCGTGATTGGAACGACTTTGAGGACCCACCATCCTTTAGAAGAGGATTGGTGGGGGACTGTGGCTCTGGTCCTAACTACCTAAAGGTTTGACCAAGTGGGCATTTGATGCCGCCTACCTGAGATGCTAGTCTCGCCTGTTTTGAGAGGTTCACCAAGACAGGGAGCTTAGCTCAAGAAGTGTATTTCGCCTAGATTGATAGGCTTGCTTGATATGAGTGATTCGCCTGATCTGAGCGTTTTGCCTGATCTGAGCGGTTCGCCTGATCTGGTAACCTAGCTCAAGAAATGGAAGTGTAGGAACAGTTTTACCTCTTATACCAGTTGGAGGGTGTGAGGGCCAGTTTAAACTCATGCACTCGTGGGAGTTTGGGAAGAAGAACTAAGGGTAGTACTTCTTCAGATACTTGTCGTTGATGGACATCATGATCTTATCGCCATTAGACTTGACGAGGCGGTAGGCGCCGTTCGAATAGACTATCTCTACCACAAACGGTCCTTCCCATTTGGGTTGAAATTTCCCCTTCTTCTTGAAAGTGAGGATCATTGGTCGGCGAACGGCCAGTACCAGTTCTCCTTCCTTGAAGGCTCGGCGTCTGACTTTCTTGTCAAAAGCCTTGGCCATTCGGGCCTGATAGAACTCAATGTGCTGTTGCGCTTCTAATCGCTTGTCGTCCAACGCTTCGGGCTCTACGAGTCGCCGTTGGTGATTATCATCGGCCGTCATCCACGTTGCCAGGGCGACACGGAGGGATGAGATTTGAATTTCTAAAGGCAACACGGCTTCACAACCGTATACCAATGAATAGGGTGTGTTACCAGTCGGTGTGCGAATCGTTGTGCGATACGCCCATAAGCTTTCGCCTAGATTTTCATTCCAATCGCGCTTGCTAGTAGAAGTTAGCTTGGTCAGAATCTTGATGATCGTTTTGTTGAAGGCCTCGGCCAAACCATTCGCCGAAGGGTTATACGCCGTGGATGACAGGTTTTGTATCCGGAATTTGTCACAAAACCTGGTGAACGCATGGCTGACGAACTGTGTGCCGTTGTCATGAATAATACGCCGGGGTACGCCGTATCGGTATATAACATGGTGCTTGATGAATTTGATCACGTCATTAGTCTTGACCTCTTTTAAGGGGATGGCTTCGGCCTACTTAGAGAAGTAGTCGGTGATCGCGAGGATGAAACGATGGCCTCTCGCCGATGGTGGGGATATTGGCCCGACTATGTCCATCCCCCATGCCTCGAAGGGCCACGACGCCTTCGTCGGGTGTAGGTCTTCAGGAGGCTGATGCATGTAGTTGGCGTGGATTTGGTATTCGTGGCAGCGCTTTGTGTAAGCGACTGCGTCGATAACCATCCCAGGCCAAAAGTAGCCTATCCTCCGCAGGCGATCCCAAAGCTTGGGTCCAGGCTGATGAGCCCCGCACATGCCATCATGGGCTTCTCGCAGGGCTTCCTTAGCCTCTGCTTTTGAAAGACAGCGAAGCAACAAGCCATCGTATGACCTCCGATACAGTGTTTTGGTGGTCGAATCATAGTAGAACCTCGAGGCACATCGTCGGATAGACTCTCGTTCCCTTCCGTCTTCGGGCAACATGCCATATAGAACGTAATCAATGATCGGGAGATGCTAGTCTTCCTGATCGGGCTGATCCGGGATTTGATGGGTGGCGTTCGCCTCTGGAACATCTTTCAGTCGAAAGAGTTTTCGGCTGGCGACTGTGACCCGTTGGGTCATTCCTAAAGGCTGGGCCAAGTTGGCCGCCAAGGATGCAAAGGCATCTACATGCGTGTTCTTAGAACGGAGCATGTGCTCAATGCGAAAACTCTCAAGTGACTCCACTAGTCTGATAGCCGCTTTGTGGAGCAGGATGAGATCGTCGTTCCTGACTTCATATTCGCCAGTCATTTGCTTAACGATGAGCCGGGAGTCACCGTAAACCTCCAGGTGCTCTATCCCTAACTCTTTGGCCAACTCGAGTCCTATGAGTAACGTGTTGTACTCAGCCACATTGTTGGTGCACGGTTCTGTCAAGGAAAAAGCTCGGGGTAACACATGGCCATGCGGAGAGGTGAGGACCACCCCCACTCCTGCGACAATCGAGCCGCTCGTGCCTACATGAGATGCGCTGTCGAAGAAAATCTACCACACCTCTGGTGATGAAGTCATATTGGCTTCAGGAGGTTCATCTGGCAGATCTTTAAATAGTTCGGTCTTCGCCCCCAGCGGGTGACTAGCCATGAGATCGCAGATGTCCTGCCCCTTGACCGACTTTTGTGGCATGAAATGGATGTCGTATTGAGATAGCAGGAGTGCCCACCCATCTGGCTAAATGCCAATTCAACGCTGCCGGTTGTGTCATGAACACTCGGATGGGGTTCATTCGGGAAATAACATGAATCGTCTGGCCATCCAGGTAGTGCCGCATCTTCTGGATAGCGAACACTAAGGCCAGGCATTCTTTTTCGATCATTGGGTACCACTGTTCGGCGCCTTGCAAGGTTCTGCTCAGGTAGTAGATGCCTTGCGCGTAGCCCGCGTCGTCATTTTGTGCCAAGAGGGCGCCTAGAGAATGTTCCATAGCCCTTATATAGATGAGGAATGGCTTTCCTGAGATCGGCGCCGTAAGGACAGGCGGGTTTGAGAGATAGGCTTTGATTTCTTCAAAGGCCTTTTGGCAAGGCTCGTCCCATACGAAGGAGGTACCTTTCTTCATTAGCTTGGAGAAGGGTTGACACTTGCCCGAAAGATTTGAGATGAACCTTCGGATGTAAGCCAATCGTCCCTGAAGCCCTCTTAGCTCTTTAAGGTTTCGGGGTGGTCGAAGCTCTTGAATAGCTCGTACCTTATCTGGATCGATCCAGATTCCTTTCGTCGTGACGACGAAACTGAGGAATTTGCCGCTAGACATCCCTAAGAATAACTTAGTAGGATTCATCTTGAGTTGATGAGTCCTCATGAGTTCGAACATTGCCCTCAAGTCTTGGATATGGTCCTCTTTACGGCGACTCTTCACGACCAGATCATCCACGTAGCATTCGACAGTCTTCCGTAAATGATCTCGAAAGATCATGCGCATGGCACGTTGGTAGGTTGCGCCAGCGTTTTTAAGTCCGAAGGGCATAACGGTATAGCAGTACACCCCCATAGGAGTTCTGAATGAAGTGTGCCTCTCATCCTCGGGGTGCATTTTGATTTGATTGTACCCCGAGAAACCGTCCATGAAGGACATCCTCTCGAATCCGCACGTGTTGTCAATGATGACATCCGTGATGGGCAGGGGAAATTCGTCCTTGGGGCACGCAGCATTGAGGTCCCAAAAGTCGATGCAGATGCGGATTTTACCGTTTTTCTTCAAGACCGAAATAATATTTTCCACCCAGTCGGGGTGTTGCTCCTCTCTGATGAAACCGGATTCGATCAGCTTTTTTACTTCAGCTTCGATCGCCTCCATGATTTGAGGGCGAAACCGCCTCTACTGCTATTTGACTGGTTTAGCGTCTAGGCTGATGTTGAGGCGATGCGTGGCGACCTGGGGATCCAGGCCGGGCATGTCCTTATAATTCCATGCGAAGACGTCAATGTATTCCCGTATGAGGGCGATGAGGTCCTCTTTTTCCTGGGGAGGCAGACTGCCACTGATGAATATGGGCTTGGGATTCGCCTCAGTACCCATGTTCACCTGGAGAATTTCGTCTTCGGTCGGTGGTTCGCGTTGCTCAAAGTGACTGTTCCACTAGGCGTTAACATGGTGATCCCACGTCTCGTCGTAAAGTGGAATTTGTCCACCCTCCGCCATTTCGGTGGGGTCCATCGTAGCCATATTGACCATAAGGTTATCGAACAGATCCCTTACGCTGACATCCGAGTCCCATGCCGAGGTCGCTGATGATTGATCCCCCGAACACGCATAGTCGGAATCCTCATTGGCGTAAAAACACAAATCTGACGAGGAGGAGGAGTAGCCTAAGCCTCTCCTAGTCCTGTTGAAGTAATTTGAGGGTTTCCCTTTGGGTACGTAAGCGGGTCGGATGACCGTCTTGCGCCCTCGGCCGTAATTCAGGCCCTCTAAACGAGTGAGGTCATACCCCATGTCGCTCATCATGCGTTTTGCAACTCGGCTGTATTGCAAAAATTGGGGCGCTGGGTCCTCATCCTCAGATTCATCCCATAGCGTGCGTAGGGGATGATTGATTCGACCGAAAATAATATCTTTTCGATAATTATTTTGGGCCGGCACGATGAACATAGCTTGCGATGACCTGATCGGCTGTGCCTTGGCGACGTATGACGAGCACACTGGCAAGTGCAGGGAAGGATCACTGTAGAGCTTTGACCATAGGTTATTGGGTACATCATCCTCGAATGTGGAGCAAGACGACAAATAAGACAAGTTGGATTTCTCATTTATGATAATTTCCTCCGCCTGAACAGCGTTGGTTACATGGTGACTCTCGTAACCGAATACAATTGACTCGAAGTCGTTCAGGATTAAGCTGTCGCCGTACTCAGGCTCGTTGTCTGCCTCGTTGCCACTCTCTAGTTCCTTTGCTGGTGGCTCGTCGGGGTCTTGATACAGCAGTAAATCCGTGAAGTAGTTTTTGACGCCTTTAAAGGGCTGCTTGTCGGCCACTACCATCTTTACTCGCTCGTAGTCGTCCACATATTTCAAGCACTAGTGTAATGTGGACGGAACTATTCGGTTGCCATGAATCCACGGACGTCCCAAGAGCACGTTGTAGGAAGGTTCGACGTCGATGACGTAGCATGTCACCTCCGTCTTCATGTCGCCTATCCGACATTTTAGGCGGATTTTGCCGAGCGGCCGAGTCCCCGTGGCGTTAAAGCCAAAGATGGTCGTCGTGGTTGAGGAGAGGCGTTTCGGCGGTATCCCCAAGTGTTTGATTAATTTCAGGGGTACGATGCTCAGCGCAGAACCCGGGTCGACCTGAATCCGATCCACTTTCGACGAGCTGACGTATCCTGTGAAGTACAACGGCCGGTCATGAGATGTGCTCTTGATGAGCATGTCCTCAGGAGTGAAAGTGATGCACAGGACCCATCTCTCGGAGATTTGGCAGCAAGTTGCACATTTCTGTTCTGCCTCTGTTTCTTTAGATCTTGTAGGGCCTCCCGGGTAGATCTGGATAACCGGAGGAGGTCGTACATGGTAATTCGCGTGGGGATGCTTTTCAGCTGCGCGAGCACGTTGAACCGGAAAGGCTGGCGGCTTGAGCTTGGTCCGTCTGGATTAGGAGAGGTCGTCACGGCCTGCCTTGTGGGAGGTCCTGCCGGGTTCTCCGCCCTCGTGGGATATTCCTTTGCGAATTCCTTCCCCGCTCTCGTGGCGAAGACGTTGGTGTCCTCTTCAGAGTCCGTCAGGGCAGTCATTTCCGCGTTATCTCTACCCGGGATGGCGGAGACAATGTTGTAGTATTTTCCCTTAGCCTCCTTGGAAGGCCGTGCAGTCCATTGCTCATCATTGAGGAGGTCTGGATGGACCCACATCACCTGCCCCGATGGCAGAGTCTGTGGGATCAAAGCCTTCCCCCGCTGGTTGTGAGGATCGTCATTGGTGATTTTCAAGACCGCCTTGGGGATAGGAATTACCCCCGCCGGAGCTTGAACCTCCGGGAGATCTGTCCCAAAGCTCAAAGTGAGCATGTTCGTAGTCACTTGCTTTTGGACTTTCTCTTTCTTCAAAACCCCCGCATCGTAGAGGGCCTGGAGCATGTTCGTAGTCACTTGCTTTTGGACTTTCTCTTTCTTCAAAACCCCCGCATCGTAGAGGGCCTGGAGCTTGTCCTTGAGGACGTAGCACTTGGTTGTGTGATGGCCAAGGAATCTGTGATAGGCACAGTAACTTGGGTCACCGGTTTTGTCCGCCTCCTCAGGTTTCGCAGCTTTTGGCAATCTAATTTGCCCACTCTTGAGTAGAGTGTCGAAGGTCACCACCACCTGATCCTCTTTGAAGTCGTATTGCCGCGGGGGGCGCTGTTCAAATTGCCTGGGTTTCGGCTTTTGGGCGGCCTTTGGTGCCGGGGCGGAGTCGACGGCCATGATCTCTTTTCCCCTCGACCGAGGAGGATTCTTTGGTGCAGCTGGCTCTGGCTCTGCTGCTCCCTTCTTGGACTGCGACTCCTCGGCCTCCAGCCTCTTGATCATGTTTTCGACTTGCTCGCCCTGGCGAACAAACTCCTTCCATGTCCAGGTCTCTACTGCGCCTATTTTGGACAAAATATGGATCGATAGGTTGTTGCGACACATCTCGATCAGTGTAGACTCGGAAACTTGGTCCCGACAGTGGACTGATCGATTCTGAAATCTCTTCACGAAGTCATTGACCGACTCCGACTTCCGTTGCTTTTTAGCAAGGAGAGTGGCCATTGACACTTCTGTGTCGTCATCGAAGAAGCGGGCGAGGAAGAGCTTTTCAACGTCGGCCCATGCCTTGATAGAGTCGGGTTCCAGTTTGCGGAACCATTCAAAGGCCACCCCCTTGAGGGTACCTATGAATAGTTGAGTGAGAATGGCATCATTCCCCGTAAGGAATCCAGTCTGCGCCATGAAGTAGTAGATGTGCTGCGAGGGCGATCCCTTGCCGTCAAACTGTACCAAGCTGATCGGCTTAAACTTCACCGGGTATGGGACCGTGTCACATTCGATAGGGTAGGGACGTACCACCCTCATCTTGTTCATGTTTTTCTGAAGCTTCAGCATGTTGAGCTGGTCCTGGAACTCGTCGAATCTCTTGTCACGGACGCTACCGATATGCGACGTCCCCAGTGACGTCTTGGAAGAGTAATCGGATTGCGGATTACCGTTGTCTTCCGTTTCAGTCGCCGGGCGACGGGGAGGTACCCACTCCTTGTCCCTAGTTTGCCGAGGTAAGGGATGCTGGGTTCTTTTCTTCTTTTTTTTCTTGTTCAGAAGTTGCTCCATCATCTCTCTTAGAGAGTCGATGGTCGTCTGCTGTTCCTCCAGCTTTTGAGCCACTGTCTGCTCGTGGGTGAGTTCGGTCATGTGCACCCTCACCAGCGTGTCTTGACTTGAGTGCGAGGTCTGAGATGTAGCCGCCGCCGAATGAACCTCGTCTTCACCGTAGGAGGGAGGTACCAGGGTGGAGTAATCAAACCCAATGCGTGCCCCCTGCGGCTACGTGTTCGCTGGTATATGCTCTCCTGCCGGCGTTGAGCGAATCGAGAGTTAGGTCTCAGGATGGAGTCCGAGTCTGGCGAGTCGGAGAGTACCGTCTTCCCCTTGTCTGTCATGTTAACTGTGGCGGACGGGAGCTCTAGGTTGTCGGCGGTGCATCCTCTTTGGTGATGACGCCTTCGGCTGGAGGGCCTTGGTCGAGAGGACTGTTGAGAAAGTCTCTCAAACACTGAATGTTTCACCGTTCCAACGCATTGGCAGTCGGCGAGGACCGTGTGGATGAGTCTCTCGTAGTGGCACTGAGGATTCGCCTCATGTATAGTGCGTTTGCGAGTTAAGTATTCCATGAGGTCTTCTGTGGGCGGTTGGTGACAACCCCCAGCCTCAGAAGGGTCGCTCGGGTGAGTGCACGAGAGATCTTTGGACGTGCTCTCTGGTGCGCGTTGAGTGGAACGTTTTGGTGCTGGAGTCAGGCGATCTCGCCTTGACGGGCGAGTTCTCGCGTTCGGGCGGCTCCTGATTTGGAGAGCCTCCCGACGTCGGGCAGTTTGTCTCCTCGCCTAGCGTTTTTCGGGCCTGTACAATGATTCAGGCCATTGTGGGAAATGGAGGTTTGGACCTCCTGTCTGACGAGTGTTTGCCGTCACTGTTGGCTAGCTCTCCCAGCGAGGAGAGCATCACCGCGGGCTGTGGCAGTGCAGTTTGTGCCGGAGTGAACCGGTGTTTCCTCCGAGACAGGTGTCTGCGGGGACCGCTTGGTGATCCATTTGACAGACCCTTGTCCCTTGCACTTGATCTCCTGCTTGGCCTTGATCGATTGCGAGGGAGCGGGTTCCCCTGACGAGACTCGGGTGGAACCCTCAGGCGCGGAGGCTTTGACCGTTTGAGGTCGGCCTCGGCGCACGACTCTGTGGCGTTTGTGGGATGCATCGCCACCAGAGGAGGAGGAAGATAAGTACTCTTCGTACTTGGCTTGGTCGAACTCAATCTCTAGGGACTCTACGTTCGTCCCGATAGCAACTTCATCGAATTGAGCCACCACCATTTCGTTTGATAAAACAGCTTCTCCCACTGTGGTCGCCATCTTCTGTAGTGTGTAAATTTGATTTCCCAAAAAACAGGGAGTTTCGTTTGTATTGATAAGAAGGCTTATTACAAACTAATAATCAAATGTATACAATAGAAGCAGAGGGAATGCCCTCTTTGTTTAGTGTGGGGACTTTTGGTGGCTACAGGATGCTTCGCTCGATGCTCGTGTCGAGTCTGCTTCCCTTGGACCGTTCGATCGAGGTTGCCGGGGAGCTTCAGTACGCAGTAGAAGCTCGAGTCGATAGAGTTCGGACCTTCTAGTTCGTCGGCGATCGGGGCTCGGAACTAGGAAACGGTGCTGCAATGCAAGGATTATGCAAAGAGCTCGGTCTCGACTGCTTTTCTCAAAGTTTTTCGACCTCCCTCAAAGTTTGCTGGAAGAGGCTTTTAAATGGAAGAAAGATAGTTTGACTACTCCTTGAATTATGGGATGTGACCATACATTGTTCGGAGATATCCTGCTGCTCATTCGTACCACGAGTAGTCATTCGAAGAGCTGTGCTCTGCATCATGTCACGTAGGAGTGGGAAAGCCCTTCCTCGTATGCGTGACAACGGCTGTCAGATGCTTGCGTGGATCTGACCAACCACCGAGCGCCGGCGGCTCTCACCCTTCGCTTGGACAACTGAAGTGAGTTGCATTTATGAGGGTGCAGGCTGCTTTGACACCTGTCTGCTCACTTGTACTGTGGGCGGCTATTCGGCGGGCTTGGAGTACCGTGTCTTCTCTCTTCCGGTCAGGAGAGGCGGTGAAGTAGGTGCACAGTGCTCGAGTGGGTCTAGCCAACTTGTCGAGTGCCGGTGGATCCAGCCCTCGACCTGGATGAGTGAGGTGAACCGCATTTATAAATGTTCAGGTGGATCTGGCACCTGTCTGATCACTCGTACTGTGAGCGACTACTCGACGGGCCTGGAGTACTGTGCTCTCTCCCCTCTTAGGTCGAGAGGGATGGGAAAGCCTGCCCCGGCACGTGGGGTAGCGGATACTCAGCTGTACTGACAGCCTTGAGGTTTGCGGGCGGATTCGACTTTGGACTCGGGCAGGCGAGTTGTGTAAAAGGCAAAATTCCGCTATTCCCAGTTGATTCTGGCTCGTGCAGGTGAGTTGATCATTCAGGTGAATTTCTTGTAAGCTCACAGAGGTATTTTTTACCGTCTACAACTACCGACCCCACTCCTTTTGGAACCGACCCCGTCTCTCACCAACCACTTCTCTTAGTGTCCAAGTGTAATAAAATGTGCAACTCACAATTAGGCTCACAATACAAATAAAATTTTCTCTACAATTGATGAGAATACAATGTAAGCTCACACTCAATGTCACACAAACCCCCACAACCTAAATTATACAATGAATATAAATACAATAAGATCAATGGTTGTGTGTGAACAAAGAGATTCAATAAAAAACAATTAAACTCGATATGAAATCTAGCTTATGGAAATTGATTCAAAATAATAAAATAGCTAGAATTGGGTTTAAGGAAACTTCTATATAGATGATAAGAGAGAGGGAGAAGAGTTGAATGCTCAAACACCAATAGATGATCTCCACTTGCTCTTGTGAAATTATCTTCACAAACCGAAACTTGAAAATGCTTAAAAGCTTCTTAAATAAACTTAAACCAAAACTTAAACTCTTTTAAAACTTTCTTAAAACATTCTCTTGGATGGTGGGAGAGGTAAATGCAATGGGGGTATTTATAACAACCCAAGATATTAGCCAAAACCCTAAGGAAATGACCAAAACCCCACACAAAAACAGAATCTGGAAATAGTTGTTATTGTGCAACGGTCATATTTATACGTTGACTTGCATTTGACTTATTATAAGTCGACTTATGATCGACTTACAACAAGTCAACTTGAAAGTTCATATAAGTCGACTTGTAGAAGAAAATTAACACACAAAACTCAGGTCATAAGTTGACTTGCATTCGACTTATCATAAGTTGACTTGTGTTCATGAATAGGTCAACTTAGCAGAGAAAAAAATACACTTTCTATATGAGTTGATAAGTCGACTTTTCCTGATAAGTCGACTTATGAACATGCACAGACACTGTGCATGTCCAAAATCTGACTTTTCAAGTGCATTTAAAAATAGCAAATAAATTCCAAAAAATATAAAACTTTGGAAAATGATTGTAGATATGATAATACACATGTTACAAAAGGAATTTTTCAAATTACATTTCCCATTTGTAAAATATCATTATTTTGCAAATAAGTCAAAAACATGAAAATATAAACACATGAATTTTGACATTTTGGCTAAACCATATTTTGAAACTTTACACAATGATTATATAGACTTAATGGAAGATATAAACTATTGTTATAAAGTCTATAAACAATAAATATAATATTTTTATAAATACAATAGAATATGAAACATATGAGTATGTATATGAATATATATTTGTTTCATATCTATGGAATTAAACCAAAAATATATATATATATATATATATATATATATATATATGAGAAATATGGGTATGATTGGTACCAAGCATAAAAAGTTATGCTTGGTAGTGAGGTGTTAAATTCTTCTCCACTCATTCAAATGTTGGAACAAATTCACATGGGTAGTGAGTGGATGGGGATGTGACACCTCACTACCAAACACAAAATTTATGTTTGGTACCAAGCATACCCATATTTCTCTCTCTCTCTCTATTAAGCTTAAAGTATCTACACACATAATATAATACCTAAACTATTTTACCCAAGCTTGATCTTGATCTTCAATAAGAACTTCTTGGTAAACTTGCGGATGAAGCTTGAACTTGAATCTTCAACTTGAATTGCAAGACTTCACTCCACTATTCCGCTAACCTCCATTGGATATGATCATGAATACTCGATTCCATCCATCCTTCAACATATTGTTTGCCTAGAATAAATATAAAACACAATACTAGATAAACAACATTAGTGGTAAATTATTTGTTCAACATCATCAAAACAAAAGGACTCAACAATCTCCCCTTTTTTATATGATAACAAACAATTTACAAAAAGAATATATATGCATGAAGGGAAATGAATATACAAATTATAATTATCATGCATATTACCAAAACAAGATATACTCATAATATTTCTCCCCCTTTGACAACATCAAAAAGGAAAAAATAATAAGAGAGCGAATGCTCCCCTACCTATAAGCACGGTGAGTATAAAACAAATATAGGGAAAAGCTCCCCCTATTAAAATATCTTATGGGATATATGTAATGAAGACCAAGGCAAATATATGTGAACAAGCATAGATGAAAATATGCTAAACACAACTCACATACATAAAGACAATGAGAACACACACACACATATTGTCTTATGAAAAAAAGGAAAAGAACATGAGAACCATGCAAAAAGTTTTCAAATGAAAACAAATCATCTAAATGAAGTCATAAATCACAAGTAAATCACATAAAAAGCAAAACAATATCAAAATAGCAAGAGCGGCAACCATATCAAGCTCTTGAGCTTGTTTCAACCCATATAAATTTTTTTGACACCCGGTAAACAAGATTTGGGAATAAACACCCAAAAAACCCGGGGGGTTATATAAACACAAACCTCTCAGAAAAATCAAAGTTAACAAAATGAAAACAAAAGAATTGACTTAAGAAAAACATGTTTTCATTTTCAAAAATTTTAAAGCATGTTTTTTAAAACCAAGAAAAAAATAAAAATATTAAAAGATCTTGGTTTTAAAAGGATTTTGGTACCCAAGCATTCTTGGTGCCAGATTATTTAAAAACATGACCCCTATCATTAAAGCTCAAAGCCTTAGGGTTATGATTCCTTTTGGGCGTATTTTATGCACTAATCCGGTCATAACAATAATCACTCAAATAACCCTTCCGATTATAATATGTGCAATGAAAGAAGCCCATTTATTTTTGTGGACCATTAGCTCGTGCACGAGAAACATTTGAAACATTTGTAAACATGGATGGTCTTTTAAAATTATTTTACAAATATAAAACTCTCTTTAAATCAAAACAAAATTTGGTCAAATGACCAAATCTACCACAAAAATCACATCGATACACATTAGCATGCTTATGATGAACTTTGTGAGAATAAGCATGTGAATGTGTATGTGTATATGATGATGAAGCTACATGAGATGCACAAGGAGCATTAGTTTTTGTAGGTTTACGTGCATCATAGCAAAATTTAGACAAATGGCCTTTACGGCCACAAATAGAGTACTTATAAATTTTGTTATACATGTGTGCATGATGAATATGATGTTTAGATGTTTTAGCATGAGACTTAGCACACATGTTCACAAGCTTATCATGATTTAATACATGTATTAAGAGTTGAATATATGGATGAAATATGATTTTTAAAAACATTCAACTCATCATTAGACACATTAGCATTAATATTAGAAGTAGAGCAAACATGATTATTCTTAAAAGAATCAAATTCATTCCTAATAGCTACTACTTCTAGCATGACATCATCACTTTCATGAGTTAACCTAGCAAAGTTTAAAATTAAAGAATCATGATCCAATTTTAGTTTATCATTCTTTTCTTTGAGGATCACATTCTCATTTGAAATAGTATCAAACTTAGAAGCTAACAACTCATGATCGGGTTTCAAACTAATATGCTTGCTTTTTAAATTTACATAATTATGATGCAATTTGTTGTAGCCTTTCATTAATTTCTCATATGCACATGCGAGATTAACTATAGATGATTCACTATCGGGTTCGGACTCGCAAACCTCACTAGGGCTATCATCTAGTGCCCGTGTGTATGATGTTCCAATGGAACTTGAAGAGGAAGTCTCCAAAGCTTGTCGGATCGCCTCCAAATTCCCTTGATGCGCTTTAATAAATTTCTATAAGGTGTAAGTACTATCAAAATGAACAAACTTGTTAGAAAATGATGAATCAAAAGCATTATGCATAAATTCTAACAAAAACTTATTCATTGTAAACTTCTTTTATCATTTTTACACCACTTGGATTTCTCCGTAGTGGGTACAATATAAGCATTTTCAATAACTTTCCATAAATCAAAATGTTTAAATCTAACAAATATATTAAATCTAGAACATCATTGGTCATAGGGGAAAGCATTGAATTTAGGAGCAACATTTATATCATAGCCTAATCTCATATCCATAATTAACAAAAAATGTGCAAGCAAGACAATAATAAATCTCAAAATTAGATTAGCACAAATAAGATAACTTGGATCTTTAACTCAAGGTGATTAAACCTTAAATCAAAGAGCACCAATCTCTGATACCAATTGAAAGCACCCTAATGCCACTAGGAAAGAACCCTAGAGGGGGTGAATAGGATTTATGCTAATCTAATCCAATTTAATGCTAATTTAAAAGTTTACTAACAAATATATCTTAGCACAAGAGATATGAATAATATATGTGCAAGGATAATAAACCAAGGGCAATATGAACACAAACAAGATAGTGGAAATATAAACAATAAGCAATAGGGAAAGGCGATATAAGATGTGAACACAAAAATAAGTATGCCAATGCAATCACAAACAAATGATATGATCACGGAGTTAGGTCCTCACGACCTATGTCTCCGCTCCTCACCTCGAGGAGATCTCAACTATCACAACCGAGTTTTCTATGCTCACTCGAATAACGTTTATACCACACAATATCAGTTTTTAACGCTCACCGATCAATGTTCACAATCTCACACTGTAACTACACTAACTACCATCTCAAGTGTTGGTCTCTAGCCCGTGTCTCCCTCAAGTATTAGGAATTATAACCTCTCTCTAGGTATTACCACCTACCTCACTCCTCTTCAGACGACCCCGTCTCTCACCACACACTCCTCTTGATCTACTAGTGTAATACAAAGTAAATCCTCACAATTAAGCTCTCTACAACAATTCACACAATTGCAAATAGACTTCAAAATATCTAAGTGTTGGCCTAGCCCGTGTTACCTTCCTCAAGTATTCGGAATTACCACCTCTCACTAGGCTTTACTACCGACCCCACTCCTTTTGAAACCGATCCCGTCTCTCACCAACCATTTCTCTCGGTGTCCAAGTGTAATAAAATGTGCAACTCACAATTAGGCTCACAATACAAATAAATTTTTCTCTACAATGAATGAGAACACAATGTAAGCTCACACTCAATGTCACACAAACCACCACAACCTAAATTATACAATGAATATAAATACAATAAGATCAATGGTTGTGTGTGAACAAAGAGATTCAATAAAAAACAATTAAACTCGATATGAAATCTAGCTTATGGAAATTGAATCAAAATAATAAAATAGCTAGAATTGAGTTTAAGGAAACTTCTATAAAGATGACAAGAGAGAGGGAGAAGAGTTGAATGCTCAAACACCAATAGATGGTCTCCACTTGCTCTTGTAAAATTATCTTCACAAACCAAAACTTGAAAATACTTAAAAGATTCTTAAACAAACTTAAACCAAAACTTAAACTCTTTTAAAACTTTCTTAAAACATTCTCTTGGATGGTGGGAGAGGTAAATGCAATGGGGTATTTATAACAACCCAAGACATCAGCCAAAACCCCAAGGAAATGACCAAAAACCCACACAAAAACAGAATCTGGAAATAACCGTTACTGTGCAATGGTCATATTTATACGTCGAATTGCATTCGACTTATTATAAGTTGACTTATGATCAACTTACAACAAGTCGACTTGAAAGTTCACATAAGTCGACTTGAAGAAGAAAATTAACACACAAAACACAGGTCATAAGTCGACTTGCATTCGACTTATCATAAGTCAAGTTGTGTTCATGAATAAGTCGGCTTAGCAGAGAAAAAAATACACTTTCTAGACGAGTTCATAAGTCGACTTATCAACTCTGATAAGTCGACTTATGAACATGCACAGACACTATGCATGTCCAAAATCTGATTTTTCAAGTGCATTTAAAAATAGCAAATAAATTTTAAAAAATATAAAACTTTGGAAAATGAATTAGACATGATAATACCCATGTTACAAAAGAAATTTTTTAAATTGCATTTCCCATTTGTAAAATATCATTATTTTGCAAATAAGTCCAAAACATGAAAATGTAAACACATGAATTTTGATATTTTGGCTAAACCATGTTTTAAAACTTTACACAATGATTATATAGACTTAATGGAAGATATAAACTATTGTTATGAAGTCTATAAACAATAAATACAATATTTTCATAAATACAATAGAATATAAAACATATGAGTATGTATATGAATATATATTTATTTCATATCTATGAAATCAAACCAAAACATATATATATATATATATATATATATATATATATATATATATATATATATATATATATATATATATATATATATATATATATATATATATATATATATATATATATATATATAAACCAATAAAATATGTGTGTATATGATATTGAGCTTAAAGTATCTGCACACATAATATAACACCTAAACTATTTTACCCAAGCTTGATCTTAATCTTCAATAAGCTCTTCTTGGTAAACTTGCGGATGAAGCTTGAATTTGAATCTTCAACTTGAATTGCAAGGCTTCACTCCACTATTCCGCTACCCTCTATTGGATATGATCGGGAATGCTCGATTTTATCCATCCTCCAACATATTGTTTGCCTAGAATAAATACAAAACACAAACACTAGACAAACAACATTAGTGGTAAATTGTTTGCTAAACATCATCAAAACAAAAGGACTCAACACGTGATTGTTAAGGAAATTTTCTTTCACAAGAAGTTCTAATAATCATTCTATAAGCAAATATTTACTCATTGTGAGACTTTATGTGCTGTTGATTATTATTTTGTTTTTGATTATTAGTTTGACTGTAAATTGATTTGATCATCGAGGGATCAAATTGGGAGACCCCTTCAAATTAGACAGGCTTATGAGCAATTTCAATAATTTGAGGGACTTGAAATTAGACAGGCTTATGAGAAATTTTAATAATTTGAGGGACTAATATAAAATTATTGAAGATGTTTTCAGTCCCTTATTTATGTCATAAGGCCTGTTGGTTTTTAGTTTTTTAGTTTTTGTACGTCTGCAAAAAAATTAATGACGAGGATCGAAAACCCAACTACCCGGATTAGAACTTTGAGACAATTGCGAGAGAGAAAATATATTTTCAGATGTTTATGTATCATTTTAGTTTTATTTGTTCACTTTCTACTATTATTTTCTATGATAACCATTTAGAACAAGAAGAAAATAAGTGTCACGTCATTTGCCACCTCAACTTTCTTTCTCTTAAATTTATATCATGCAAATAAGATTTTACAAAATTAATAGAGATAAATAAAGAAAGGGAAATGATTAAGGAAATTATTATGGTCACAAAAAGAATTTAACACCCAATTTTAATTTAATAGATATCAGAAGAAGACATAGTTCATAATTAAGGTGTGTAGGAGGATCAGGTTGAGAAAAAATGTATGGGGATCAATTTGAGTATGAACATGCATCATTGAGCGTAGCATGGTCATAAATGAAATTTTAATTGATTATTAGTGTTATGGTATTCTCAATCATCAAAGTGCAACCCGTTGTAACAACAAACAGGCATAGTTTTGCATGCAATGCCCTAATCGAGTTGGTGGCTAGAGACCAACAAGGATTCCAACCTAGCTGACTCGCCGAGTCAACATTCCTTCATGTCAACTCGAATGGCGGTACTTGTCGGACCTCTTGTCGAAGACGACTCACCACGAGCCCACTCGATCAATTATTCGACTCCCGAGGTCGACTCGAAAGGCGTTACTTCTCGGCGAAGCTAGAGGATGACTTCAGCCTCGAGCCTCTCCTACTGACAACGTCGACGTCGCATTTAATACTTAGCAGGCGCCATCATACCTCTAGCCCCAATAGTCTTCATGACTCATCGGACCATGTCGACATAAACATGCCTCAGATCGCTTTACATTTAATGTTGAGGTGATCTCTCCTCCAGTCGCCAGCCAGCACCTATAAAGCAGGAGCTGACTCAGCCGCTAGCCCATACTTCTTTATCGTCATCCTTTGCTCGGCCACAATGATGGTTCTACCCCTTATACCACTAGTATAGATAGGGGTACTATTCAAAATACCGAGGTAGGCTAATTTTTTACGCCATTTTCTGAGCTACATTTGCAAATTCTACTACACACAAGAACTCTCATAGTTCTTCACCTTCCCCACTCACGTTCACCAGCTGACTTGATCGTCGGACGAACCACAGGGGAACCAATCCCCATTCTCTCACGAGTTTCTACTTGTGCAGGCTTCAACCACTCAACCCATAATCGGATATTCGATGAAGGAAGCAGCCCCTCATCAATTTTACCCACATCCAACCATTTTAATTGACTGTGTGATCACTTAACATCAACAATTATATATTTTGTAATTATAAATTATTTTAATTGATTAGACTTCTTAGGTGAAGATAATATTAGGTGTCAACAAGTAAATTTCTAATAGATACGTGGATACATATTAGTTTTTTTGACGTATGACATGTTTTTAGGTTTTAAGAGTAGTTCATTAATTTTTCTATGTATAGGAGGGATATGATTATGAGAGTTTTTAATTATGGGTAGTAATAATTTGATTAGAATTACTACATGTTTTATTAGTATTTTTTAATTATGGATAGTTTTACATTGATAAGGATTTTTAATGAGGCTAAACTAAGATTTGGTGTCTATGAGTCATCTTTTAATAAGATAGAGAGGCACGTGACTATTATTTGATATGATACATATCATACATTTAGATGGCATGTGCCAATTTTTTATGTGTTTAGGATCAGCATCAATTTCTCATTATATAGGAGCTACATGAAACTTTAACCCATAAATCTATAAATGTTCCAATTTACCCTCATTTAGGGACCTTAGCCCGTTTTATTAACTGGGAGAATTGGTAAGGGCTAAAGAGACATGAATAGAATTGTTGATGGACATGAGAGAGGTTATTGAATTTGCTCTAAGTTCTACCCAAAAATTATGTTATTCCTAGGCAAATATTATTATGTTAGTTTTTAGTTGAAATATTTCTCTTCCGTTGTTCGAAATTAACAATGTTAAAATTAATAAACCAACAATTTTCTGTAGAGTCATTTGATGGACATGAGAGAGGTTATTGAATTTGCTCTAAGTTCTACCCAAAAATTATGTTATTCCTAGGCAAATATTATTATGTTAGTTTTTAGTTGAAATATTTCTCTTCCGTTGTTCGAAATTAACAATGTTAAAATTAATAAACCAACAATTTTCTGTAGAGTCATTT
>NC_033800.1:50423142-50441682 GCF_001876935.1 Asparagus officinalis
CCAAATACTTTTTCTCTCTTCACAAAACCCTAGGATTTTATCTGCTGCAGCTGTTTTTCTTCTCTGCCTTTGCGTCTCTACAGCCGCCAAAAGAAACCTCAACTGCACGCCTCCGACCCTGCCTTCACACGCCGAAAACAATCACAGCCTCCTGCTTTTGTTCTCCCGCACTGCCCCCAAAAAACCCTAGGTAAAGCCTATTCCTATTTATAGCCTAGTGGTTAATCGGGTGGACCCTGTTGAACAAACCAAGATGGACCGGTTTGTGGCAATCTCTTCACAAAGCACTCCTAAACCCGCTGGGCAATAGCTTCCCACGCGGTTTGTCCCAGCCCTCCATCTCTTCACATGGGTGGGTGGACCCCACATGCATTCATTCACAATTCTCCACCTCGGCGAAGTTTTCCCAAAACTGAGCCGACACCAACCAAAACAAATGTCTCACTTGTTGTGTCCAGTACACCGTGAAACAATTCACGACAACAGACTCAATCCATAACAAGTCGAGAACCCAAAAAAGAATGCAAACACTCTCCAAATGTCAGTATCAACTCACCAAATCGATCTCACCCCCATCAAAATCCAAACCACGTCGGTATCTACTCACCAAATCGATCTCACCCCCATCAAATAATCCAACCCGGCTGCATCATAAAGATTGCCTACGTATCCTCTTGCCCAAGGAATCAAGCCGAACGTAGTTCACCCAAATGGCCTCCAAATACCTCAATCCACTAGAAGAGTTCGCAATCCTTCTCTAACATCACGATCAAGTCTACGACTGATAGCACCTCCAATGGCGTGTCACCTCAGCTAGAATCCCAAATAATGCAGTATGATCTGGAGTAATCTTTACCCAATGTGGAGTAGCATCACTCTCCACCCGCTGCGATACCTCTAAGGTCTGTCCAAAACTCTCCACCTGCTGAGAGTCAATTGGCTTCCTCATCGAAGCTTCAACCAAAGTGACACTACCAGACCTATCTTCCAATGGAGTTTTACCTCCAATCACAGCAGTTGACAACTCTTTAATAGGATGACCCAAATATGTCGAAGCCTCTGTCCAGAAACTCTTCTGCAGACCATTGCTCGACCACCAACACCGTTCCTCCTCCAGCAAGGTACGGTTCTCCAAATTTGTCACCCTATCTAGCTGTTCCAAGATTTCCTTTCCAACGAAGTGTCTCGAAATACCGTGAGCTCGGCTCTAATACAGAAATAGGTCCATCTTGTACCTCCCACCAGAATGGAGTACCTTCACCTTTCTGTCTATTACACACTTCTTCAATCTGTTGGAAACTACTAGGACTTTCTCCAAAGGGGATTTGGTTGCAACCCAAACACGCCTAGAACAGCCACCAACAAAGGAAACCAAACGCCTATTACCTCCCAATGATGTCCCCTTGGAAGGCCCCCAAACATCCACGTGAACTCCTCCAGAACGACCCTTAGCACGGTGAATAGAGGTGCCACACTTCACCTCGGTCTTCTTGCTCACATCAACATGTTCACTGGACTTCAAACTGCAGGTCTTTGCACCCTCTTTCAATCTATGCGAGGAATCAATACTGGAATGGCCAAGCCCCAAATGCCGCAGTCTAGTCGAATCAACAGAAGTCGTCAGCTCTCCACCTGCCACTATACCTCCAGTCAAGTAATACAGGTTATTTCTCCTGACGCCCTTCATCAAAATACGAGAGTCTCTCGCAATCTCGAGAACCATGTCCTCAACACGAACCTTCAGACCCTCTCCAACCAAAGCTCCAATCGAGATCAAGTTCTTCCTCAAAGAAGGAACATATCTCACATCGTTTAACTCTCTAACAGTCCCGTCAAACATCTTTATGCGAATTCTTCCTATCCCAAGGATCTGGCATGCACGGTTATCAGCCATGTACACCACACCACTATCCACCAGCTTCTCAAAACTGGAGAACCATTCCCTTCTAGGGCACACATGATAGGTCGCACCACTATCCAACATCCATTCAGATTCCTCCGAATAGCTATCTGTAGGACTGATAGAAAGCGAATAAATAGAAGAGTCAGAATTATTACCATCCGATACGATGTTTGCTTCTGATGATGGTTGCTTCCCTTTTCCCTTCTGCTTATTCTTCATCCATTCGTCGAGCTTTGGGCAGTCTTTCTTCCAATGACCAGTCTCCTTGCACCAAGCACACTGATCTTTTCCAATTCTAGACTGTGACTTCCAATTCTTTCGGTTTGGACCCTTCCCTCTTGCGACCAACGCCTCCGCTACCGGCTCAACCGAAGCCTCCTTATCCTTCTTTCGAAGCTGATAATTCACAAGTGCAGCGGTGACCTCACTATACGAAAGTGATGCCTTCCCATTAATCAGAGTAAGAACGAAGGTCTCATATTCCTCGTCGGGCAAGGAACTCAACAACAGCAACGCCTTGTCCTCATCTTCAATCTTGACATCCACATTCGCCAAATCCGCAAGAAGCTTTGTGTAGTGGTTCATGTGATCTCTAATGGAGGTTCCCTTCTTCAACTGGAAACGATAAAGTCTCCTCTTCAAATGCAAGCGATTTTCCACACTCTTGGTCAAATACTTGCTTTCGAGAATCTCCCAAATCTTCTTCGCAGAAGTCTCATTCATCACATCATATTTTAGATCTTGAGTCAAACAAGACCTAATCACACCACACACCGTTCGATTCATCTTTTTCCAAACCTTCTCTTCAATCTCATCTGGCTTGCCATCTAACTCCAATGTATCCTCCAAATTCTGCGCGTTCAGCGCATCCAAAACCTCGCATCTCCATAATCCAAAATTGTTTGTGCCATTAAATTTCTCCACATCTATCTTCATAGAGTGGATATTCAAACTCTGAATAGTCTTCACGCCAGAAGAACCACCCTCGACTCCCGAAGCACCTTCTTTCCCCGACATCTTACGCATCAACGAACAAAGAATAGATCCAAAGCTGAAAGATAGAGTCTTTACCGAAAGATCCCACCTTTATCACCAACGAAGTCCTAAACGGGCCTCCAAATTGATCTACTCCTCCAAACCCTAGATCTGGAATCTGGGCTCTGATACCACTTGTTGTGCGCAGCGGAAATTTCGGCAGAGTTTCTGGTGCACAATAAAGAGAAAGATCGATAATAAGAATTCCTGTCTCACCAAGGAGACAAGAATCTGAAGCGGATATCTCAACCAAGTGAGATATCGGCTCTTCCTCTCATCAGTTCTAGGACTGACTTGTCGAGGGATCCTAAAACTATTACAATGGTCACAAACTCAAACAACCAATTTTTACGTGGTTCGGCAAACTGCCTACGTCCACGGGGCAAGGAAGGGGGAGATCTACTATTAGAGGGAGAGAATACAACTAGGGTTTACAACTCTCACAATTTAAACCCTCAATTAACTCTCAAATCTCTAACAAAAGGGATACCCAAAAGAAAACCTCTCAAAAGCCGTACAAAAGACTTTTTCTCTTAAAGCCTCCTCTGCCTCCGCACTGTATTGCTCCAAAAGAGAACTCAGCCGCTGCTTTTCCCCAAGCCCCTGCTTCCGTACCTTGCACGCGCCTCCAAGCCTTCGGTTTGCACGCCGCTTTTTCCCTGGCCTTCGCACACGTCCTTGCTGCTCCCTGCAATTTTCTTTTGCTGCCGCCAAAAGAACCCTTCCACTTGCACGAAAACCTAGGGGGGGAACTAGGGGACTATTTATAGGGAGTTATGTACCGGGTGGGCCTTGAGTTTGTCCGCTGAACAAAACCAAAAAGCTATCCCCTTTTATCTCTTCACACGGAAGAGAATGCTGGCCTATCACTACACGTGAAGGTGGACCCCACACGGTTTCACATTTCCTACCCACTGTCTACTACTATAGATGGAATATCGATTATTACAGTTTAGCTTTACGGTCTGTTTGGTTGTTTTCCCGAAAAAATCAGAAATAGAAAACTCAGTTTTTAAATGATTTCAATAGCTTTTATGATATTTTCTACATTTCTTTTTTTCACAAAGAAATCACCCCATTTCACCTCCAAATCACACAAAAAATAAAAAAAGCCGCAATAGTAACAATGCTTTTAGTTTTCCATTTCTTGTGTTTGTTTGAACAAAAAAATAGAAAGGGAAATCAGCCGCAATGATAACAATGTTTTTAGCATTTAAATAATCTGTTTTTATCACATTGAATGTTTCAACAGTGTTTTTAGTAATTAAAAATTCATAGAAGTTACATTTCTAAGTTTTTCCAGAGATTTTTGGTGTGAAAACACATTTCTTAAAAATCTAACGTGACATCCTACGTGGCAACCTCATTTCTTTAAATCATAAAACGAAACAAACATGTGATTTGAAAATCGGTTGAAACCAAAATCCTACGTGGCAGGGGGGATTTCTTGAAATGTGAGATGGCAGGTTTTCTCATTTTTTTTTTTGTCAAACAAACATCCCCTTAAAGTAGTCGGTTCAAAGCAATAGGATTTTTTAATTTTACTACTTAATTTGTGTTTTTAGTGGCCTTAGTTATTATGAATTCTTGCATGAAGGATTAATTTGTTTGCGGTAATGACCATTTGATTGGTCACAAGGTATATGAGTAGCTGTCATCGTAAATTTCGTACTCCAAAAAAATTTACGTATTATGCGCAAGTTACTTATGATTGATCACTTGCTTGTGAGTCGCCAAAAGATTGCATTAACCATACCTGTAAGAATTTTCATTATCACCATCCGTTCTTCTACTTTCTCATTCCTTTTTGCTTTCACAATGGACGCAGGCACGTATATCACACGCGCAGGCTAGCTTAGAACAAAAATCTTCCCATTTTATTCAATTTTTTCAAAAGGATTGATATGCCTCACAAAACGGCAACAATTCTACCACTTACAAGAACTCGACAACGTACATAATTCACTCACGCGCCACAATCCTCAGGAACAAACGACAACTGCCAGTTAATAAGATCGTAAGTGAACCTTGTATTGAACTGCTGGTGCGCTCCGATGTCAGTCCTGTCGTCCCGAAAAATCCCGAGGCAAAACACCCGGGCCTGGTCATTCGTCACGTACAGCTGCTCTGGCCTGACAAGAAGATCCGCATCTTGTAGGTTGAAAGTCAAGGAAGGCAAATAATCAAGACCCGGCTGCTCTCGCATATGGTAGCAGAGGTCAAGGTCATCAGACGCTGTATCATCCTATTAGCAATGAGGAGGGCAAATAATCAAGACAATATCTTCTTTTTAGAAATATGTATATATACTACTCAAATATATCAGGTTTGATGGGTATGAAGTGGCAACCTATTAGCAATAAGGAGGGCTAACAAGAGTTAGACTCATAACGTGCACCGTATCTTTTGATGTGACTATTAGGTTATGTTCATCTATGATACGTAGCTTATTTTTTTTAATGAGCTGCTAATTAACTCATGCCTATTATTTTCTACTATATATATATCATACATATCTCCTAACATTTTGATTAGTATGCGGCCGATTTTACTAGTAGGGAATATAGAAAATATATTCTCACTCTTTGGTTAAAATGCATATCTGGTACTTTGAAAATATGATTAATCTAGCTGCTGTGAATTTAATAAATAATCAGATTTTAGAGTAAAACGGCAAACAAGTACTTATGAACGGTGTGAAGATAAATAAAGGGTAAATTTGAGATAAGCCAACTACCACGTAGAAGATTTGTTGCATTTTGAGATAACCCCTAGATTTCACAGAGGTCGTAATTCTTTCCATAACTAGTTCTTGTGCACGTGCAATGCACGTCGTATTTTTTTATTTTCTTACTATAAAATACGTCAGATTCATTTTGAGTTAAAATCTATAAACATGTTTACATTTGCCATAAATTTTATTTAAATATTTTTAAAAATTTTATAAAATAGATGATTGATTTTTAAAATCCTTTGGGCGTAGGAATAAACAACTAACAAGTTTGCAGTGGAAGATAGGTGAATGTAGTACATTCTTAAGAATTATTAATTTTTACTTAGTTTGTTTATAAATAGGATCTCATTATTAACTAACTATAAGGCTTAGTACATTTTTTTTTTGTTGGACGTTCAAGGCAGGCAAAGGACCCATGTGAGTCCTCATCACAATGAATGTTATACAATTTAAGTACAAAGAAAAAATGAGGGTTGATCAATGGTGTAGCTGGTTAGGAGAATCTCCATCAACTTAATTTGGTATGTGGATTTATAATAGATGGAGATGGAGAATGGTGGTTATGAAAATAGTGGGTGCGTGTGGGTAATTAATATGGTTTTTGTTTGTGTGGTTTTCTTTGTTCATTTTCAAGGTATCTGTGGTCCTGTGGATATATATAGCTATAACATTGATACTCTCGTTTGGTTTTGTGGAAGAGTATGGGTGTTAAAAAAATTAAATTATCTAATCCGGTTAAAGTAGGATTATATAAGTTTAGCCCATACATGAAATTTGTTTTAACCAACACTCATGTGTAAATATTATAATTGACATTGAGATTCAAGATATGTGTGAGATTCTCTTTGATTTTTATACAAATAGTATTTATTTAAATAATAATAGTATAATTAAACTCTGTGATTTGAAAAAAAATCAAACATACAATATAAGTAATTGCTATAATCTAATCTAATCTAATCTAATCTAATAAGAAGAAAATTAATGAAAATGATGTGAAAATTGTTGTAATTTCATAATTTATAATTTTTAAACAATCTAATCTAATCTACTAAGAATAAAATAACAAAGACACACACCTGTTGAAGGAGATGAAAGTGCTATGAAAATTATTATAATTTCTGATTAAAAAAGATCAAACATATAATATAATTAATTGCTTTAAAATAATATAATCTAATATAATAAGAAAAAAAATAGATGAAAGTGCTGTGAAAATTATTGATATTTTTTATATGGAAAAAATTAAATATCCAATATAATTAATTTCTTTAAAATAATCTAATCTAATCTAATAAGAAGAAAATAACAAAGGCATATACATGTAGAAGGGGATGAAAGTGCTACAGAAATTGTTGTAGTTTCTTGGCTTATAAACATTGGTATGTGATGTTGCATATGAGAGGATAACAATTGTAAATAGAGTTCTATTTAAATAATAATTAATAGTATAATTAAACTTTAAAACTATTTATGCAATATTGTGAATTACTTGAATTTTAGTTAGTGAGAGATTGACACGTTGTGTCCTCATATCGCAGTCGTTTGTTTTAATTTTCTTTTTTTATAATTTTCAAAATGATTTTGTCTCTTTAATTTATTTGGTGGATTTTGCAAATACCCCGTCCACATTATGTACATTTGTAGGTCTGCGCTGTTCCGACGTTCGACCTCTGGGGCGGACATTATTTGTCTCACTAATTTGCTTGTTTTTACATATACGTCATTCATCTTGTATACATTTGTAAATTTGGCATTTAATAATTTTATTCAGGTTTACATTTCAATTTAAACTATATCCTTATCTTCATAATATTATATCCAATAAGAATTCATCAATTTATTAATTTTCTCTTACTTAATGGATTAGTATTTGAATTTTAAAGATATTTTTTTCTACTAAAATATTTTCTCAAACTCGTACTTTTAAAGGGAGTATGATATGATTATGTTCAAAAAACTGTAAACGCTTAAGGGAGGGAGGTTATCTCAAAATGGGCCAAACTTTAGAAGGGTTATGTTAAATTTATCCATAATTAAGAAAACTAATATTTACCGAGATGAAAATACATAAGGGTAAAGGGAACTAACCGGGACAAGACCTAGAAGCGTAAAAATGCTTTGGAGCTTATTCCTCACAACATCATAAGGGCCTCCGGCTAAATAACTCATCGCAGCCCCTGAGTCGATGATGCATCCTCCAGTCCCATCAGCTTGACGGTCAAAAGTCCCCGGTGGGAAATTCATGGGTTGGCCATCGATGCTGATATCGTTGAGTTTGAGATAGTAGAAACCATCACTGTGCAGTATCGGAGTCGTTTGAACATCACCGTTCATGACAATGTCATCGCCGAAGGCTAAGGATTTGACTTTCTCAACTTGTGGAGGGAAGAGGCAATAGGAGAATCTACCGTGGGTGTCATCAATCAGCTGATTGACTAAAGAATGTGGGCTTGAATCTAGGCCGAGGATGCCGGAGGGCACGCCAGTGTATTCTTCCAGTCCTTGGTACCGGTGTGTGCAACCTGTGAGATTTTAAATAGATACTTGTCAACTATTGTAATATTACCACGACCAACATGTGGCTGTTTAGTTATAATAATGCAAATAGGACTGAAGTTTAAACCAAGAGGGGTTGGTACAACATAAAACCAGTTCAAAGGTTATATTTTAGCCTAAGGAGAACTGGACCTATTCTAGCGCATTTTTCCCAATCAGGGTTTAATTGGCCCGAAATGAGGCCATTTTGGAGTAAGGATTATATTAGAACACCCTATAGAATTGGATAATATATATCATCCGTTGGCGGTTACAGGGTTAGTTTCGAAATTGTAGCTATTGAATCAATGGTGTAAATCGCCCCACTCCTATAGTGATGGTTCTGATAGGAAACCTACTGTGCATTTTAAGTGGTTTTACGAAATACACGTTAGTCACATACATCGACACGGTCGGTTAACAGCTAGTTACTTACCATATGCCAAGCCCTGGAATGTCTCAAACTCCCCACTCGAATTGTGGAAGTAGAACGTCTCTCTCGATAGATCACCTTCAACCCACGACTGATCGGCATACGTAATAACATACTTACAAACGCCAGTTATACACGCATATGGATGTACACAAAGTGGATCATCACAGGCCATTTTCCGGTACGTCGGAGAATCAGGAGGATTAAAAGTCCCAATCTGCTCGGGAAAGCACGGATTGCAAGGTTTACATTGTATCCAGGTGACGCCACTGCCGGTGTCCATTTCGAGATAGTACATTCGGTCGTCTTGTCCTGTGCCGATGCCAACGACTGCAAGGTAAAGGCTTTGGTCCTCAAAAAAAGGAGGGTGGATGGTAGTTTTGTTGACTTGAGTGGAGGTGATCTCTTTGATACGAGACATGCGCGCTTGAGATTGTCGGATGAGTTTTTCTGTAAGACTGCCTGGTTTGGCTGTCTCATTGAAGGGAGAGTGCGGTGAGAAGCGGTCGATGAACTCGATGCGGAGGCCTGATGTTGTGAGAGCGAGGAGGAGGAGGAGGAAGAAGAGGATTTGAGCCATGGAGATGTGTTTGAGGGCGTTTGAGTGAGAGTAGAGTGGTTTAAATAAGTGTGAGAGTTTGCGTTAACGGAAAAAGCATCCGCATGAAGGCTAGCTATCAATTCAATCTGCATGTGATCTTCAAATTATGCTAGAATTTCTCATCCCTTTAGTTATTTCTATGATTATGGTGATACGTATAGTAATTATATGGATGATTTGACCAAGCTAGTATGGCAAGAGGCAAGATACCATGTATAACTGAAAATGCTTAGGATTACAATTAGCTAGTGGATATAAAATATATTTTTAGAATAAATGTTTTAACATGGCAATACACATTTATAATAGTAATAGCTTAGGTTAGATGATTTTTTGGAGATAAGTTATTAAAAAATTTTGAGGGAAGGATTCAGTAAGTTATTTTTTCATAAATTTAAAGTCTGGAATTATCCAAATCTATTATACTAGGTGTACAAGTATACTATTAATGACATAAAATCAAACAATTTCCTATACAAATATAACTAATTCATTTAATATCAAAATATAGTAAATAATTTTAATATAGTATAGTGTAATCAATAATTTAACTAATATAGTAAAATGTGGATTTAGAAATATATTTACTATACATTTATTCGTAATCAATAATTTCAAAATATAGTTAATCTTAAAATATAACAAAGATAGGTATACATATAATTTACTATAAGGGGCTGTTTGGTTCGTTTCCTAGATATAGGGAAATGTATTTCCATGTACAAAAACACAAGTTTTGAATTTTCCAAACATTTCCAAGAAATAGATTGTTTCGCTTTGGTTCGCGCAAAAAAATGGTGGAAAACCAATGTATTTATTTTTCTTGTATTTGGTTCGCATGGAAAAAAAAGGGAAAACTTTTGTTTATATGGCAAAAAGCCGACGTAACTGCAGTTTTCGTCGATTTCACGAGGTTGAGGAATGAATTGGGGGAGAGAAAAAAATCTGAAGTAGCGGTGATTTTTACCGAGTTTCCCTTCTTCAACCCTAGCGAACCAAAGATGGAAAAAAACCAACGAAAAGCTTATATCCTACGTGGCCATGAAAAATCTGATGTGAAGGCGGTGTAAAACTTTTCCACCGAGTTAAAAAAACCAACCAAACAGCCCCTAAATTTATAGTAAAACTCAGAACAAAATAACATTAATTTATAGTAAATATATCAATCTCTCTAATAATTACAATATAGTGTATAAAAATGAAATATACATGTATAACAAGACAGGTATACATTTAATATCAAAACTTGGATGATTTTCAGTTATTCAAGTTTTGAAATATTCAAGTATTTTTAAAATTTTAGTTATATTATGCACGTGCAAAAAATATTAGGACTTTTAACATCGATGACCTTAGCTAATGAATATGGTGTTATAGAGTTGACTATTTCCCTTATTCCCTTTTGTTATTTTAAATAAGAGATTATATTTTCATATATTAAAAATAAAATTGTTAATTTTATACAAATTATTAAAATATTAATATATCAATACAAGTATACAAAAATTATATTCTTATATATATCAATCGACAAAATAAATTGTATATTATTTATAACTAATTCAAATTTTAGTTGCTCTATATAGTTATTGGTTTTAATATTAATACAAGTGGTTTATACAAATGTTATTAGAAATAAACAGTTCAAATTTATTTGTAGTATAATTAAGTATCTAATACTTAATATGATTTGATATCATTTATATCTAAAAATTGTCACATGATACACTTTCAAATATTTACCATAAAGATAATATACTCTACACTAAATTATCAAAAATAGAAGCCTAAAGATATTGAATAACTGCAAATAATATCACAAATTCTAGTGTAATGATCAAATTTATGATTTACCATAAAACACATATACACTTCTACGTCCTCATGAATTAGTGGCCATCTGGGTACTTTTCTTCATAAGAACATTGGAGGTTAAAAAATTTTATTAAGCTTGCTTCCATTGGATACAAGCTTACACACACAAATTTATAATATACTCTATACAAAATTATCAAATAATAAGAGATATTTTATAATTTAGATCTTATGGGATGTAATTTTGAAATTACTTTAATCAGAGAATAAAATAAGTGAAAATATTAAAACAAGATTTTTAATATTATTATAAATATTAAAAACTTAACTACAATATTAGCATAATTAAATTAGTTAAAATAAACGTCCAGACAATTTGATATCTCTAATTTCACATATAAAATTAGAACATAATTTAAAGCCTGGAATTATCCATATCTATTATACTAGGTATACAAGTATACTATTAATGACATAAAATCAAACAATTTCCTATACAAATATCACTAATTCATTTAATATCAAAATATAGTAAATAATTTTAATATAGTATAGTGTAATCAATAATTTAACTAATATATTAAAATGTGGATTTAGAAATATATTTACTATACCTTTATTTGTAATCAATAATTTTAAAATATAGTTAATCTTAAAATATAACTAAATAGGTATACATATAATTTACTATAAATTTAGAAATACTCAACTATAATTAATTTAATATAAAAATATAGTAAAACTCAGAACAGAATAAAATTAATTTATAGTAAATATATTAATCTCTCTAATAATTATAGTATAGTGTATACAAATAAAATATACATGTATAACAAGATAGCTATACATTTAATATCAAAACATGGATGATTTGGAGTTATTCAAGTTTTGAAATATTCAAGTATTTTATAAACAATATACAATATTATCAAATAATAAGAGATATTTTATAATTTAGATCTTATGGGATGTAATTTTGAAATTACTTTAATCAGAGAATAAAATAAGTGAATATATTAAAACAAGATTTTTAATATTATTATAAATATTAAAAACTTAACTATAATATTATCATAATTATTTTAGTTAAAATAAATGTACAAACAATTTGATATCTCTAATTTCACATATAAAATTAGAACAGAATTTAAAGTCTGGAATTATCCATATCTATTATACTAGGTATACAAGTATACTATTAATGACATAAAATCAAACAATTTCCTATACAAATATAACTAATTCATTTAATATCAAAATATAGTAAATAATTTTAATATAGTATAGTGTAATCAATAATTTAACTAATATAGTAAAATGTGGATTTAGAAAAATATTTACTATACATTTATTTGTAATCAATAGTTTTAAAATATAGTTAATCTTAAAATATAACTAAATAGGTATACATATAATTTACTATTAATTTATAAATACTTAAATATAATTCATTTAATATCAAAATATAGTAAAACTCAGAACAGAATAACATTAATTTATAGTAAATATATTAATCTCTCTAATAATTATAGTATAATGTATACAAATGAAATATACATGTATAACAAGATAGGTATACATTTAATATCAAAACTTGGATGATTTGGAGTTATTCAAGTTTTGAAATATTCAAGTATTTTATAACATTTTAGTTATATTATGCACGTGCAAAAAATATTAGGACTTTTAACATCGATGACCTTAGCTAATGAATATGGTATTATAGAGTTGACTATTTCCCCTATTTTGTTTTGTTATTTTAAATAAGGGATTATATTTTCATAATATTAAAAATAAAATTGTTAATTATATACAAATTATTAAAATATTAAATATCAATACAAGTATACTAAAATTATATTCTTATATATATATCAATCGACAAAACAAATTGTATAATATTCATAACTAATCAAATTTTAGTTGCTATATATAGTTATTGATTTTAATATTAATACAAGTGGTTTATACAAATATTACTAGAAATAATCAGTTTAAATGTATTTGTAGTATAATTAAGTAACTAATACTTATTATGATTTGATATCATTTATAGCTAAAAATTGTCACTTGATACATTTTCAAATATTTACCATAAAGATAATATACTCTATACTAAATTATCAAAAATAGAAACCTATAGATATTGAATAACTGCAAATAATATTGCAAATCTTAGTGTAATGATCAAATTTAAGATTTACCATAAAACACATATACACTTCTACATACTCATGAATTTGTGTTGCCATCTGGGTACTTTTCTTCATAAGAAAATTGGAGGTTATAAATTTTTGTTAAGCTTGCTTCCATTGGATACAGGCTTACACACACAAATTTGTATTGCGTATACTTCCTTGGAATTTCAGTAAGTAATTCTTCACACGTATCTTGAATGTGGATGCATTTTGCATTAGTAGCTCTTGAGAAATCATTAAGTCGGTAGATTTGTAAACCTGTAATAGTTTAAACAGAACGGATCTCTTATTATTGCAGCCATTTGTAACATTATAGATTGTTGTACAGTTTGGAGCAATTTTCTTTCTAGTTCACAAGAGAAGTGAAGCGGATCCAATCATTCATGTACCTTCGTTCTTTTGATCTCTGCAGAAACCTTTTGCAGCCTAATTCTTTTCTTAAACTTTGGAATTTCCTTTATAGTGTGTAGGAGCTTGCTTAACATAATAATAGGTTGCACATGATGATGCCCTTTTCTAATGTGTATCACATGATTCTTTAATCATAATACTAATATGCATCTTAATTGTATGGCAATGCTAATTTTTGCTTTAACTAGTGTGTAAGATACTCCAAAAAGCCGAAACAAATCATTCCTAGCATTGATGTCAGTGTCATTTATACTTTTCTTAGAACAGCAGGCATCTAATTAGTAAGAGTTTAATGAAACGTCTGCAGCTACAAAAACATAATTCCCCAAGTAATGTAAATGAAAGCTATAGAAATCCTTGTAGACATTATTAATATTAACATGGTTATTGCAAAATATTCGATAATGTAGCCCCATAATACGATGGAAGCCCTAAGCAAACACCAAGTTTTCAAGCGACAAGTTTGCGTGAATTGGTTTAAGCTAGGGAGGTGGTTCTATGGCTTTCGACTACCTGACGAGCACAGAATTCGGAGGGTTGCTCTTGGCGATCTTGCAGTGAGCAAAGGGGAAGAGGTTTTATGTGTACTTAACAGAGAAGCAGTTCATGAAGTCTTGCGAGTTCAAATAACTTCAGTTAAACCAGTTGCTTCGCAGTCTAGCCAGATCCTAGCATATGCAGGTTGAGCTAGTTTGGTTCAGGATTGGAGTCTGTCTTGTTACTGAAAATGTAAATATGGGTTTGCATGTATATCAGTGTAATGGTGTATATATGTGTAATGATGTGTACCCGCCGTGGGTAGAGCAGGTCGCGTGGGGACGAAGTGTTAATACTGCCAACGCTCCCAAGTCCCTTTGATTCGATCTTGTTTGCCTAACCGTGAGCGTGGGAATGGAAGGTGGAACTAACACCTGGGGCTTTCTTGGGGTCGGTATCAAACTCAGGCTTCGGCCTGCAGATCCTCGGGCCTTGTTAATGTTTCCCCCGTATCCAAAACAGAAGTGTAGTAATGTGTGTGTAAATTGATCCTGAGGATGGCCGACATTAAGGAGTCACGATTCTTTAAATTTCATGTAGCTGGTTATATTTGGTTGTTTTGTCATATACCTTAATTGTGTCCTTCTGTTTATGTTGTTCTGTTCTAAACCAAATATCTTGACCAGATCCATACTGACTGAGATAATGGAATCAAGCTAATCTATCCTACTATATCATAGTTTTGTATATATGAATATTACTATTTAATTTGGTTTATTAACTGCTTTAGTTGCTTAATTTGTTTTTTTCTATATGTCATAAATGATAAGAAAGAATGACGAGTTTAATTAAGAGTTGAAGTCAATAATTGGTAATTTAAACTTTTTGTTAAATTTAGTTCATAGCCTCTATTTTACTTTACGCCAATTAACTTCAGGTTGGGCATGTTCAAACTCCCTGACACTAAGCAATTGTCCCAATCTATTTATACTTCTTTATAACATCTTTAAATTTGTCTTACCTATGATTATAAGTTTTTTTTATTTTGCATCAGATAAAACTTCACAAAATTGATACTTTGGTAGTTTATTTTGGGCTGTGAACTTATTTTGGATTAGCATACCACCCCTACGTGTGCACTATGAAGATAATTGGCTGACATAATAACTTCGTGTTTTTAACCAAATCCATTCTTTACTTAGTACATGACTCATACCCAAATTTGTAACAATGTGAATACTGACTACCATGGTTATACTACTATCGTAGTAGCACTAGAAAGACACAAAAATATGGATCCTCTCTTATAAATTACAGCGAATACTAATAAATTCACCCTACATTTTCGCATCTCACCAAATATGAGAGTAGTACACAGTCCTTTATAGTCAAGTTAGCATTTTCAAAATAAATATCTAGCTAATTCAAGCACATAGAGGAGCTGATCTCGATCATCCAGATTCAAAAGGATGATAATTGTAAAAGAATGAGTAACGTGAGATACCCCAAAGTTCAGGGGCCTTAGTGAGATTAATAATGTTCATGAGGTTAGGGGCAAAATCTCTGAAGCTCAAAGGGGGTTTCGTGAAATTAACGCAAAAATAAGTCCATAACCCGATCCAACGGTTGATATACTCCAATCAACAAACCAACAGTCTTATTGAGGCCCATCGCTCCAAGCCCAAATCCAAGGCCTTCTTCTCCCTCTGCCCTTCAAAACCCTAAAACCCTTCCTTCTTCCCGTTCTTTTGGCGGCTCCTCTCTCTCTCTCTCTCTCTCTCTCTCTCTCTCTCTCTCTTATTTTTTCCCTTGTTTTTTCTTTTATTTTTGTGTTTTTGATTATTGAGTTCAAAAATCGTAGAAAATGTTGGTTCTCTTTGAAACCCCTGCTTGTTCGTCCTGATCAAAGTTTTAGACGAAGGAAAGCTCTCCAAAGTTGAGGTACTCACCCATTTTTTTTCTTTTTTCCTTTGTTTTTCCTTTAAATTTACCTATTTCTTTTACCCTGATTCATGCAGGAAATTGTAGAAAATTGTAGGAGTTGTCTTTAAAATACAGGGGTCTGGATATAATTTTCCCACAAAATACCCGTTATTTTTGGAAACCGAGGCAAACGGCGGGAGCAGCAGCAGACGAGATCTAACGAAGACGATGACGATGAATAATAATAATAAGAAGAAGAAAAACAATGAGAAGAGATTGGGCGGTAAAGCCCTCTCTCTTGAATCCTTCGCCAACGCAAAATCTAGGGCAACCGGCTACAATCCCTCGATCATCAGTAAGTTTTCTCTGTTTCATTTTTATGTTTCTTTTTCATATTTATTTTAGGTGAGTTAAGCCTATGTTTCTGTTCAAGTTTCAATCGTCAGTGCTTATTTGACATTGTCCACCCATTTAAATGAAATCTGATTTCTTATTTGTCTTGCTAATCAACATATAATTATGATCTTTATCTTGCTAGTCCACTGAAACTCCATAACAGGAGAGTATGGACTGGGCAGATTCCATTTTGGCTGGCTGTAGAAGCCTGTAGGGGATGAGCCATGGCCTTGATTATGTAATCACTCCCAATTTCATGAAATACACATGAAGGTAATACTTTTAGAGTGCTCTTGAATTGAGGCAAGCTGTAAAAGATGTGTAAATCTGTCGGAAGCACATCATATTGGTTGCTACGGACAGAGCGACGGACGATACAAACGTCTGGAGATGTTTTAGACATCTGGTTTGTGTCTGGGGACTTAAGTCAGATGTAGCAATTATCAATAATTCGTGATATAGAGCACAATTAGAAGATAACTCAAGAGTACCTGACCTTATATATTTGTATTAGGATGTTCTATGCTTTTTCAAAGAGCAGTTCCTCTATCAATTTTCTTCTTCCTCTTCCTCCGTCCTCTCTCCGCTCATCCTCTCATTATTCATTCACAATCATGGTTGGACCCCACTTGTGACCAGAAAAAAGTTCTTAACCAGAAACAGCGAGGCTTCAAATGCAAAAAGGTTCAAACTCTCTCTCATCAGTCACAATACCAATTTTTTTATAACCTAAAAATAACTCGAATTCCTAACAACTTCCTGAAACCAAAAGCCTTTTGTAGGCGGATGGGTTAGGGTATTCTTGTTCTGTGCCGCTGCTTTTTCCATGAGTCCTTTGCAACTTGCATGCATAGGAGAATCTAAATTTGCATTTCGGAAGGATCTGCTGCTTTATAAACTTAAGAATATAGTAGACTTAGCTTGTTGGTAACATTATAAGTGCTTTATGGTTGCAGAGAAGCAAAGGGAGTTCTATAGAAATGCCAAGTATGTGAACAAGTTCAAGAAGTCGATCCAGCGAGAAGGCCAATCTGAAGGCTGTCCTCCTGCAAGCCTTGAGGTTTGTTATCTCATTTCTTTTTTAAACTGCTGGAATTCATTTCATAATAGTTTCAAATTAGTTTTATTTTCGAGCAAAGGAAGATTGGACCAAGTATCGTTCAAGTTATGCACACTTAGGGTTGAATTGAAAATTGTCCTGTTGGTTAAAATGTTGTTATTTAGTAGCTAAGGTGGATGATAAAAATACACAGTTCTATTACTTCCTTCATTTAGCCATATGGTATCTTCTCCATTTTGATTCTTTAAGGGCTGAAATTTACGACACCCATTTGCAGTAATGTCAAAAAGAGCCTATCTGTTTGCACATATTTTCATGCTACTCTTTGTTCTCTCTTTATCCTCAATTAAATCAATTATATCATCTAGTTTTTTCGCTGTCTGAGAATAATAGCACAGAGTATTACCTTTTAAAGGCGGTACTTGGATTAGATTTTTAAAACACGATAATAATTATGCACAATGTTTAGATCACTATGCTTTTGTAATTTGTTCCAGAAACATTGTGAAGGGATTTTGTTAAGAGTAAACTTCCCCAAACTACCATGATCTTTAGAAGTTTCTGCACAAAACTACCATAACTTTGTTTATAGACATGACTTTTCCAAACTGCAGAAAGATACCGTGAACTATTGGAAATTGTTGTGTATGGCATTAATGGCTTTGATAAAAGGACCAAAGTACCCTTGATAATAGAAGAGGAGATGGTAATTAAAAGATATACACAGTACATAATGGCGAGATTGTCTCAAACATATTGGGCGTGAAGCGCTTGACAGCTCAGCCTAACCTTAACTACCTTCAGACATGGTAATTTACTGAAAAAAGTTCTATCTTTCTAATAGAAAAAAAGTTTATTGTAGTTTATTGTGCAAACCCCCCCAGAGTTCATGGTAGCTTTTTGACAATTAGTCACAGTGTTTAGATCACTTTTTGCATTTCAGGATGCCAATGATGATGGAAGTGAGAGGAGAACAAAAGCAAATAAGAAGAAGAAGAAAATCAATTTACAAGCCA
>NC_033800.1:50441692-50472843 GCF_001876935.1 Asparagus officinalis
AAGCCATAAGAGAAGATGTTGAGAAGAAGCGAGAAGAAGCAGAGAAAGCGAGGATGGAACGGGAGGCAACGATCCAAGTGAAGAAGGAAGAGAGGGCCCAAGCCGAAGCAAGAAGAAAATTTCAAAGAGGGAAGATGTTTAAAAAGACTCGATCAGGACAGCCCGTAATGAAGTATAGAATTGAGCATCTTCTTCAGGGCATAATTGACGATTCTAAAAAATAGATGTTTTCATACAACAGAAGTTTGTAATTTTGCTGATTTTGATCCTAAATCTTAGTTCTCATGTGTAATTCCTTTTGTTGAGAGTAGAATGAAATGTGAACATGGTTATGTATCAGAATTTGCTTGTGGACTTTGTTTTCATACTATTTATTAAACCTCAGATTCCATGGTTCTTACATAAAGTTGATATGACCATGATTTCAAAATCTTTGAAGGTTTGAATATTAGTAAATATTATCTTTGAAGGTTTGAATATTACATCCAAGCTCGTAAACAACCGAAACCACCAAAAATTTGGAAAAGTTCTGAATTTTTTAATGAAAATTTACTATGTCATAAGCTCGATTCTCCTCAGTTTTGATTCTCCTTAGTTTTTTTTAGGGCCTGTTTGTTTGCCTAAAAAAAATGAAAATCAAAGAAATGGAAAACTATTAAATCAAAGAATTGTTTTGGGAGTGTTTGGTTTGCTAAAAAAAAGAAGAAAATCAAAGAAATGAAGATGAGTTGTCACCTTATTATAGGATGATGTGAGTGATTTTTTAAGAAAACTTGTTTTGATGTTGTTTGGTTGGCGAAAAAAATAATGAAATAAATTATAAAAAACCTATTTATTGTAATAGGTTAATTTCTTTTGCTTGGTTATTTCTTAAAAATAAGAAAATATATGAGATGAGATGAGATGAGTTGTCATTATATTATTGGATGATGTGATCCACACTTAAAGGAAATTATTTTCCTAGCTTTTTGGGAGGAAAACAAAGAAATAAAATGTTAATGAGATGAGATGAGTTGTCACAATCTTATTGGATGATGTGAGTGAGTTGTTGGATGAAAATAATATTTTATTAGATATGATGGATGAGTTGTTGGATAAAAATAATATTTTATTAGATGTTGTGGGTGAGTTTTAAAGATGTAAATGTGTGAAATTGTACTTTTTAAATTTTCTTGGTTTGCATTTCTATTTTTTTGGTTTTTTAGGAAATAACCAAACAGCCCCTTAGCCTAGTAACTTTCCGTTCGACCCTATGACCATTCCTGTGGACTGTGGAGCCCGCGGCATAATCCGGAAGTGAGAAAGTCCTACGCACACGCAGCTGGGTCTGTCGCAATCACACGTGTCCTTAGGCGGAACATCAAAGCACCTGGGCGAAGCCACCCATCACCCGCCACGTGTACACCAGATCCACCTCTTTCCTCTCTCAAACGTTCAACCACGTACGCTACCGTATTTAGCTCCCTCTTCAACAATCGATCTCCATCAATGGCGTCAAGGATGAACTCCAGCATCCCCGACGACATCGGCCTCTCCATCGCTTCACTCCTCGAGGTTCGTCTCCCCCCCTCTTTCTGTTCCTTCCTCTTATTTTTCTCTAATCTTCTTAAAAAATTGTTTATTGATTGATGGAAATCTTATAATAAAAACGAAAAAAAAAACAAAAAACAAAAAAAACATAAACTTTGGTAGGTACCTGAGGTCTGTAGTTTGGGGAGCTGCTCCAAGTTCTGGTACGATCTCTGTTCCTCCGACCCTCTCTGGCTCCAGCTCACCCTCAAGAGGTGGCCCCACCTCAACCTCGATGTCAACGCCCCTCCTCCCCTCTTTCAGGTTTTTGTTTCTTGATCGATTTATTCGTTTCTTCTTGATTTTATTGTTTAGCCTAAGCTTCCGGTGTTTCTTTTACCTTTTGATTATGACAATTTGATTCCCCCAGAGTTTTCAAATTGACGGCAATTTGACAATTTGTTACCCCCAAAAGCCCTAAACTTTTCCCCTCGCTTACCCCGAGCTCTAAAAACTAAAATTTGGTTTTTTTTTTTAAAAAGTTTCGCACGTGACGCACTTCTCTGTCTTGATATTCTTACAAAACTAATTTCAGATTGTAAAATTAGAAATGAGACTTTGGGGTATTGAAGCGCAAATAACGCAAACAAATACCATTGAACTGGTTTTCAATGGCTATTGTGGTTTTGGCCTTCTTTGCTACTACTTATTATTTAGTTAGCAAGATGAATGGATGCGTTAGTTGATTGCGAATGAATATTTTGATTTTTTGGGGTTTTGAAATGGGGCTCTGTTCATCGTCTGGCTAGGGAATTTTTGGTTCCCTACGGCTGTTTTGGCATGTTTTTTGTCTTGAGATATCAGTTTTTTTTTGGACTTCTGTTGGGGATTGGTTGCATTGGAGTTTTAGAATGAATGCTGTTTGCAGCTTGAACGGTTGCTTCTACGACTGATGTTCAAATCTGTGTAAGATGTTAGCTGCAACTTGAGGCAGTTTTACAAATGTAGTTGCGGCTGCATTTGCTCGTTGCAGTCAAACAAACAACCCTTTTACCCTTTCTCTTTATAGTTCATAACTTCATATTTTGGATAAGAGCAATACGAGTTATTTAGTATGGCTTTTGTTTTAAATACCAACTTTATCATATTATGTCTCTGTATTTTTACTTTTGTGTTTGGGTTTCATGGGGCCTTATGCAGACAGGTTTTTATGAATGCAGAAGTCATTACCATTCGGCACTGAGGTACTTTGTGACCGAACAGGGATCGAAAAATGAGTATATGTTATATAGAGTTTTGTGTATTGATTGCGTTCCTGAAACAGTTGGTGGAAATAATTTTCTCTTCTATGCATAACCATTTGCATGTGCAGCTGAATTGCGTTTTCTTTCAGTTTAAGTGATTCATGTTGTTTTCCTATTCAAATGACTTGGGATATTGTAATAGATAACTAATTTGGAAACTTATGCATGCGGTCATCAGCTATTTCTTTGAGATTTACAATAATATTTGCAAGTTCACGGTTCAATCTGTTTGTGGAGAATCAATCTCTCCTATGTTTGCCATGTATAACTATTACATGTTGTTTTTGTGTTGTAGGGATGGAAGCGTTTTTACATATCAAAACACAAAAAATTAGCTCGGTGCGCTTCCGTGGTAATTAAGTTTGTCGAAGATTGCACTCAAAATGAATCACTTGAAGTCGGAAATTATTTGAAAGCAATAAATGATCTACGCTCAATAGAGTTGGGATTTAAGGATGTTCAGATGTTTTTACTAGCAAGAAAGCACAATGTAGTGTTGAATTTGATTGGGCTGCACTATTGCGTATACTTCCTTGGAATTTCAGTAAGTAATTCTTCACATGTATCTTGACTACGGATGCATTTTCCATTAGTAGCTCTTTAAAATTCATTAAGTTGGTAGATTTGTAAACCTGTAGTAGTTTAAATAGAATGGATCTCTTATTATAGCAGCCATTTGTAACATTATAGATTGTTGTACAATAAGGAGCAATTTTCTCTCTACTTCACAAGAGAAGAGAAGCCGATCCAAACATTTATGTACCTTCGTTCTTTTGATCTCTGCAGAAACCTTTTGCAACCTAATTCTTTTCTTATACTTCGGAATTTCTTTTATAGTGTGTAGAAGCTTGCTTAACACAATATTAGGTTGCACATGATGATGCTCTGTTCTAATGTGTATCACATGATTCCTTAATCATAATACTACTATGTATCTGGCAATTCTAATTTTTGCTTTAACTGGTGTGTAAGATACTCCAAAAAGTCGAGAAACAAACCATTCCTAGCATTGATTTCAGTGTCATTCATACTTTTCTTAGAACAACAGGCATCTAATTAGTAAGAGTTTAGTGAAACGTTTGCAGCTACAAAAACATAATTCCCCAAGTAATGTAAATGAAAGCTATAGAAATCCTTGTAGATATTATTAACATGGTTATTGCAAAATCTTCGATATTGCAGCCCCATGATATGATGGAAGCCCTAAGGAAATGCCAAGTTTTCGAGCGACAAGTTTGCGTGAATTGGTTTAAGCTAGGGAGGTGGTTCTATGGCTTTCGACTACCTGACGAGCACAGAATTCGAAGAGTTGCTCTTGGCGATCTTGCAGTGAGCAAAGGGGAAGAGGTTTTATGTGTGCTTAACAGAGGAGCAGTTCATGAAGTCTTGCGAGTTCAGATAACTTCAGTTAAACCAGCTCCTTCGCAGTCTAGCCGGATCCTGGCATATGTAGGTTGAGCTAGTTTGGTTCAGGATTGGAGTCTGTCTTGTTACTGAAAATGTAAATATGGGTTTGCATGTATATTAAGTGTAATGGTGTATGTATGTGTAATGATGTGTACCGGCCGTGGGTAGAGCAGGTCGTGGCGGGACGAAGTGTTAATACTGCCAACACTCCCAAGTCCTTGATTCGATCTTGTTTGCCTAACCATGAGTGTGGGAATGGAAGGTGAAACTGACACACCTGGGGTTTACTTGGGGTCGGTATCAAACTCAGGCGACGGCCTGCAGATCCTCGGGTCTTGTCAACGTTTCTCCCATATCCAAGAAGTGTAATAATGTGTCTGTAAATTGATCTTAAGGATAGCCGTCATTAAGGAGTCACAATTCTTTAATTTTCATGTGGCTGTTTATATTTGGTTGTTTTGTTATATATGTGAACTGTGTCCTTTTGTTTGTGCTGTTCTGAGCCAAATATCTTGACCAGATCCATACTGACTGAGATAATGAAATCAAGCTAATCTAATCCTACTATATCATATTTTTGTATATATGAATATTTCTATTTAATTTGGTTTATTAACTGCTTTAGTTGCTTAATTTGTTTTTTTCTATATGCCGTAAACGATAAGAAAGGGTGATGAGTTTAATTAAGAGTTGAGGTCAATGGTTAGTAGTTTAAACTTTTTGTTAAATTTAGTTCCTAGCCTTTATTTTACGCCAATTAACTTTCGGTTGGACCCGTTCAAACCCCCGACACTAAGCAATTGTCCCAATCTATTTATACTTCTTTATAATATCTTTAAATTTGACTTACCTGTGATTATAAGTTTTTCTATTTTTGCATCAGATAACATCCAACTCCACAAAATTGATAGTTTATTTTGGGCTGTGAACTTATTTTGGATTAGCATGGCACCCCTATGTGTGCACTAGGAAGATAATTGGCTGACATAATAACCTAGTGTCTTTAACCAAATCCATTCTTGACTTCGTACATGATTCATACCCAAATTTGTAACAATGTGAATAGTGACCACCATAGTTATACTACTATCGTAGTAGCACTAAAAAGACACAAATATATGGATCCTTTCTTATGAATTACAGCGAATACTAATAAATTCACCCTACATTTTCGCATCTCACCAGATATGAGAGTAGTACACATTTTCAAAATAAATATCTAGCTAATTCAAGCACATAGAGGAGCTGATCTCGATCATCCAGATTCAAAAGGATGATAATTGTAAAAGAATGAGTAACGTGAGATACCCCAAAGTTCAGGGGCCTTAGTGAGATTAATAATGTTCATGAGGTTACGGGCAAAATCTCTGAAGCTCAAAGGGGGTCTCGTGAAATTAACGCAAAAATAAGTCCATAACCCGATTCAACGGCTGATATACTCCGATCAACAAACCAACAGTCTTATTGAGGCCCATCGTTCCAAGCCCAAATCCAAGGCCTTCTCCCTCTCCCCATTAAAACCCCCTTCAAAACCCTAAACCCTTCCTTCTTCCCTATCTCTTGGCGGCTCCTCTCTCTCTCTCTCTCTCTCACTCTCTCTCTCTCTCTCTCTCTCTTTTATTTTTTCTTTGTTTTTTCTTTTATTTTTGTGTTTTAGATTATTGGGTTCGAAAGTCGTAGAAAATGTTGGTTCTCTTTGAAACCCCTGCAGGGTTCGCCCTGTTCAAAGTTTTAGACGAAGGAAAGCTCTCCAAAGTTGAGGTACTCACCCATTTTTCCCCCCTTTTTTTCTTTTTTATTTGTTTTTTCTTTAAATTTACCTATTATTTTACCCTGATTCATGCTTACTTAAAGTGGAATTTGAGTTTGTAAAATAAGTTAGATTGGGTGTTTTGGGGTAATGAATGATTTTGGAAGTGGGTGAGTTTGCAAATACTTGAGGGTATAAGAATGATTTTAAAATAAAAAAATTCAATTGCCGTTAAAGTCTTCATCTTTTGATCTGCCCCCTTTAACCCTTTTTTTTATTTGATGTCTTTCTAGGATTTATGGAAGGAGTTCTCGACATCAGAATCAGCTAGACAGGTGACAGTCTTTTTCATTTATTTATTATAATATGGGATTTGTGTGTGATTTGTTCTTGATAAATTTTTAATGTTAATTAGGTGGTCAAATTGAAAGCATTCAGTAAATTTGAGAACACGTCGGAAGCTTTAGCTGCCTCCACCTTGCTTATTGATAGCAAGCCAAGTAAAGATCTTCGTAAATTTTTACGCAGTCACTGTGATGGCGAGACACTGGCTGTTGCTGATTCTAAACTTGGGAATGCTATAAAAGAGAAACTGGTTGGTTTTGTCTTGATATTTTGATACTAGTTTTTATAAAATTGGTGTGATATGTTTGCTTTTATGGGAAACAAATTTATGGTTGTATGCAGAAAATAGATTGTCTTCACAACAATGCTGTTATGGAGCTGATGAGAGGAGTGAGAAGCCAGCTCACTGAGCTTATATCTGGCCTCGGTGTGCAAGATCTTGCTCCGATGAGCTTGGGTTTATCGCACAGTCTGTCTCGGTTTAAGCTAAAATTTAGTCCAGATAAGGTAATATAATTTCTCCTTGTGCAATTTATCACACCCTTTTAATGGCCCAAATTTGAGTTTCATGTTATATAACCCAGTGGCAGTGATTTTTTGATTGTGCAAATTGTTGATAACCCCCTCGTCGAGGCACTTATCATGCCTCAACGCATTTATTACCGCGTCTCACCCCTCAGTTGATGACGAAGTTGAGGGTTATCTACAATTTATTCTTCTCAAATCCGAGGTTGATAAGTGCTAGTTGAGGGGGATAAGAGCTACTAAAGTTATAGATGACGGATTATTCGCAATTTGACCTTTTTGTTCTTGAATCAGTCTAATGTGCACACACTTTGATTGATATGCTAATTATTTGTGTATTTGTTTGTGTGTTGTGTTTAACTAAATTGATTAACTTATTGTGCCATATTTCAGGTAGATACCATGATTATTCAAGCTATTGGCTTGTTGGATGATCTTGATAAAGAGCTTAACACTTATGCCATGAGAGTCCGTGAATGGTATGGTTGGCATTTCCCTGAGCTTGCCAAAATCGTACAGGACAATATTCAATATGCGAAGGTGGTGAAGCTCATGGGCAATCGTGTGAATGCAGCACATCTCGATTTCTCTGAGGTAGATAATCATCATCATCATCATACTCAACTGTTATTTTGAGTTACGTGTTCCATACAAATGCTAGTTGTATATATAAACCTTTTTGTCTCAATCAGGTTTTGTCAGAAGAGGCTGAAGCAGAACTGAAAGAAGCTGCTGTTATTTCCATGGGAACTGAAGTCAATGATCTAGATTTGTTGAACATTAAAGAACTATGTGACCAAGTTCTAGCTCTTTCAGAGTATCGGGCTCAGTTGTATGATTATTTGAAGAGCAGAATGAACACTATTGCACCAAATTTGACTGCCCTTGTTGGAGAGCTTGTTGGGGCACGGCTTATTGCTCATGGTGGTAGTTTGTTGAATTTAGCAAAACAACCTGGGAGCACAGTTCAGATACTTGGTGCCGAAAAGGTATAATCTGTGACACCTTTGAACTTAAAACTGTACTTTTGAATTCAGTTGTTTGAAAGAACGATAAGAACTCTTGATCAAGCTTTTCTCGGTTTTGAGAGTTTTTTTCATTACGTGTTAGGATGCTAATTTTAGAAGAGTTATCCAGCTTTAGATCTTTTTTACTCTTTCTGGGCCTTACTATATTGATAGGGTCTCTTAGGAGCATTGAGTTGAAGCAATTATTACGCAAATGCAAATAATTTTTGTTTTATTACCATAGATATCTTTGCCACTTACATCTTCATTCTAGTTGTTAGATCCAACTCTCTTTGTAAGTTAAAGTTTGACATATGTTTCTGCATTATATTTTTTTTTCACTACATATACAATTATCAGTTCACATCATTCAATATTTATAGTTTCTTTCAACAATAATCTCATAGGTATTTGTGTCAATGACTAGTACACTAAGAAGGAAACATGCCTTTTTGCAACGTTGCAATTACTTAATTTGCTATTTGCAATATTCGTGGTTCATCGATGACGATGAAAAAAAATAACTGTATGTCTTATGTTGGTTAGCTAAGAGAAAATTGGATCTTAGCATATCACTCAAGATTGAGCTCATGCACGCGTCGGTTAGCTGAGAATGTCCAAGTTTTATATGGTGTCTGTTACTCAGAGTTTATATTTATTTCCACGTATACACTTGCATGCACTATGTGATCAGATGCGTGAAAGGTTCAATATACTGTGATCTTAGATGGGCTTGCCAGTTGAGTAGATTCAGATTATATATGATCATTGATTTTTTTTTTTTGTTATTCTTCATTGATTTTTAGCATATGCATGCATGTGTCTGAGGCCAAGCGCCATCTTCGTATGGCGGCCATCAAAGCTGAGCAGGTGTAAGTTATATATGATATATAATTATTTTAAATTTGGTGTCCTACATGATTAGTATTGAGTTCAAACTATGTGTACGTGTATGCAATGCTAAGGCAAAGGATAATGTTTTGGAACAACTAATCCAGATTATACTATGTGAAGGCCTCTATGCATGTAGGTCATCTTTAAGTTAAATGTAAGAGATGTCCCACTGATAATTTCTCCATGTGCTTTGTTTAGAAGAATGGGAACTTGCTTGTTATACCATAGAACTGGACCTTATTTTGTACAAGTCGCGTGCATTGCTCTGTACTAATGAAATTCCAATTTTGGACCTGGTATATCTGTTTATTATTTTTACCTAGTGGTGTGTCATTGCTGATAGCTGAGTTACATCCGATTAATTGGCACCGGAAGCACTTGTATGACATGAGTTTTAATATCTGCATATTAGACAGGAAAAACCACGTTAGAAGATTTAAACAGAATTTTGATGCAATACTTTATTTGCATTTTGCAATGTTTCTGCAACTTCTTGTACAAAATGAGGGTGTTTGTTTATGTTTTCTCAAGGATCACAGCGCATCTTATTTGATATGGTAGGCAACTATATGGTCAAACAATTTTTTTTTTGAATTTTTTTCCAACTCTAATAGAGTCATTCTTTCATAGATATGCATATTGCATGCAAACCACATTCTGCTCGTGTTTTATTAATAAAACATGTTTACGTTAGGAACATAACTTTATTGAATACTCAAATATGCGGTGTGATATTTATCTATCATTAAACACAATTTTGTACTGTGATGCATGTCAGATTTCAGAGGTACAGAAGTACCGAAGAGAAGATAAGTTCATCTTTCTGAGTATATAAAGATGAATGACTATAGATTTATAAATATCTTCTATGCACCAGACACTTCTTTACCCTTATCAGGCACAATCTTGATACTTTCAGTCCTTGTTTGATTGATAGATATCCATTGCCTTCAACGTAGCACGTCATATCCTTTCATTTTCCTTGTTATTAAGTTTAATGAAGAATGATATCCGGAGAACTGCTGAGGTCGCACTCGGTGTTAAGTGGGGATTGGGTTGTGGGAGGTTCCAGGTTCAAGACCTGGCTACAACCATTAAATTTAAAGATTAATAGAAATTAGTGCAATGGGATCTTTTTTCTAAATCGTGTTGTATATGCTGATGCTTTTTTAAAGTTTAGTTCCTATTACGTAGCTTTTTTTCCTTTTTTAAGCACAACACATAAGCTTTCTTAAGCACACCGCATAAGAGGTTTACTCGAAGTACATTTCATGCTACACGATCAAGTTTCCTGTAAGTGATTGCAGTGCACCCTAGATTTATAGGAGCTTGCACATTCTACCAGTGTTAAAGATTGATAGTAGCCATCCATGGTATAGGAATTTTGAACTCGTATTGAGGCTTAAACCAAAGTAAATTAAGATATAGCGATGAGACCTGCAATATTATTGGATATAGAACCTTGGATAGTTCAGAATATGGAATGAGAATGACATACAGTTCATGTAGTCATAATGTTGATTACAAAAAGTATAAGGATTACATAATGTGCTATGCTCATAAAGACTGAAACTCTGAAACCATTAAGAGGAAAATTAATCTTATGATGGACAAGAGAGATTGCAAACCTACGCAGCATAGGTACTTCTATCATGGAGTTTATCCTTGTTGTATCCATGTCTTACTTGTTATGGATATTGACCCTATTGGACAGGCCTTGGAGATAAGCACGCTTATTCAAAAGTGCTCAAATTATATAATGCATGTTTTAATTTAAAACTCTCGTCATGCACTTCTTAAATGTATATAGTGTACTTCACTTGCACTTAAGAATTGTTGCACACACCCTACCCTATTTAGAACTAGGGTTTAAAAGGGTATTTTGGGAATTAGGCTACAAGGCAGGTCATTTTCTAAGTTATAATCTAAATAATAAAAGAAACATGAAAATAGTATAGGAAATATATTTTTCATAATGTGTGAATGAAGAAACAATTTTACCCTACGGTAGTGCTCCTATCAGAATCATTCCTATAGGAGTGGAGTAGTTTACACCATGGATTAATTAGTTACAATTCCTAATCTAACCTTCTAACCACCTATGTACAGGATAGATCATCCCATTATATGGGGTGTTCTGATAGAATATTTACTCTTGATCTTATGCTTATACGTATATATTTAGCTGTGTTCTGTACCCTACCTCTTACAAATTTGCCATGTTCCGTATTTGTGTCCATGTAAGATAGTTGTGAACCTATGTTGCAAAGACACTTCTATTGTGAAGCTGTACCCAACACTTGTGATATCCGTATTAGACAACAACGCTCCTTTGGCACTTCTTGAATATATGCATACGTTTATTTAAGCGTGTACAAAATTATATAGTTCCAATTTAAGTTGGAACACGTTAAAAAGTTTGTCATACACTTAATGTATATCCTTCACATTCGCTTTCTGTAATATGTTGGATAAGGTTCAGGTTCATTTCAGCACATAGTTTAGAGCTTAAGATTGGTTGGGTTGTTGAACAAGTCATTCCAATTTATAGTATATATAATAAACGAAACATAAAAGGAATTTTAATTCTCAAACAATGTGAATGAAAAAATAATATTGATTTCATGTATGTATAGTCTTGTCCCCTAACCATACCTGTAACAAATTTGTCATGACTTATGTCTCGTACATGTGCCCATGCAACATCGTTGCAAACTTAAGTTGCTAGGTCTCAGGACTTGAACTGTGAAGGGTGGAATGAGTTGATAACTCGGCTAAAAGCTACCTTACATATTCTTGCCATGATATAAAATAGGATATCCACAACATCAAGAGAGACTAATAGCCTAGACCACTTAAAGTGGAGAATGTGAATTTATCTCCAGACAGGAACTGGTCCGCAAAAGCATATGTATGTTCTTCTTGCTACTCAGCTTGAATACAAGATTAGGACTATGCTTGATAGGTTGCTTGTAGAGACTTAATTCAGCTCAGCAGTGTGAAATATTAAACTACACGAATACATGTCTTATTAATAAGTTCAACGCTGAATCTCTGGTTTACAACTTGACAGCCTTTCAGCTTTATGCTGTACTTCTGAATACTCAGATCAATATGCTTACCTGTTACTAGAAGTTCTAGCCCTTCTACAAACGTTTATAACTTCAACATGCAAAATATATCCAATTGCAGGCCCTTTTTAGAGCTCTCAAGACAAAGCATGCAACACCAAAATATGGGCTCATCTTCCATGCATCCTTAGTTGGTCAAGCAGCCCCTAAAATGAAGGGAAAAATTTCTCGATCTCTTGCAGCAAAGACTGCGCTAGCCATCCGATACGATGCTCTTGGCGATGGCCAAGACAACTCTATGGGTCTTGAGAATCGAGCCAAGGTACAATGTTTACATAAAAACAGTCTTCTTGTTACTTCGTGTTCTATATTCTTCGCATTGCTCTCAAATACTAATGTGGATATTGTTTTTCTGTAAATAGCTTGAAGCTCGTTTGAGGGTTCTTGAGGGTAGAGAATTAAGCAAGTCTGCTGGATCTGTGAAAGGAAAGCCTAAGATTGAAGTGTATGACAAAGATAGAAAGAAGGGTGCCGGTGCTTTGATTACTGCTGCAAAGGTATTTTTCTTTACATCATGAAGTGATTACATCAACAATGGCAACAAAGTCTTCAAAATTCGGTGATCAATTTCGAGAACGCTATTCTTCCATTTAGTTGTGCTAAATTAATCACTATGAATATCCACAAATACACCGTAACACTCTTATTTCTGCTGCACACATTTTTCATATATTTCCTAACTCAACTTTCTGATTTATTAGGTATTATTGGTCTTTTAACTGTACCTTGAACTTTTCTCTTCAGTTTTTACAGTCACATAGGACTTTCCTCCATTTCAACCTTCCTTGTGTTGAAGTGACAAATTTGCTTTCCACCCTCTAATACATACCAATTTCGAGTTTCGCAGAGTTACAATCCTTCATCTGATTTAGTATTGGGAAGGGCTACAGAGCAAGATATCGAGATGCTGACTAATGGACAAGAATCAGTAGCTTCGAAAAAGAGGAAGCACGAGGAAGAAGAGGCTACTGAGGCTCAAGAGAGGGTCGATGAAGATGGAGAGAAGAAGAAGAAGAAGAAGAAGAAGAAGAAGACTGAGGTAGAGAATGGCAATGCGCAAGATGATGATCAAGTTGCCGAAGCTAAAGAAGTGAAGGAAGAGGAGAGGGAAAAGAAGAAGAAGAAAAAGAAGGCAGAAGCTGAAGAGGCAGAACAAGTTGAAGAGCCAAGCAAGGAAAAGAAGAAGAAGAAAAAGAAGGCAGAAGCTGAAGAGGCAGAACAAATTGAAGAGCCAAGCAAGAAAGACGAGAAGAAGAAGAAACATGCAGAAGAAGAAGAAGCTCAAGCTGGAACAGAGAGCAAGAAGAAGGACAAGAAAAAGAAGAGAAGTGAATGATGATGGTAATGTAAGGGAAGAAGCGGTTGTTGTGTTATTTGCGTGCGTGAGCAAGCCAAAATGTGTTGCTGATGCAGTTTTTGGATTAGATGATTTAGGATTTTAAAACAGCGAGAGGTCTGTACAATATATTATATATTTATGCTTTTCTTGTTTGAATGCTTTGAGTTGGTGCTCGTTCAAGCTTATTTTTCTGTAGTATTAGTGGTGTTTCATCTCTTATAGTTGACTGATATGTTGCAAATACACATGTTACTAAGATCAAATGGAGTTGTTTCCAAGTCTGGGAAAGATATAGGGTTATTTGCATATACATACCTCTTCAATCATGAGTATTAGTAAAAATACCCTTTAAAGTGTAATATTGCAAAACCATCTCTCAAATTATCAATTAAAAAAAAAAGAAATATCCTCAAATTAATTAATCATCAACTTTCAGTAGCTAATTTGTAATTGCAAATGTGAAAATTATCAACAAATGAGTCAAATATTTAGCACCAAATTGTGATGAGATTCACTCAAGCTTCGTTATTTGAACTAAATAGCTTCATATTGAGTTGCTTTGATGTTAGTGATAGGCTCATTGCTGTCGATGCTCTTTTCGTAGCTGCTGTGGAGAGAGGGAAGAGGAGAGAGATAACTCGAATAGACTGCTTTGTTTGATAAGTCTGATTTGAATCACATTTTTACGGAAAACTATTGTCAATCTATTTGGGGGTAACTAGAACATCTTAAAAAACTTATTTTATTTTCAATCGAAATAAAACCTATTTTATAGAACCAAACAATTTTAAAACACACATTTGAATTTCAGAATAAAAAGTCCTTTACTTGTTTATTTATTTACCAAATTCAGGATTTTCCTTTTACTAATTCTTCACCTCGCAATGACATGTTTAAGAAACTTTCCTCTAAGCTGCTCGAGCTTATTCAATAAACTGAAAAAAGAAAGATGGGAAGAATTCTTCTCTCAACAACGAAATTTAGGCTAAATATATAATAACTTCACCTCCATGCTTACAGCTTTATTTGTATTGGATATTTACATCGAAATCACATCAAGCTAAAACAAAGCTCAAGAACCTAAGCCACCTAGGCTAGGAAGAAAGAGACTTCAATGCATCTTTTTGATACACCATTAATACAAATTACGACAAATTTTACGAGAGAGATCAATAGTAGTAAGCGGTGTAGACTGTAACTCTATGTTTATGTGGAGGGAAGAAGATGGAAACCATTGCATAGAGGACGAAGAGAGCGATGATGAGCCTGCCCATGAGCTTGAGCACCAAAACAAAGAGAATTACTCCCACTAAAAACTCCAAAAAATCTCCTATTTCTTCCATTTTCTTCGATTTTTCTTTCCCCACTTAGATATGGAGAGAGAGGGATGAGAAAAGCCAAGGATACAAGAAAGTAAAGTGGAGAACAAGTTCCCCTTTCGGTCGCTATCATTTTCTGGAGATTTCCATGACGTTGCCATCAAGTTATTTTTGTTTTTTCTTTGATTTAAGTAATAAGAGTGGTTCAAACATCACCGAAATTAGAGTGGGCTAATATTGTGGAGTTTGGACCTTAAATTGCCTGCTTCTACGAGCCCATAGTAAAGCCCAAGTTTTCAGCGACAGGCCAGACTTTAGAACAAACGTATAGAAGTCCACTAAAACACAGTGTTTTTAATTTTTTTTGCCCCTCATTTTCTTTTCATTGCAGTTGCCAATATAAATCACCTTGCTTCGTATACAAATAAAAAAACCATAGTTTCTTTAAAAGAAAAACAAAAATGAAGAAGAAGAATTTTACAGATGATGCTTCTGTAATATGTAGGTGTAGCTCCTTTATTACTCGATTTGCTGCAAAAATAACTGACTGCTAACTCTAAATTACTCAAAACAAGCTGATCTTCAGCAACGTATCTACGAGAAAGAAATAGGGAAGGGGCTGACGATAATCAGAGGACGTTGTCGAGGAGGGAAAATGCAGGTGAGCATGAGCACATACGCCATGATCAACGCGACGATAGATTTAACCGAAGAAGTTAAATCTATCGTCTCCAACATGACCGCAACACGCTTGACGAGACCGAAGAAGTTAAATCTATCGTCTCCAACATGACCGCAACACGCTTGACGAGCCATGGAGACTGAAGAGAATAAGGAGCAGTTGTGAGAAGTCCAAAGAAGCAGAAGCTAATTTATAATGTGATTGACTTAGATATTGTACCGTCAAGCCTTTTGTTATATTGAGTCCGTTGGTCTATGTTGAAGAGAAGACGGCTGGAGTATTAGTTGAAACGCGTGCATGTCCTTCCTATACAATTTTCCTAATTTGGTCCGTGTTCTTGATAATATGATATCTTACATTAATGATAATTATATCTTTGGGAGTGTAATATGGGTCGATCAATGTTCAAACTGCTGTCAAAACTGGAATACAATAATATAAAAACAAATTAAAGAGTTAGAAAATTCAAGCCTGATCGGGAGCAGTCGTGATATCATCGCCCTAGAAGATTAAGCACCCGCCTATCGCCCTGGCGCAATTTGTTGCATCTCCCCTAGCGGTAAAAATCCCCGCAATCGGCCGGCCTCTGCACTCGGGCGTGAGTCACAGAGCTTATGCTCAGACGAAAACGGTTGCCCAAAAATAGAAATATAAAATATGTAGCCGAAATTTCTTGGAGGAATGAGAGTAGAGAAAGAAGAGAGCTTAGAAGTTCTTCTCTTCGTTGGTGTACCTCTGAATGAGCTCCAAGCCTGCTTATATAGGTGAGGAGAGGTGTAACCCCGCTGAATCCAAGGGACCGTTACACACGAATCTTGCTTCCATTACCCGCATGCAGCCGTTACAGAACATGTAAAACGTACAAAAATAAAAGCTTGAGAAGCAAAAAGGTGTGCGTATGCGGCGTGGCGTGGGGCGCGTGCGGGCGAGGCGTGGCGTGGCGAGGCGAGGCGAGACGTGGCGTGCGTGCGCGCGTGTGTGGTAGAAATGCAAAGCCCACAAAACCCAAAACACTATTCAAAGCCCAATAAGGAGAGAACCATTATATTCCCTTTACTATTCATCTCATTTTCCAATGTGGGACTATTCACAAAGGCAAAATTACCTTTTCATGAACAAAGCTTCCAACAGTCCCCCCCAAAAGGCAATATTGACTGAAAATTCAAAATAATAAATCAATAAATAAATCACAAAATAAATATAGGTTGGGCAACCTTTCGTATCGTGAATTCGGAAAATGTAGCTTTTGGCTTTGAACCTTTCCTTAGTGGGTTCATCGCCACCTGAGGGACATAATGGACTAAGCCTTGAATTAGGCCCATTGGATCAGGTATTGATAAAAACACACACAATACGTTTTTATCTATTGAGCTAAGCGGGTTAAGCGTTAAAGGCCATGCTCACAAAAAACCGACTCATGAGAGTTTCTAGGGGTCAGCCCTGCCCCCCCCCCAACCGCGGCCATCACGGTTCCTCTCACGTAGGTAAGTCCTCAAAGGGTACTACAGCTGTTTATTTAATACCCCCCACAATACACGCGTTGGACTTATTAAGAGTAAAACTCAGCCTAGCCAGCTGTATCATAAGAGCATCTTCATCATAGAGAAAGGGTAGTAGCAAATGCTACATAATGATATATAAATATATCTAGGTCGATGCTCCACACGAGAGTCACTTGTCCAGCTTGTTTCTACCACATTGAACCGACATTGGGACTACGTCTCCAAATAAGGGTTGGGTTGCCGTTGTCAGTGACCTCATTTATGGGCTTAACCCCATCTTCCTCGATGAATCTAGAACCACACTCCTGGATAATCCCTTAGTCAAAGGGTTAGCAAGATTTTTCTCAGACTTTACAAAGTCTAAGATCACAACTTTGCATAATAGGCGTTGTACAGACTTATATCTTATTTGAATATGTCTGTTATGTTTTTTATTTACATGTACTTGCTTTAGAAGCTCTATGGTAGATCTAGAATCAGAGTGAATGGAAATAGGAGGAGAGGGTCTAAGGACTAAAGGAAGTTCAGAGAGAAGATCTTTTAACCATTCGGCTTCTGTGCAAGTAGTATCAAGAGCAATCAGCTCAGATTCCATGGTGCTCCTGGCAATTATTGTTTGCTTACATGATTTCCAGGATACAGCAGCACCACCAAAAAGAAATACATATCCAGATGTCGACTTTATACTGTTAGAATCCGTGACCCAGTTGGCGTCACTATACCCTTCTATAGCATCAGGGTAACCAGTGTAAGTCAAGCAATAGTCAATTGTGCCTTTCAGATATTTGAATACTCTTTCTAAGGCAGTGCAATGATCTTTGCTAGGGTTGCTAGTATACCGACTCAGTCTCCCTACAGCATAAGCTATATCGGGTCTGGTTCGGTTGGATATGTAAAGAAGAGATCCAATCATCTGAGAATATTTCAGCTGGGAGACAGGTTCACCTTTATTTTTTTTCAAGGATATAGAAGAATCATAAGGTGTGGAAACAGGTTTAGAGTTATGAAAGTTGAATTTGATTAGCATTTTATCAATGCTATGGGAAAGACTCAAAGATATTCCTCTAGTATCTCTAGAGATTTTCATTCTAAGTATCATGTCTGCAAGACCTAAGTCTTTCATATCAAAGTTTTTGGAAAGATAATCCTTAACCTTTGAAATTAATTCAAGTGTTGTTCCAAAGATAAGGATATCATCAACATAGAGACAGAGAATGACATAGTCATTGTTTATCACTTTAGAATAGACACATTTATCGTATTCATTCACAGTGAAGCCATATCGTGCAATGACGTTGTTAAATTTCTGGTGCCATTGTTTAGGAGCTTGTTTAAGACCATACAAAGATTTAACAAGCTTACAGACTTTGTTTTCCTGACCCTTGGCAATGAGGCCTTCAGGTTGGTGCATATAGATCTCTTTATCTAAATCACCATTCAGGAAAGCAGTCTTGACATCCATCTGATGTATGATTAGCTTATGGATAGCAGCAAAGGCTAATAATACTCGGATAGTTGAGATTCGGTCAACAGGAGAATAGGTATCAAAATAATCAATGCCCTTTTATTGATTATAGCCTTTAGCTACTAATCTAGCTTTAAATTTATCTATGGAACCATCAGCTCTGAGTTTCTTCTTGAATATCCACTTACAACCAATAGGTTTACAACCTGGAGGTAAGTCAGTGAGTATCAAAGTATGGTTTTCCATGATAGATTTAATTTCATTATCAATGGCTTCTTTCCTGAAAGGAGATTCAGGTGAATCCATTGCTACTTGGAATGAGCTTGGATCACCTTCAACAAGAAAGTTAAGGAAGTCTTCTCCAAAATCCTTTTCGATTCTACCTCTTTTGCTTCTTCGAGGTTCAATATCAAGAGGTTGAGAAGAACTGAAAGATGGTAGATCAGACGGAATGGATGATCTGAGATTTTCTGAGATTTTAGATTTGAAAGGAAAGATGTTTTCAAAGTAGACTGCATCTCTTGCTTCAATGATGGTATTGTTGGATATGTCACTGATTTCAGATTTGATGACTAGAAATCTGTTAACATTGCTATCTAGTAAGTGCATATCCAATAAAAACAGCATCTACAGTCTTAGAACCAATTTTTCTCTTCTTAGGTTCGGGAATAGCTACTTTAGCCAAGCAACCCCAAACCCGAAAGAAATTCAGATTAGGAGATCTCCCCTTCCAATATTCATAAGGAGTTGTATCGGAATATTTCTGGGGAATCCTATTGAGAATGAAGCAAGCAGAAAGAAGAGCTTCACCCCAGAGATTTTCAGGTGCTCCTGAACTGAGTAACATACAGTTCACCATGTCCATTAGGGTTCTATTCTTTCGTTCAGCTACCCCGTTAGACTGTGGTGTATAGGGAGCAGTAACCTCATGAATAATACCGTGTTCTTGGCAATATTCAGTCATATGATTTGAGGTATACTCCCTCCCATGATCAGATCTTAGAATCTTGATCTTCCTGTCAAGTTGGTTCTCAGATTCAGCTTTGAATACCTTAAACCTATCTAAGACTTCATCTTTAGTTTTAAGAAGATAGGTGTAACAATATCTGGAGTGATCGTCTATAAAAGTCATAAAATACCTCCTACCCCCTCGGGTGAGAACTCGGTTAGAGTCACACACATCACTATGAATTAATTCGAGGGGTTCAGAGTTTCTAGTTATAGACTTGAAGGGTTTTTTAGTGTGTTTCCCTTGAACACAGATTTCACATTTAGATGAGGGATCATGAGAAGATTTAGGAATGAGGTTTAATTTACTCATTCTCTGCAAGGTTTGGAAATTGACATGTCCAAGTCGTCCATGCCAAACATCACAAGACTCAACAATTTGAATAACAGAAGACTCAGAAATTTCATTAGAACTGGAATTGATTACATTGAGTTTGAAAAGGCCATTACAGATAAAACATTTTCCTATGAAAACATTACTCTTTGTAATCACAAATTTGTTGGATTTTTTTACAATCCTATAACCAGCTCTAAGAAGAAGAGATTCACTAATCAGATTGTGACGGAGAGAAGGAACATGATAAACGCCTTGCAGATGAAGAACTTTCTCAGAAGTCATGGTGAGCTCTATACGTCCACTTCCTATTATTGATTTAGTGGAGTCATCTGCTAAGCCTATGCTTCCTCCACGTGATTCCTGATAATTTAAAAACCAAGAGCGGTCATTACAGACGTGGATATTTGCTCCGGAATCCAAATACCAATCAGTGGAAGAAGTTAGAGAATTTACAAGATGAGATGAAGAGGCTAACCTGAAGGAGGTTGGATTCATTTCAATCATATTAACTTTGTTGGATCCATTTCCTTTAGGGGCAGGTTTGGCCGGTTCATTCTTCCGAAAGAAACAGTTGTGAACCATGTGGTTGGTTCTACCACAGACAAAGCAGAACTTCTTATCAGACTTATGGCTGGAAGAATTGGGATTTGGTTTGAAGGAAGATTTGTTGAAAGATTGTTGATTTTTCTTGAATTTCTTTTCTTTGGGTTTGAAATTCTTAGATTTAGGCTTATCCTCTACCAAGTTTACTTTAGCTTTTGTTTCATTCTTGGTGTTGGAATTTTGCCTATGCTGGTCTTCAATACGAATAGCCTTGAGGGCTTCAGTTAAGGTTAGATCTCATTGCTTGTGTCGGAGCTCTCCAGCAAATCTAGACCAGGAGGGAGGAAGTTTATCAATCAAATAGGAAACTTTATAATCGTCAGTAAAAGTGTTTCCTTTTGATTGGAGATGACGGAGGAAATCTAGGAATTCATGAATTTGTTCATTAATGGGCTTGTCATCAACCATCATGAACTTATTGAAGGAGGAGGAGGTGAAACGCAGAATTCCGGCATCATCATAGCCATATTCTGCTTCAAGAGCATTCCATAGGTCTTTTGCACTTTTGAACTCATAATATATGTCATAAAGGTTGTCCGCAAGTACACTAAGGATCCTATGACAACAATGATAGTTGATTTCTTCTGGTTTCATAGAGCTAGAAAAGGAGCTAGCACAAGAACCAGAAGTGGAAGGAGCAGGTTGAGTAGGATCATGAGTCAAAGGTTGAGAACCACTAGTAGATGACTCAGAAGTGTCAATAGCAGATAAAAGACCTAAGGTAGTGAGCCAGTATTTTATCTGATTAGCCCACCGTTTATAGTTAACACCGGTGAACTTCTCAGGTTTGACACTTTTTGAATGATCAGGAATTGCCATAAGTCCAATTCAAGTTTACTAGTCTAGGTAGATGTAATCTGATATAAAAAAGGATTTTGTTAATATTACTAGACCAGAAACTTAATTAAACCTGCTTTAAATCAAAAACTCTGAAAGTGAAAAGATAAAAGTTTTACTCGGGTAGTTTGGCCAGGTAAAGATAGTACTAGAGGTTGATCAAAGATCTATTAAGTACCTCGTTTCTTGCAGAGCGCTTGACGCAACCCTTAAACATTGTCTTAGACACCAACTAATCCAAGAAAACTTGAACCGGTTCACTTAATTTTTTTTTTGTTTTTTTTATTATATATATATGACAGATGCAGAAATTGAGTACAGAAGCAGCAAAGAAATAATTTTTTTTAACTAATTTAGATGCAACAAATTAAAACAATTAACTAATACAACAAGTAATTTTTTTTATTTTTTTTTTAAATTAACAGAAAGAAATTTTAATTAATCTTCTAGATTGCTGTCAAAACTGGAATACAATAATATAAAAACAAATTAAAGAGTTAGAAAATTCAGGCCTGATCGGGAGCAGTCGTGATATCACTGTCCTAGAAGATTAAGGACCCGCCTATCGCCCTGGCGCAATTTGTCCCCTCTCCCCTAGCGGTAAAAATCCCCACAATCGGCCGGCCTCTGCACTCGGACGTGAGTCACATAGCTTATGCTCAGACGAAAACGGTTGCCCAAAAATTGAAATATAAAATATGTAGCCGAAATTTCTTGGAGGAATGAGAGTAGAGAAAGAAGAGAGCTTAGAAGTTCTTCTCTTCGTTGGTGTACCTCTGAATGAGCTCCAAGCCTGCTTATATAGGTGAGGAGAGGTGTAACCCCGCTGAATCCAAGGGACCGTTACTGAATGAGCTCCAAGCCTGCTTATATAGGTGAGGAGAGGTGTAACCCCGCTGAATCCAAGGGACCGTTACGCACGAATCTTGCTTCCGTTACCCGCATGCAGCCGTTACAGAACGTGTAAAACGTGCAAAAACAAAACCTTGAGAAGCAAAAAGGTGTGCGGCGTGGCGTGCGCGTGTGTGGTAGAAATGCAAAGCCCACAAAACCCAAAACACTATTCAAAGCTCAATAAGGAGAGAACCATTATATACCCTTTACTATTTATCTCATTTTCCAATGTGGGACTATTCACAAAGACAAAATTGCCTTTTCATGAACAAAGCTTCCAACACATACTAGTTTGTTTTAATTTCATATTTGCAGCTGGTCAAATGAAACAGATTAAGTAGCAAAGAGTATTAGTATGTACCAAACCAATCGAAATAACCTTTTTCTTTAATAATTTAGCCAAACGAAAAATTCCAGACTCAAATCTCACCACATATATAAAACGGATTTTTTTAAAAAGAAAATTGTATTGTGAATTCTAGTTTGTGGTGCCACGCTAAAATAAAAAATTGTAATCTGCACCATTTTTAAATACAAAATTATAACCCTCGATTTTCATCATCACTTAATTTGATGGTTAGGGTCTTGTTAAGACCCTATCCTTTTTCCTAAAGAAAAAAAAACATTCACCATAACCTCGGACTGTCGATTGAGTAGAAGTTATTTAAGAGTACATACTGACTCCAACATCAGATACATATCTTCTTTCTAACTCTCTACTGGATGCCATCTAAACGCTCACGTCGCGAATAGTCCATACTGAAGACCAAACCACGCTTCAATACACAAATACAAACTGAGAGCACCCAAGTTCTAAGAAGTTTATGTTAACTCTCGCATGTATAAAATTAAGTACACTCAAGCTCTTAATTTTTTTTTGAGGAGACACTCAAGCTCTTAATCAATCTCACAACATAGAAGTTTCCTTTGCAATCATAACAAATATTCCAAAAAATATATGGCATTTTGTTCATAGGTTTTTGAGTGCTCGGATATTCATGGGGGAAATGTATTTGGTCTCTCCATCAACGAGTTTCTTCGCAATTATGAGGTTGGCAGCCTCGCTTGGATGATACGGATCCCAAAATACGTATTCGGAGCGGTTCTCGCATATACTTGAGGTGGGCCCACACGGTATTATACCAGCAAATCTCCCTCCATTTCCGCAACAAGCGGAACTTGCCGTTTTGAACCCTGAACATATACCAAGTTGCATGTAAGTACCTTTACATTGATCACTAGTTACGAGACGGACATCATAAATTTGTTTTATTATGAATGATTATCCGGGTTAAGGAAAATAGAGATATGCATGCGACGCTTAAAATGATAGCTAAAATAAATTGAAGGATAAGTTAAGTCCATAGAGCTTCACTTACCATATTTTTTATGATTAGTGATCAGTTCCATAACTAGATCATAAACATTTGCAAGAACAAATTTGGCTCCGGGGAGTTCTTGATTGAGTTGAACGAGCAAGTCCCTTAACTTGCTATTGTATTGGAGTGCAAGTTTATTTGGTAAGCCAGCACACTCTGTCTCCTCAATTTGATTTATTGTCTTTTGATAAGGTATGCATCCTATAGGTCCCACATTCCCTATCACAAATTTCCTTGCATCAAGAGAATAAAGCCTCTGCAAATTGAAAATCTCATAAATGTTAAAATCTTCAAATAATTTTTCTTATTAGTGGAGTCACTATAGCACCTTAAATCTGATTGGCTATTGTCATAAACCATTGACAACTAGAGCATTCTGCTAACATCCACTAGTATTCTTGAATGTCAATCTAATAATAGTTATAAGCTTAATTGCACTATATACCCAATAGTTTCCCCTACTTTGTGCTTATATACCCTCAAGTGGTTTTTGCAGCTCTTACCATACACCGTTCAAAGTATTTTTGATTTTTTATATTAAGAAAAACATGAAAAATTTATTTTAAAAAACAAATTAGAAATAAAATAATACAATACGTAAAATACCGACAGCTTTATAATTTAAAAGAATGAGGGGAATATCCTATGTTGGAGAGTAAGCGATTGACTTTAGAATCAGGAGCCAACATGTATTCCAGTAAAAACTTAAAATTGGATGGTTATTAATGATAGAGATACCAAATCCATCCAAAGCAGGGAAAAAAAGGCTGGCTGATTCGGCAGAATTAATTTAAGGATTTGGTCAAATATTGTGTTCATATTTATTTATATACTTTCCTAGTTTAGATGATTCTTGAAGTATTGATGTATATATATACATGTAATTGTTTCATTATGTTGAGTGGAATAAAATATAATTCTCCCATCTTCTCCCTTCTCTTTATGGTATCAGAGCACTGATCAAAAGCCATCTCTACAATCCTTCTTTAATTTCTAAACGTCTTCTCTCTAATGGCCACTGCCAACAATCAAATTATCATTCCCAATTCCCAAGAACCCACCAAACCTCTCATCATGATCACCATCCACAACTCCATCAAACTTACGACCACCAATTACCTCTTTTGAAAACTGCAGATTGAAGCGATTCTTATCGGTTACGATCTGCAAAAATTCATTGATGGCTCTCATTCGACCCCACCCGAAAAGATCACCAAAGACAATAAGAAAGAATCCAATCCTGAGCACACCACCTGGGTTTGCTAGGATACACTGATTTTTGGCGCACTCGTCAGAAACCTTTCACCCTCTATTATCCCTCTCATCACTCAATCTAAAATATATTACAAGTTTTGGCAGGTTCTGGCCAACACATATGCTCGACCCTCTCGAGGCCACATCAAACAAATTAAAGATCAACTCAAACAAATCACCAATGGTGCACAAACTATATCTGATTACATGCAGTCTATCAAAACCCGTGCTGATAAACTTGCAGCTCTCAGAAAACCTCTAGACCAAGAAGATCTCACTGAAAAAATTCTCGTCAGTCTTGATGATGAATATCAATCTGTTATTGATGCTGTTAATGGTCGTGAGACCACTATATCGTTTGATGAACTCCTTGAAAAACTCATCAACAAAGAGCTCACCCTCCGACAAAAGACCGGGCCATCACATTTTCCTGCCACAGCCAATCCAACATATACCAAGACCAAATCTGGGCCCCCAACAACCGTTTCTCATCATTCTCTCCGAAGACTGATCAAGTTGAACAAAAACCTACTCCGGATGGGCGTGTCTCACCTCGTTCGTTTCTTGGCTGCTGTCAATGGTGTAACACCAAGGGGCATGTACTTGCTAATTGCCCTAGCTTTCACCAAGTCTAACCAAATATGTAAGTACTGTCGCCCTCGGGGAATCAATGACAACCTCATCCCTCAAACCCATGGCAACCATGTCCCAACACTCCATGGCATTCGCGTCCATCTCAACCTCGAGCCAATGTATCCACCGCAGATAACACCACTAGTCCCACTTGGCTTCTCGACAGTGGTGTCTCTTATCATGTCACAACTGATCTCCAGAATCTCTCCTATCACACACCATATGATGGCACTGATGATATTATTATTGGTAATGGCACGAGACTCTATATATCCCACACTGGTTCAACCTCTCTTACAACTCCCTCTCAATCCTTCACTTTATCTAATGTGTTATGTGTACCTGCCATGAAAAAGAATCTTATTTCAATATCCCAATTTTGTCGTACTAACAACACTGTAAAACCCCGAAAATTTTAAACTTATGAATGATGAATGGAATTAATATATGATTAATTACCATAAATGAATTTTTATTTTGCTAAATTATTTATTAGTGTATGAGTACACTAACAAGTACTTTGAGTGTAAACAAGTCAGTACATAAGAGAGAAACGGGTCAAAACATGCACAATGGCAAAGCTCTGCACAGCTAAAAACTTATGCTCCGGTCGACCGCCGCTCACCCTGTGGTCGATCGCGGATCGGGAAAACTATTTTTCCCAGTTTGTGTTGGTTTCAGGTTTTGAGGCCCATATTCGTTTTTCCTGATATATATATATATATCACGAGTTTTAAGAACCTAGTAGCCACCAAACACCCCATAAACCCTATTTTGATTTTTTGGAGAAGATTCAAGGCTTTTGAGTAGAATTTCTATTAGTTTTTAGCTTTTGGATTAAGGATCTACATTGGCTTTGCATCTTGCACGTTTTTCAACAAGTCTTAGGCGAGTTTTATCTCTGCTAATCCCTCTCCAAGTTATTAAAATGTTTTTAAAAGAGTTTTAATAAGATTTGTAGAGCCTAATTGAGTAATATGTGTATAAAAATCAAATCTTGTATATTATGTGTATAAAGACTAGGTCTTTTCATGCTAAAGAGGTTAAGAACAAATTTACAGAAGTGTTTTAAGATCTGAAAACGATTTAAAACATTGTTCATCTAAATTTAGATATTTTGTTCTTCGTTTTGAAGTTTTATACATAATTGAGGGTTTAAATATGATTTCTTGTACGAATAATCATGCTTTAAATATTGATTTTGTTCCCAACGATGTTAAACTGATGTTGATATGATTTCATGCAAGATTCATATTGTTTTAATCAAGTTAAATCACAAAATCACATCACAAACACTACATGTACAAAAAAATACACGTTCTGTAGATGTCACGTCCGGTCGACCGCCGCTCACCTTGCGGTCGACCGTTCGCCAGCGAGCCTAGGATCTTTCGTTCTGTTCGGTCGACTGCGCTATGCTCTGCGGTCGAACCGGCGCCCCCAAAAAATGTTTTTTTTCTGCCAGTCGGCATGCGATATTCTTTTTGACACTGTTTGGTTTTTGAGAGAATTTCTCGATCTTGTACTATATTATTTTAATGGCTAAATACCCATATTGGTATTTTAATTCCACCCCAATTTCTAACAAGGTATTTTAAATAGGCAAACCCGCTTTAAGACATTTTAATTGATCCAAGTAACCAATAAGGCATGATTTCTCGTCGGCGGGAAAATTTCCGGCGAGATCTCGTCACGTGCATGGCACATGATGTCTCAAAACTCGTTTTTAGCAGCGGCGAAGGCAACAATCTCGTCATATTCAGCCGATTCGATGGGGTTAACGATCTCAGGCGGCGTCATAACCATTATTTTATCCTACTTTGGGCTGAATATGATGAGATTGTTGCCGTCGCCGCTGCTAAAAATGAGTTTTGAGACATCACGTGCCATGCACGTGAAGAGATCTCGTCGGAAATTTTCCCGCCGACGAGAAAACATGCCTTATTGATTAGTTGGATCAATTAAAATGTCTTAAAGCGGGTTTGCCTATTTAAAATACCTTGTTGGAAATTGGGGTGGAATTAAAATACCAATATGGGTATTTAGCCTTATTTTAATATTTAAGAGTTGTTTAACACCTGAGATGATGGTGAATACCAAACATGGACACGCACACCGAGATATGTGCACATACACTTAGTTGGTGCTATTTTGACTCACATTATTGAGATAGTAGATATAAGTTGAGATGATGAAGGTGAATTAATGTATGATAAAGTATTTACTCATTAGTTATGGATGCTCAGCGTGGGTGTTTATCCCGAAATGAGACTTCGGTTGTACCACACTAGGGGCATTTGGTTATGATTCCTATAACGAGCCCTCAGTTGTACCAAATACTCGAAGGTGATCGATGTATGTATATCCGGTTTGGGCTGATATGCCTATTCACCGTTGTATGATCATCTGGAAGCATATCCGAGAATAGTGAGCTAAAACCTATTACCGTTGGATGAAATAGCGAATCCGGAAATAGACAGATAAAAATCTATTTGCCATAAGAACGATTGAGTAAGGAGGTTGTATCCGATATCCGCGTATCATTATGCGAGCCTTACAAAAGTATCGTTATTTAGTGATATATATATATATATATATGCTTATAGTTGTAGTTTTGCTCCCATGTTAGATTACCCGTGAGTAGGGTACATCCTTTGATAAATGGCATACATGATATGACCCGTGGTAATTATGAGTTGGGTGATTCTTCTTTTGATATTATGTTGACTACCCGAGGGTAGTTCGAGATGAGACATTGGTTTTGTATAGTTGAGGTTTGGAGTACTTTTGTTTTGGTTGCTATATTCATTCATAGAGTTGGACTTGGTATTTAGGGATTTATAATTTGAGACATGGTATAAACATGAGGGTTTCATTGTTTGGATTATTTCACCTGACGTACTAATTCTCGTGTCATGGATTTCTAAATACCAATCTCCAGTTAGGGTTCTATGAATGATTTTATATTTATATGTACTAACTCTATTTTCTTATATACTCCTACCCCTTCTCCTGGGCAGTGGTGGAGATGATATCGCTAGCGCTTTGACGCTCGTTATTCCCCCCCCCTTCAGGCAACAAGACCGGCACACGGAGAGTCGCAGGTTGATGGGATTTCATCTTAAATTCCATCTAGATATTATTATACTTGTAGTTATTTTAGAACTCCACATTTAGTTGTTTATTTTTAGACTCTAGATTTGTATTTCTTTTTATAGAGGCTGAGTGCCTTAGTAAGATTATTTTACTCATTATGTTGAGATTTATTTCAAACTCGGAGATGTATTCATTCTATTTCAGTTGGGCTCATTTATTGATTATTCATACACTTCTTCTGTGCATATCTGAGTTTATACTATTTCTATTATTTGCATGTTTTGTACCTTCACCTATGTGTTGACTCTTCTAGAGAGATAGTGACTGTGATGGTGAAACATGTTGTAGCATGGTGTTCGGTGCATGGCAGGTTTGACAATTCGGGTTTCACCTTGAACTACAACTTTGTGTGAACCCTGGGGCGTCACAAACACATCCATTGAATTCTTACCATCTTCATTTTCTGTGAAGGATCTATGCACGGGGGCAATTCTTTTGCAGGGTCCAACTAAGGATGATGTATATGAGTGGTCGGCAATCACCTCTTCTTCAAGTTCTTCGCTTCTTGCCTTTTCCAGTGTCAAAACCACCTTGTCCACATGGCACCATAGACTAGGTCATCCATCCGCAGTTATTTTTAAGCATATCATGTCTTCCTTTAAATTAGAATGTTCTGCTGTCTCTGATAAAAATTCTCATTGTAATTATTGTCAGTGCAATAAAAGTCATAAATTACCATTCTCTATTTCAACCATCTCTTCCTCATCGCCTCTTGAAATTTTTTCTGATGTATAGACTTCTCCTCTCTCTTCAATTGATGGCTACAAGTATTATGTTGTCTTTGTCGATCATTTCACAAAATACACCTGGCTTTATCCTCTAAAATAGAAATCACATATGTTTGATGTTTTCATTCGATTCAAGGCTCTTGTTGAAAATCATTTCAAACGCAAAATTCTTACACTTTACTCTGACAATAGGGGGGGTGGGGGGAATATCAAGCTCTTACAGGTTTCCTAGCTACCAATGGCATCGCCCATCTCACTTCTCCACCACACACGCCCGAGCACAATGGGTACTTGGACGTCGTCACCGTCACATAGTGGAAACCGAGTTGTCTCTCTTGACTCATGCATCCATGCCCTTAACCTACTGGTCATATGCATTCTCTACTGTTGTATACCTTATCAATCGTCTTCCCACACCAACTCTTCAACTTCTTTCACCATATCACAAGCTCTTTGGTGCCCCGCCCAACTACTCTAAACTTTGCAGCTTCGGCTGTCTGTGCTATCCCTGGTTATGGCCCTACACGCCTCATAAACTTGCTCCACAGTCATCTACATGTGTTTTCATCGGATATTCTCTCACCCAAAGTGACTATATTTGCCTTGACACGTCCACCACCCGCATATTCACGTCCCGTCATGTAAAGTTTGTCAAGTCTGTCTTTCCATTTGCTTCCCTTAGAACTGATAATGAGAGTCTCATGTCTGTCTTCCCTTCTGAATGGTTCCCCATGACACTGCCGGTTCTTGCCACACCATCGTCAGCTGCTGACCCTGCCTCCACGTCTACCCAAAATACATCCCCACAATCCCTTACCAACCCCTCATCATCACCCACTACCAGTGAGTCTGCACCTACATCTACTCACTCCACTACCACTCAACCAACTTCCCCTACCACCACCCCTCCGTGCGTTATTATCACTCGATCCAAACACAATATCCATAAACCCATCCAAAAGCTTAATCTCTCAGCCTAACTCCACCAGAATACTGATACCCGTGAACCCACAACTGTCAACCAAGCCCTAAAAGACCCCAAATGGAGATAGGCCTTGTCAACAGAATATGATGCTATGGTTCGCAACAGTACGTGGGAATTGGTTCCTTCCCATCCCAACCAGAATTTGGTTGGCTGTAAATGGATCTTTTGCACCAAGTACTTGCCTGATGGTTCCGTTGACAAGTACAAGGCTCGCTTAGTTGCAAAGGGCTTTCACCAACGTCCAGGCATTGACTTCCATGACACATACAGTCCGGTTATCAAACCAACCACTATTTGTTTGGTTCTCAGTATTGCGGTTAGCGACGGCTGGCCTCTCCGACAGCTTGATGTCAATAATGCCTTTTTTCAAGGCACTTTATCTGAAGATGTATTCATGGCTCAACCACAGGGTATTATTGATCCTGATTACCCTCATCATGTTTGCAATCTTCGTAAGGCCATTTACGGCCTCAAACAAGCTCCCCAAGCTTGGTATCATGAACTTCGCCAGTTTCTTCTCACTGTCGGATTTGTGAACTCCAATGCGGACACATATCTTTTTATATTTAATGCCAACAATACCATCATCTATTTTCTCATTTATGTGGATGATATCATTATTACAGGTAACAATACAGAGGCTACTTATCAGTTCATCCACCATCTGTCTCAATGCTTCTCACTTAAGGATCTTAGATAGTTATCTTATTTTCTTGGTGTTGAAGTATTGCCTCACAATAATGGGCTTTTTCTTTGCCAGGGCAAATACATTATTGATCTTCTTAGTCATTTTCACATGACCGAGGCCAAGCCTGTTACTACGCCACTGGCCACCACTCCTTCTCTCACCTTGCACTATAGTTCTACCCTATCCAATCACACAGATTATCGCACTGTTGTTGGCAGCGTTCAATATCTGTCACTCACGCGGCCTGATATTGCTTACACGGTGAACAAATTATCTCAGTTCATGCATCAACCGACAACGGATCATTGTCAAGCGGCCAAGCGTCTTTTACGTTATCTCTGTGGGACACTTGATCATGGTATTACTCTGCATCGCCGATCAACCCCGACTCTTCACGTGTTCTCAGATGCAGACTGGGCTGGTAATAAAGATGATTATACATCCACAAGTGCTTATCTTATCTATTTTGT
>NC_033800.1:50473843-50610985 GCF_001876935.1 Asparagus officinalis
CATAGCGCTTAGCGCTCGAATGTAGCTTAGCGTGCTTTCGCCATCGGTCATCCGGGAGTGCCCGACTTGGATTGCCTCTCTATTATTCTCTTCTAGAACCCCCTGTAGGCTAATGTCGGCGCCAAGGTCTCAGTCGCACGGAATGTCGTCAAAGTTCTCTATCTCGCTTCTTCCACTAAGCCAAGAAATTAGCTAGTGTCGGTGAAGAGAGTGGCCTAGCGGGATGTAAGAGGATTGTCGCTCTCTAAGGACATGCATATTCAAGAATGCGTCCCATTAGATCTTTTCTTAGGTCTGTAAACACACAACACTGGAGTACTTGACATGTGTGACCCCACGGAGCTCTGATACAATCCTGGAACGGAGCACACCTCCAGTCGCCTTAGAGGGGCGGCTGATTAGCCGCGCCAGAGGCCTTATATGCACATCTCACACAACAAACGAAAGTACAAACAAGCCTCCAAAGATCACAACAACACCCGGTCGGACTCAAGAAACGTGAATACAACAAATCCCAACGCCGCGTAACGCGAAACAAAGTAACCCGGAGACGCCGGACTAAACCATCGAGCCTCCTTCGCATAACTCTCCCGTCGTGCCTTGATCGCGCACGCTCCGTGCTGTCCGCCCGGCCTGACGTCAACAGATGCCTGCTATCAAGTACCAAGAAAGTGGCGCACTAGTATCGAATGATTCCCGGAGGTGAGCTCGTTCTAATGACTCTCGACTCGCGCGATGTCTGATCTATCCTCGGGGCGTTAACGGGAGTGGCTCCGGCGGTCGCCCGGTCGCATCGTGCACCTACGCCCGTGGCCGCCCCTCTCCCCACTCTCCGAGGAGGAACACGAGTCCGACTAACCGATTCTGGTTTCGGCGAGCCGGACCTGAATTCGGGGTCTACACAATGATCCACATAGACTCTCTGCTCTCAACTGCACAGTTCTGATTCACTAGAGCTGCACGTACTTCCCTTCACCAGTCTTCGGACTCCGCTCACCAAGATATCTCGACTCACTCAGCAGCCAGTAAGTTAAACTGCAAGACACTACTATCCACAAAGCCCCATATAGACAAGGAGAATGCAAGGTACCGAACGGCGCTGGACTACTGTGAGAAGCTTCTCTGTCGTCACCACAAGAAAGATTCAGAGATACAGTTGATTTTGGAAAATTTTCTCCAGGACAGAACAGAGCTTCTCTGGTTCTCTTTCAACGTTAGCTTAGAGAACGAAGAAGCAGGATTTGGGGGTTTTATAAAAGAGTTTGAATCAATAAAAACAACAAACCCATCTATCCTATTAGGAAAATATATCTACTTTTTGCAGGTTTGACCTCATGACCTGTGGTCCACATCCACTAATAGCTGAAAAGCGACAGGAGTCGAGGCGAAAAACGACCCTCGTTTTACGAAAAACCGCGGCTGACCAATCGGGTGACCGAAGAAATAATCCGCCGTCTGACCGAAATTACCGTCGGCCCTGCGATTGCCTTACCGTAAAAATTCTCGCGTCGACCGCTGAGCTCAAGAATTCTGCGAAAAGCATCAGAGGGGGCTCCCTCCTTAATCGCCGCTCTGACCGAATACGGTCCTTACGATTTGAATGTATATGAAAATTCTGGCCTCGACCGCGTACTCGGCTCTCGCACCGCACGTACAGAAGTCTGAAGATACTAAGAACTGGCCACTAGGAATCGGCTCGACCGGGCGCGTCCGACCCGATTTGCTGATACATATTTTTTTCCCAGAAACAGGTTTTGATCAACTTGAAAATATTTGCAAGATAGTCATTTTTACTCTGAAATGTCTGAAACTTTGTAATGTTTTAACTACTAAAGCAAAGCTGTTTGCAGCAAGAATTGAATTTGCAGATATCCGGTATCATACTGTGAATGAAATAGTGATTTGTGAAAAAATAACCGCCTTAAAGACACCAATGTCTAAAAGTTGTGTGATGTGATTCCCAATAGCTTCAAGTAAACTCCATTATATCTTTGCCTACATTCTAGCACTAGCAGAGAAGAACCAAAAGCAAAGCTAATATCCTCATATTGAACAAGCAATACTTTCGAGTGTTGATTATAAAGCTTGAATCGCTGAAGCTTTTATTATGCTTTGTTGTTTCTTGAATACGTGCTTTCAATCTTTGTTGGCTCCTCGTTCTTTAGATGTCTTCGTTTTAGCGTATATTCCCATCCATCCTCCGTTAATGCGCACTACCGGCCTTGACAAATGATTTACTACATTTACACTCAATAAGCCATTAGTATCGATAATGGTGGTTGTAAGAACATCATCAAAACATGAGGGCTAACACCTTGTTTCTTGGAGCTCGAAGAAACAACGCACTATTGCACGCTCCTCCACTGAAGCAGAGTATCGCTCTGTGGCTGCCATTGCAGCTGAACTTAGTTGGATATGTTCCCTACTTACTGAACTGGGTGTTACCATTCCACATCAATTGGTCATTAATTGTGACAATGTTGGTGCCACTAACCTCTGTGCCAACCCTGTTTTTCACTCTCGTATGAAGCATGTGGCTCTCGATTATCACTTCATTCGAGAACAGGTTCAAAACGGCTTGCTTCGTGTTGCTCATGTCTCCTCGGCTGATGAACTGGTTGATGCCCTCACTAAGCCTCTCTCTCGTCAACGATTTCAACTTCTCCAAACCAAGATTGGACTTACCGGTCGGTTGTCCATCTTGCGGGGGCATGATAGAGATACCAAATCCATCCAAAGCAGGGAAACAAAGGCTGGCTGATTCGACAAAATTAATTTAAGGATTTAGTTAAATATTGTGTTCATATTTATTTATATACTTTCCTAGTTTAGATGATTCTTGCAGTATTGATGTATATATATACATGTAATTGTTTCATTATATTGAGTGGAATAAAATATAATTCTCCCATCTTCTCCCTTCTCTTTAATTAATTATCAATACTAAAATCTTTAATGGAAGACACACGCCAATCCCTCCTATATTCTAGTATGATTTTCTAACTGATCCTCTATAGGTCCCCCCCAAAAAAAGACAAAAATGTATAAGCTAGCTGACATCTCAATTTTAACGAGTCGTTCAGAAATATAGGAGTTGCGAGGTTCATTTTGCTATGAACGTCATAACATGTAGACCTTAGTATTTCTCTCTCTTGAAATATCATGTTGGTAAATTAGGCGGCAACTCATTTCTAGTAACTCCTTATAATTTCTACGTATCTTATCAAGCAATGCAACATTCTAGGAATTTAATGTTGCATATCAAAATAAATAAATAAATAAAAGAGAATCAATAAAGAAATTTTACCTTGAGTTGGCCTTCAAAGTGATTGATGAGATGATCCACAAAGTCATTTGGGGTCTCACTCATCTTTTCAACCATGGAGATAACAGGAAGGAGATAGTTACTGAGGAAATCATTTGATCCTATGGTGATTGAGAATATGGATTTTCTCATTATGAACTCTTTTGCCTTGGATTTTCCTATGAGATCATCAATTTGATGTCTTGTAATGTTGAAGTAATCAGCTTGGACATCTAGCCCAAGCCTATTAATCTGCAACAAAGACAGTATCTTAGTATCAACGGTAGAAAATTCATATATATAAGTATTTAACATTTTATATTACTCTATCAAAACAATAGCTTCTGCATTAATTCCAAAAGCTAATTCGCTTTCAGGTAGAATGAGATTTATAAAGTTGAGGGAACATACGAATATTCGTCCTGTTTGGGTCAGGATTCCTCCACCTCCGGATGCATAGTTCACTCCATAGAGTATAGCTTTGCCAGTTGTATTTGGAGATAGAAATGGTGGTGCATAGTTGGCCTGGCCCAATAACTCTCCTACATGAAAAAGAAAATTAATATGGAAAAAAAGAATTCTATAAGATAAGACTATATGCATGATGAGTACTCAATATCTAAATTTTTGCTATCTTTATTTGGAAGTACAAATTTATTTTGTGCATAGCTAGGATTATGTTCTCAACTACATTTGAGGATCGTTTGGATCAACATAACTGTAATTACAATACAACTGTTAGTTGCATGCAACTGCAGTTACTATAACTGTTGTCTCATGTTATCATATTTTGCTTTAAATTTTAAAAATTCACAATTTATATTTGTAGGTGTAGTTGTAAGTGTTTGAGTTGGGATATCACCATTTTTCAAGACTTGCTTGAAATGGTTCCCATTGAAGTTGCAACTTCAACCCGACTCATAGACAAAAACACGTTGCGACTATGACCATAAAAAACTAAGCATAAATTGTGGCTCTGCCCTCGGAGGCCTTTGGCAACTGCGGTCTACAACTAATCCAAAATATCCTAGTTAAATACGCAACTACATTTACAATTCATGCTGTCGCAGCAAACCAAACATTACCATGGAAATTATATCCTACGTTTTTACATAGCCAAGAGAACAAGAAATAGGAAGGAGAAACAGTGAAACAAAGAGCTAGCTGTAACTGATGGGAAAATGTAGTTATATGCAAAAGCAATTACGATCCATGCGGTCGCAGCTAACCAAAGAGTCCCCTGGAGATTATATCCTCGGTTGGTTACATAACTAGGCGCCCACAAATTCAAATCGAGATAGTAAGAAAAAGAGAGAAGGAAGAGTACATACCAACTATATCCGCAATGGTTCTTCCGTTGGTATACCGGCCAGTGGGCTCACCGGCGGTGGCCTCAAAATCAATACCGTTCGGCCGGAAATTGGCCCTCGCCAACGTCGGAAGAAAGTTATTGTTCCCAGCGTCAACAAGCGAGTCACCGAAAATGAAGGAGGCTGCCAATCCTTCTTCACCTCCGACAACAAAAACAACCATGCTGCACAACACCACAAACGTGAGCGTGCACACGCCCATATTGATGCTCTGAACGTTGCTTCAACGAGTACGAGTGTTAGCAAGAGAAGCCCTCGGAGAGATTACAGATGGAGAGAGACTATTAATTACTAGTAGAAGAGTTGGGTGCGACCTTTTTCTTTTGGTATAAATAAATGTATAAATAAACGTGTACGGGTCAAAAGGTAGCTTTCTGTGGGGACATGAAATTGGAAACTTGGGTAGCTGTGTAGGTGAGAAATTCCGTTTATTAAGAACGAGAATAATAGAGAGAGGGATGGCACAAAGCAGACGTTAAGCCCATGTTTTTCCTTTTTTTTTTTACAATAATAGGACGCCCTTTAATAATTTCTATAGGTAAAAGGACAAGTATTAAGGCAACAAACTATCACTACAATTGGATTGGTTGCGAATTGAGTGTTCAATATAATTGAGTCAGATCATCTAATTTTGTTATTCATCCAAGTTATTATGGTGATATGCCTTTTAGCATAAGATGTAGCATGGCACATGCCATGACGAGAGGGCCTATGCCATATTAGAGATGATGGAGAGTATCCCTCCAGTAGGTAGTCTATGTAAAAACTATTCTAACAGTGTAGGAACTTCAGATTTGTGGCTAGGTATGTCACTGTTAAAATAGCTATCTTGGCATTAATAAGGAATCAAGAGGAAGAAAACCAAGTAACATCATTAATACACTTTAAATTCTCATGCCAACATAAAAGCATACCAAATTTAATACTATATTTCCCCAAGCTAAGAAGATATAGGACAAACCTTTGCAATCTTCTTGTCTTTTCGAGCCTGTTTCCCTCCTTTTTCGCATATACCCACTTACAACCAATAGTTTTTTTTACCCTTAGGTAGCTTTGCAAGTTCCCAAGTGTCGTTCTTCTGAAGAGATCGTATCTCCTCCTCCATAGCTTTCCTCCACCTGATCGAATCAGGGCTAGACTCTGCCTCCCTAAATGTGGATGAAACCATATCATCAATGACCTCCACTGATAATGCATATGCGACCATGATATCATTGTACCTAGCTGGCCGATGAATCACCCTTCTAGGCCTATTCGCTGTAATTGACTCCTGAACATGACCATTTTCCTGAGTCTCACAATTCACCGTATCCTCTATTTGCCCGGCTGTCATCCCATCTCCTCCCAGTATCTAGGGCTGTGCATGGTTCGGTCCAAACCGAAAAAACCGACCGAACCGATCCGAACCGACCCGAAAAAATCGGTTTTATGAGTAGGGCGGTTCGGGTCGGTTTGAAAACATTTCAACCCGAACCGACCCGAACCGACCGAATATAGTGCAATACTACCCATTCTGATCTCAAACCCTACCCGACCCGTCCCCAAAAAGTCAAAGACTCAAACTCTAAACACATTTTCTGGATCATTATGGGTTGAAAACAATATCATTATATCAGTGTTTAATGCTTCATAATCTCCTACTTTGTTGATATTTTTTTTCTTTAACACAGTTTGTTGTTTGATAAGAAGTTTGATGAAGTTAGAACCGAACAAACCGAACCGAACCGCACCGAACCGACTTGCAATAGTTCGGTTCGGTTTTGAATTATAGGCGGTTCGGTTCGGTTGTTCAAATTTTGGTAAAAACCGAACCGAACCGACCGTTGCACACCCCTACCAGTATCACCTCTGTAGGAGCATCGATGGATACAATGCTCTCTGGAGTGAGTGGAGTCACATCATCCTCCACCTGCTGAGGAACTTGAGGCTTCATCATGTACGCCTCATTAAATGTGACATCCCTGCTAATAACTATCTTCTTGTCATGTGGATCCCATAACTTAAAGCCTTTAACTTCATCTCTAAATCCCACAAAGACTGCTTTCCTCGCACTCGGATTCAATCTACCATCACTAACATAGTAATAAGCTAGACACTCAAATATCTGAAGCGACTCATAGTCACTAGCTACCGAACCAAACCAATGCTCCAACGGAGTCTTCCTCTGTATTACAGTGCACGTCAACCTATTCACGAGATGGCTCGCATAAACCAACGCTTCGGCCCAAAAGGATCTAGGAAATCCACTCTGCGTCATCATACATCGTACCTTCTCCAGCAAGGTACGGTTCAATCTCTCAGTCACCCCGTTTTATTGCGGTGTCTCTCGAACTGTGAAGTATCACCTAATTCCATGATCCCGACAAAACTACAGAAACGGATCACTCTTATACTCTCCTCCATTGTCCGAGCGAAGAGTATTCACCTTTCTACCTGTCTACAGCTCCACTTTCTTCTTCCACTCCATAAAAATATCCAGGACCTCATGTTTATACTTCATAAGGTATACCCAATTTCTCCTGGAATAGTCATCAATAAAAGTAATAAAATAGTTAGCCCCACCAAGTGATGTATTCTTAGAAAGACCCCAAACATCTGTGTGAATATAATCCAATGTACCTTGGGTGTTGTGAATAGCGGTGCCAAACTTCACTCTAGTCTTCTTCCGAAGTACACAATGCTCACACAGCTCCATCTTGCAGGTTTTAGCACCTTTCAATAGTCTGTGTTTTACCAATGACTATAGGGACTTATCTCCTGTGTGTTCTAGTCTCATGTGTCATAATGTGGTAGCGTCCTCCTCTGTAGTGATAGAAGCTGCCAGACCCCCTTGTAACTGTCTTGCCCTTCAAGTAGTATAGGAATTTTTCTCTGACTCCTTGCATCACCACCATAGAACCCTTCGTGACCTTTACTGTAGCATCCTCTAAGGTCACCCGATAACTAGCTGCCTCCAAAGTACCAAGAGAAATAATGTTCTTTGTCAACTGCGGTACGAACCTCACTTCTTTCAATTCCCTCACCACTCCGTCATGCATCCTAATCCGGACTGAATCAATATCATCAATAGGACATACGTGATCATTTCTCATAAGCACAACATCCCCTCTTTCCAGCTCCTCAAAGCTAGATAATCAATTACTCCTAGGGCATATGTGATATGTGGCTCCTGAATCCAACATCCACTCCGTAGAGTCGGCATAGCAAACCAACAGTAGTACATGACACGAATAGCCCGAAGAATCTGACTCTGAATATTCATCAATGGCTTTTACATCATTCACTTCTGAAGCTTGTACAACTTTTCCCTTGTTCTTCCTGGTTTTTTCCTTCAACTTCGGGCAGTCGATCTTCCAATGTCCCTCTTCTTTACAAAAGAGACATTGATTCCTACCAATACTCTTTTGGCCACCTCTATTTTTTGATTTTGAGCGGTTGAACTGGCGACGGTTTAGATCACGACCTCGAACTGCTAATGCATCTCCCGATATCTTCTCGGAGGGTTCACCATCACTCTTCCTCAACTTATAATTTACCAAAATTGAGGTCACCTCCTTATATCTAACAATAGTTCTTCCATTGATCATAGTGAGAACGAACGTATCATAATCATCCTCGGGCAACGAACACAAAAGTAACATCGTATTGTCTTCATCCTCAACCATGATATCCACATTGACCATATCTGAAAGTAGCTTCGTGAAGTTGTTTACATGCTTCCTAATGGAAACTACCCTCTTCATCTTGAACTGGTAAAACCTCTTATTCAAATAAAGCTGATTCTCAATGCTCTTACTAAGATACTTCTCCCATGTTGTCGATCTAACTCTTTAGATAGGAATCCTTCACCGAATCCTTCGAACAAGCCTCAAGCCAAACCTGAAGCTCTGATACCACTTGTTGTGCACAACGAAAATTTTGCCAGCACCTCCGGTACGCAATGTGCACAATAAGAGATTAGATCACAACGAAATTCCCGTTTCACAAAAAAAACAAGAACCGAAAGCAAACTATCTCAACAAAGTGAGATATCAGCTCTTCCTCTCATCAGTTCTAGTACTGACTTGTTGAGGGAACCTACAAGCTATTACAAATCATAATAAAACAAACTATTTTACGTGGTTCGGTAAATTGCATACATCCACGGGACAAGAAGGGGGAAGATCTACAATTAGAGCGAGAGAATACAACTAGGGTTTACAATCTCACAACCAAAATCCTCAAACAATCTCTCAAATCCCTCATAATCTCTCTCTCAAAAGAGCCAAAGGAGCCTCTGATTTTTCTGTTGCACGCAGCCTAAGAAAACCCTCTGCCTTTGCACAACTGAGAAAAGGATTTGATGTTTTTGTATGCCGCCTTTTCCTCTCTACACCAAGCCTCTGCTCTATTTGATCGAAGCTAATTTCTCCTCTCTGCCTGCACACACCCTCTTTGCACACAGCCCTAGGGTTTTTGTTCAGCGTGCATTTATAAGCACGCAGGTTTGATCTCGGGTGGGCCTCTTAGCTCGCTGAACAACTTCTCCATGTTGTGGTCCGCTGAACAACTTCTCCACGTTGTGGCCCCCACACGTTTTTGAAAGAAAAAATATGTTTGCTGAAAACGCGTCTGCTGGCTATTCGTGGCCCCACGTTCACACCGCAAGATAATACCGTACTTCTTTTTCATATAAGTTGTTCAATCTTTGGACGTTAAAAAACTAAGAGTCATGCCTGAAAATTAAATTAAAATGGAGAAAGTGATTAGTATTTTATTATGTAACGAGGGAAAAATCAGCAATTGATAAAGCTTACAGCTGCGACATTCGGGGAATCCGTGGCTCTCTTGGTTTTGTTGGAGCACCTTGGCGTAATGCATGTTTGAAGTAATCGGTTCAGAATAACTGCAAGAACAAATGGGTAACTTAGTAGATTACAAAAAAAGGGCAATCTGGTGGTCAATGGTATAGACATACTTGTGTCTACGTTCCCTCTTGGATGGTTCTGTCCAGTTCTCACTAACAAGTTTTTTAAAGTCAACTTTAATTATCATCATCCTACATATAGAAAATCAAGGAACAATAAGAATAGCAATAATAAAACTGGAACAATGGCACAGTGAAGCATTCAACACAAATAGATCATGCATTAAATATCATAAACTAATTTAGGCGAGAGATTGTAACACTGAACTAAGGTACCTTCTTATCATCAAAATCGTACAAATCAGCATCTGCACATAATTAAGACAAAATTTATGAAGTGAAAATTTTGATTCATGTGAAGAACAGGAACATAAATAAACTAGTAAGCATACTGTCATCCATCTTAAACTTGATGACATCTTCTGTGAACTTTTTCATTTTAGTATCAAGGGCTGTTGTTGCCTCTTCTCCTTTAGCTATAATTCGGTCAACATCTTAATCTGTTAGTGTATTGTCCTTGGAGCTGAAAACCATTTCAGCACCAAACCTCACCATCTGCAACAGCACATCTTTATTCACAGCTGCATCAACAAAAAAGAAAAGCATTAATTAAGGCATTAGCTTCATTAAACATAGTTCATAGCAAGAGAAACCATAAAAACTATCGGCATATGACTGCACACTTTTCTGCTCGGCTAGGCGCCCTTGTTGAATCACCAAAGCATCAAATGGAAGTTTCTTATATGCTCTCTCAATCACTTTTTCTTCAATAGGGTACTGCAATTTTATGGAATATATGTTGTTGCATTATCATAGTTGCATTGTCATAGTTGCATCATCAAATTCAAATAACATTCTTTAACATGGAAAGGTTAGCCGAACCTCTGTGCAAAAACAGAACACTTGAACTTCTTTCTTTTGACCAATCCTATGCGCCCGATGTTGAGCTTGTAAATCAACCTGAGGGTTCCTATAAACAGGAAAAGGTTTAAAGAAAAAAGGGAGGAAAAAAAGATGCAGGAAAAAGATTGACAAGATATGCAGCAAACTTGAGGTGAGGGAGCTACCAGTCACTATCGTAAAGGATAACTATATCTACGGTGGCAAGATTAATCCCCAGGCCGCCTACTCTTGTTGAAAGCAAGAAGATAAACTTTGAACTTCCAGGTTGATTGAAGGCTTCAATTTTAGCATCACGTTCTTCTCCACCAGTATTTCCATCTATATGACAGTACTGGTATGCACGGAACATTAAATAATCTTCAAGGATGTCCAAAAGTCTAGTCATCTGAAATTTCAGCGAAGCAGTAACTTGATAAATTAGTTAAGCAACATGATACCTTGTAACAAGAAAATGTACCACATTGCAACAAAGATAAGAAAGAGGCAAGCTCAAATATGTAAAATGTTTGTATATAGATTTAGACTCCTTATATTTGAGATCTTGAAGAATCATAGAGGGTTCAAACCAAAGATTTTCTGAGTTATGTATGTTTTCAAAAAAAAAATTATCAACATCAAACAGCTCAAATCAGATAATAATGGAAACAATGAACATTAGCCTTGCCCTCATCAACTGAGATAGGGATTTTGTATGAAGATTTCTCCTTTCTTTTTTTCATTCAAGATATCATTTCCTCAGTCAATGAACAAGGAAAGTTTAATTCAAAAGCTAGATTGCATGGTTATGTTGGTGTGGATGCAGTGCATGGTTATGGGTGTGGATGCAGACACAAATACAGGTGCGGGTATAGGACACGAAAAATTTGTATAAGATAGGATACATGGACATGACAATATATATACATATTGAAATTAATAACTTATATGAGATTGATATCGTGTTTTCATTTGCATGTTATGATAACTAAAATCCTTATAACATTTTTACGTTTCTTTTATTGAATAGATAAAAAAATTGAGAAAACGCTTGGTTTTGAACTAGAAGCCCAAACAATCCTTTCAAACCATACTTATGAACTGTGTATGGGTTGAAACAAACTGACCTGAGTCTAATGAGTTGCAGAAAGTTAAGGTGACGTGTGTGTTGTAGCGGAGGGGCTTCACAGACACAAAAATATCTATACAAGAGTGGAAAAAGAGAACATCACACAAGGATTTAATATGGTTCAATCAGTATGACATACGTCCACGGGCGAGAACAACAGAGAACTTCACTAATCACCAAAAGAGAAGATTACAAAAGAAGAGACCACTCTCTAACCAGAGACTCTCATAAAGAAAGGGACAAAACCTTTCTATCTTACTCTCTTCTCTCTCTATTTTTTTCTCCGACTGATGCATTAAACCCTCTCCCCTCACCCCCCCTATATAGCCATAAGAAAATAATAAAAAATAGAAAAGAGTTGGTGAGGTCTGACAAATGGGCTGTTAATTTTAAAAAGCAATCACAAATTAGGCAGATGAAGACATTTTCAAAGTCACGTTTCTCACAAATCTCCACCTTGACTTTGAAAAATGAAGATATTCTCTTTACTCTTGTTGTCTCGTCAGAAGCCTCTTACGGGCTTAACCTCTGCTTTGTCGAACTCCAAACAATTCGAGATAATGCTCGAACTTGTGCGAAGGTACGGGCTTCGTTATCATATCTGCTGGATTATCTGTAGTACCAATTTTATCAATTCTGATGACTTTAATTTCTCTAATAAAATAATACCTGACATCTATATGTTTTGTTCTTTCATGATACATCTGATGCTTCATCAAATGTGTAGCACTCTGGCTTACGCAAAACACCATAGTAACACCTTGGTGTAAGCCGAGATCTTCAACCAAACATCTTAACCAAATAGCTTCTTTCACTACTTCTGTCACTACCATATACTCTGCCTCTGTAGTAGACAAAACAACTGTCGACTATAGAGTCGCCTTCCAACTAATGGCACTACTTGAAAGAGTAAAAATATAACCTATCAGGGATCATCTCTTATCCAAATCACCCGCATAATCTGAATCAGAATTACCAAGTATTCTGCAATCTGAGCCTGTGTTCCTACTAAAATACAAACCAATATTAGCAGATCCTCTCAAATATCTAAGTATCTATTTCACAACCTGCTAGCGGACCTTTCTAGGCTTATCCATATACCGACTCACAGCACTGACTGCATGTAAAATATCTGGATGGGTGCAGACCATCGCATACATAATACTTCCAACTACACTAGCATAAGGAACACAAAACATGTACTGCTCCTCCTCTTTAGTCTGAGGTGACAAATCTGCTGAAAGACAAAAATGAGCGGCAAGCAGAGTCTTCACAGGCTTGGCATCAAGCATGCCAAATCTATTCAACACCTTCTTAATGTATTTCTCTTGAGATAGGAATAAACTTCCTTCTCAACTGTTTCTATGAATCTCCATCCCCAAAATCTTCTTTGCTGCTCTCAAGTCTTTTATCTCAAACTCATGTTTGAGTTGAGATTTCAACTCATTGATTTCTGACATATCTTTAGCTGTAATCAACATGTCATCAACATATAAAAGCAAATACACAAAAGAACCATCATTGAACTTTTTATGATAAACACAACTATCATATTTACTCCTAGAGTAACAATGCTTAAACATGAAAGTATCAAATCTTAAATACCACTGCCTCAGAGACTGTTTCAACCCATAGAGAGATTTCTTCAACCTGCACACATGGTCTTCTTTACCTTCAACAATAAAACCCTCTGGCTGATGCATAAAGATCTTCTCCTCAAGCTCACCATGTAGAAAATCCGTCTTCACATCAAGTTGCTCAAGCTTCAAATTAAAATGAGCAACCATGACAAGCAACATGCGGATTGAGATGTGTTTTACAAGTGGAGAGAATACTTCATTGAAATCCACACATTCGGTCTGACTGTAGCTTTTAGCTACCAAGCGTGCCTTATACCTTATAGAATCTGTATTCGGAGCTCCTTCTTTCTTCTTGAAGACCCATTTACAGCCAACGATTTTTTGTCCCCTTAGTGGCTTCACTAGCTCCTATGTCTGGTTCTTGTGAAGAGATTTCATCTCTTTAGTCATCGCAACAGTCCAATTTACAGCCTCATTGCCACTAATAGCCTCCTTATAGGTAGAAGGCTCTAGAATCTCAATCAATTCTGCTACACTCAAAGCGTAAGCAAGCATGTCTGTGTAGTATTGAGGCGGTCGGATCTACCTTTTTGTTCTCCCGATGGCAATATTATACTGTTGCTTTTGCAGTGTATCAGAATCTAAAGTTGAACCTTCCGCAGTATTAACTGGTTCAACATGAGTGCCCTCAAGCATTATTTTTGAAGTTGAGCTCTCTAGCTCCACCTGCTTGCTAGACTCCTTTCTGTTTTCATTGAAAGCTGCCTTCATCATTGATTTCATTAAACTTCAATCGTTACAAATGAATTCAAATAACAAAAATAATCATTGATTTCATTAAACTTCAATCGTTACAAATGAATTCAAATAACAAAAATAAAACAATTACAACTCTCTTGAAAATAAATTAAACTTCAATCGTTACAAATGAATTCAAATAACAAAAATAAAACAATTACAACTCTCTTGAAAATAAATACAAGATTTGTTTATCGTCTCTTGCTTGTGTGGGTTCTTCGCCGGTGCTGGGGTTTATTCATAGACGACCGCGAATCAGATCCGATTGACAAAAAATTAGGCAGAGCTTCTACCTCACCAAGGAGGTATTTGCTTGAAGCGCTAAAATCAACCAAGCAAAATCAGTAGCTCTTCTCGAGATTAAGACCAAGCTTAATCTCAAGGAATGGACGTACGGGGCTTCGGATCCTTCGAATGACTCCTCCTTTGTGCTGAAGTTCGTCGGGATCTCGTTGACCTTTGCTGAAATTTCGTGCTCCTTGACTCTTCAATCCAGCAGCACCTCGTTGTTTGTAGGAAAAATTGCAATGAAAAGAATAAAGAAAATTGACTTGTATTTCTTTGATTCCGATTACAACTTGATTACAAAAGAGAAGAGAACGAATTTGATTCTCTCCTTTGTTTAAAACTGGGTTCTTCTCGGTAGCGATGGAATGCCTCCTTCGATTGCTCGCGTCGAATTTGCTCTCCGTTGACGATCCGACCGTCTCTTATCTCGTGGGAACGATGAACTTCTGTGGAAAGTTTAATGTTTAACTCTGAATGAGTTTAAGAACTCTGAACGAGTTAGAACTCTGTGAATAGAGTTGTTAGAACCGAAAATTCGGTTAATGATCAAGCCGTTATTCTGTTGTTGAAGAATCCTCTCAGATTTGATCTTCTGAGCTTGATTCAAAAATCCTATCTCCAAGGATTTCGCTACTGCTGTTGAATCGCCAAACCTGAGTGGTTAAGATCTTCCAAATCCGATCTTTGCTAACTCTTTTGTTTTTAAAAAGCCAGACGCCAGCCCTTATCTGTTTTAGAACTAAAAAATCTCCAACCTGTACGGTTTAGATCTTTAGAATCCAACCTGTGTGGTTCAGATGCCAAAAATCCAACCCCCTACTCTGTTGGGTTCGTTGAGCTTTTATAGGGGGATAGGAGGTTGTAACTGACCCCTATATCCGCTCCTACGTGGGCGAAAATCCCTCAGAACGTGGGATAAACGGTTCTGAAACCGTTCGACTCATGTTTGAACGAGTCAAACGCCCAATCTGGCGTTTAGCACCCAACTTCGCCTCTTAGAATTGAGACGCGAGGTTGGGTGTTAGCTGAACATCATTGAACGCGAGGGTCGCTCGCGTTTTGGCTTGTTGCCTGCTTGGAAACGCGGGGGTCGGTGTTGGTTGGACCCCTACGAACGCGAGGGTCGCTCACGTTCAGCTTGTATCTTGGAGACACGGGGTGGCTTGGAAACGTGGGGGTTGCCTGCACTTCCCAAGTTGTAATGCAGGGATGACATCCGCGTTTCAGAAGGAGCTTTTTGACTTGTAACTTCTTCTGTGAAGCGTTGCGAGGACCGTTGTTCAGTAATCCTGGCTTTAGCTGTTGTATGGTATGAAAGTCGTCAGATTGTAACTTTCACCGTATATTGTGAAGACTGCTGAATAGAGTTTTCATCAGTTGTCGGAAGTGTCGTTGGATTGTAACTCTTCTCGATCTATGTGAAAAGTCCTCTATTTGCCGCTTTCGATTGTCGACCCGAAAGCTATTTGATTGTAGCTTTCATTGTGAGAGCTTGACGGGAATCAACATCCATAGTGTTTTGAAGATGAATATTTGCCCACAGCTCTCTACCAAGCAACTATTTGATTGTATGTTTCGATTGTCGACGCGAAAGCTATTTGATTGTAGCTTTCGTTGTAGGAACTTGACGGGAATCAACATCCATAGTGTCTTTAGATGGATATTTGCCCACAGCTCTCTACCAAGCAACTCACCAACTAAGTCCAACCTTTCATTTCTAAAATCATTACACTGCTCATCAGCATCTCCAATAATTGCTAATATAATATTAGTCGTGCTGTTGTCGCAGCCGTCAAGATCAATCATCTCAGAAATGAGGTCGTGTTTGTGGCGATTGTGGAGTTGCGGATGCAGTGATTAGAAAGTCGTCTGATTGTGACTTCCCTTGTCGGAGCTTGATAGGGGTCAGCTATTCATTATGATTTTTAGACAGCCTACAGAACCCCCTCTAAAGTTTTCGAAAGTTCGCGGTTGACTAGGATGAATTTTCGGAATACTTTGGATCCCAAAATTTAGTGGATTGATTGCTCCCTCCGTCTGATCGAGCCAGATGATTTCACCGTTGTTGGTTGTAATCTATCTGTACTCCTCCAATAGACTCCCCAGTGGAATCGTTTGTTTCTTCCCGGCTTTGGTCGCCTTGACGATTGTTGTTAGCTCTTCTTTTATTCATCTGGGGCCGTGTCGTAGCCTTGGTAGTCAAGAAGCTGCTATCATAGCGGTCCAAACACAGAGATAATTTCTGCCTTTAAGGATTGGAACGCGTGGGTGAGCCTCGAGTTGGAGAAGTTGAACGCGTAGGTGAGCATCGCGTTTGGAAGCTCAAACAACTCGAACGCGAGGGTCGAGTTTGGGCGGGCTGATGGCCTCGAATCCCGTCCGTTACGATTTGACAGCTCATAGCTGTCTATAAATAGACCGCTAGAGGTCAAATCAAGAGTCATTCGACTCTTCTTGAAATTCCAACGAAAAATTTTCGTTCTCATCTCCGCCCAAGAAACCAGTTGCTTCCAAATCTGATGCCGATGCGGCTCGAGGATCTGCCTCATCAGCGCCGGCTGGCGGCGCTGTTGCTCAGGCGAACGTGCCGCCCCAACTCCCTTTAATTGGCGGTGAGTACGACCTTCGTGGTCATTAAACTTGCTTCGGCGAGTTCTGATCTTGAGATCAACGAGGAAACTCGTTTTAATAACGTGGGGCTGGACTCCGTCGTTTGGTATTTCTGACGCGGGGTTCAACCTCCGCGTCTCAGATTTTTGACGCGGGGGTCGACCTGCGCGTCTGAGATTTTTGACGCGGGGTTCGTTCTTCGCGTCTGAACTTATCTGACGCGGGGTTCGACCTTCGCGTCTGAACTTATCTGACGCGGGGTTCGACCCTCGCGTCTGAGTTTTGCTTTTGAGTTGTCTAACTTTTTCTTCCTTTTGCAGTGCGCCATACCAGTGAACCTCTTCTTTTTCGCCACCATTTTGGGCATGAAGGTGGTGCGGACATGAACATGGCCTTCAGCTCACGCCAAGAACTCCCCGTTTTCCGAATTAGGGAGAAGAGTCGCGTAGAAATAATTACCCAAGCTTCTTCCGACACTCTTAGGACATTGGTTACGGACGCCCGACTTGAAAGCCCAAGCCGTAAGCCAATAGTCAAACCTGGATATCTTTTCGGGGACTTTGTTGACTTCGACGCAAGCACTGCTTATGATGGGGACTATAAGTGGTTGCGGAAAGTTGGGGACCGTAACCTTTTCTTACCCAATATGGAGAGGATGTTCCCCATATCTTATTTCCAGTGTGCTTCTGTCCCAAGACATATGGATTGGCCCCTGGTTAAGGATCAAGATGGGGTTGCTCTCGGGACTTTGACTTTTCACGGGGTCCGCACAGTTGGTTATAACCGGCAGGTGACAGCTTTGCGGCCGAGTTTATTTGCTAAGGAGTATCCCCTTGGCGAAGTGCCCAGCCCGGCGAAGACCTTTGTTAAGAGGTTTTTGGAAAAGAAAGGAGAATTCCCCGCACAAGGATTTAGAGCTCCTGGTTGGGTTCATTCTCCAGTGACAGGGTGGTGGGCCCAGATGACCAAGTTCGTTTTGGATGAATTGGAAACCCCTCTTACCCAAGCTGGATTACTGGTTCCAGTGCGGGCTACTAAGTTTGGGATTATTCAGAGCCACTTTCACTTCTTCTCTATATTGGAGAAGTATAGTCCCGAGACTTGCACTTTCTTCACCCCTGTGGGGGAGCTAGGCTTCGCTCTTCACGAGATGCACGAAGTCTCAGGTCTTATTCTCGGGGATTTACCATACGAAGAATTTGTTCCGGGATCTGCGGAACTCCAACTTTTGAAGAAGACCAGCCCAGAAATTTACGCCACTCTCTGGGAAGTGATGTGTCACTTCCATATCTGCATGCAGCTGACGGGGGCTCGCGGAAGCGGCATCAAACAAGTGTCTTGGGCGGAATATTTATTCCGGAACTTGACCATTAAAGGAGGCTCTGTGACCCGATTGCCTGTCAGTACTTTGGAAGAGGTTCAGGCTCGTATTGACGACGCTACCTCCCATTACACCAATGAGGCCAAGGAGGATGTTTTCCCGGCTCATACAGAGTTTGAAAGCTTCCATTATCAAGCTCTGATTCCAATTTCCGACGCGGCGTTGCTGGCTGGATTCTTGATGTTGTGGCTCAAGCGTTGCGTCGTTCCTACCAGGCCGGTCGATGCCCTCGCTATTGAGGTGGTCTACCGAGCTGTTCTCTTAGCATATGGGAGACCTGTGAGCCTCCTCAGCATGAGTGCAGCCTCTCCTCCGGAAGACTCATTCATCCCATTTGTGCAGCGACTAGAATCTGCGAAATGGGTGGGGGGTTACATGGTTAGAATTCGCCAAATCCTTGCGCGAGACACCAACTTCCATATCTACCGCTATTTCCTTGATTTCGAGGGCGGTGTCTATGGAGCAAAATATCAAGATACGGCAGGTCCTAATGGATTCACTCAGCTGAGCGGGGGTGTTTTCCATTGGCTTCTTTCCATCAGGCCCGGCTACCTGATCTTCCGACAAGGCGCCAAATGCTTCATCGAGCCTTACCAACCCTATAGGTTCGCTCGCCAATTTGGGTATGATCAGTTATACGTCGGGAACCCTCGTCCTCAACTTTCAGTCATAGGCAATTTATATGAAGGGGCCAGGGCTTGGTATTATTCTGTAGCAGGTTGTACCAAAGCCGTCTTCAAGCTTCCCCACAAAACTGCTAACTCCTATACCTCCATCAGCTTCTGTAATTGGTATTACGCCGCTTCTCAGACTCCCAACTACAACTTGAATACATCTTGCCTGAAAGACATTAGGCATATGTATAATTTAAGGAAGGGGTCCAAGATATCCCGCTTGAAAGGGATCGAAGAGTTTCTGTCCATCGAGAATCAATCTGCTGGACAGGAGGAGGAACAGACAGCTGAGCCTGCTCCAGGGGAAGAGCAACGAGTGGTTGATCCTCCCGTGACAAGGGCAGCGGGGAAACGGAAACTCTCTACAGATGAAGCCGGCCAATATGATAAGCAGATCCGTCGGAAACTGCTGGTGGATTCTCCCCCCAAAGGCCAACAAAAGTCCAAGTTTATGGCTGATGCCATCAAAGCAGCTGAAGATGACGAACCACAGGAATCATCTGTGGCTGGGCCGCCACATAGAGCGGGACTTCGTTCTCATGGCCCAGCTCTGTCGGGCGAAGTTTCTTCTTACCATCCTCCTGAGGGCGAAGAGGATGAATTAATGGCTGCAGAGTCTGCTCCGGCGATGGACCTTCCCAAGTCTCCGGCCTTAGAACCAGGGGGTCTTGAAGAGAATCCACCTCCTTCTCCTTCAGCATTAATGTCACAAGCTGGTGATTTAATGCCTAGTCCTACAACGGGACCTATGAAAAGACCAGCTGCAGGTGCAAGTCTCCCTGAGCCCTCAGCTACCCGGGATGATGAGGAGCGAGTTGATTATGAAGACTCCTCGATTGGTGATGCAGCTGACGAAGATAGAGGTGATGAGGATGCTGACGCTGGCAACATGTCTGGTGGTGGTGAAGACGATGAAGAGCATGATTCCATAGATGACATTACCACTTTTGATGATGCTCCTAAGGTTCCCTCTGATAAAGTATCTGGTTATACACCGTTTCACATCTCCGGTAAGCCTAGTTTTCTTCGCTTTATCCCGCATGTGTTTTCTGCGTTCCGACCATTTTTTCGTGTAGGTTCACCTTCTCCAGGGACTACTGCTGCTGCTGCTTCCGAGCCAGAACCTGCTCAGGTGTCGGCTCCTTTAGAAGAGCAACATTTATCTGGCTCTCCTACGGCAACCGCTTCACCTACAGCGTTGCCTAAAACTACTACCGCAACTCCTCCTCCGGAACAGCAACTTGTGCAGGCGTCAGCTCCTATGCAGGAGCAGGCCCTACCTGCCTCATCCACTGTAGCTGCTTCCTCTGCAGCATTGATGAAGATCTCGCTTGCGCCCACGGAGGCCGGACCAAGCGCGTCTCCGGCGAGGGTAATGATGGCTTTGACTTCAAGCCCTTCGCAATTGAATGTTTCAGTTGCTTCCGCGACTTCTACACCCAAATCGCTCGTTAATCCATATTTCGGCGCGTCCACTTCTGGGGTCGTCGAGTCGTCCTCCATTGCTTTTTCCAGTCCAGCGGACGCTCCTGACTTCCTCCATATTTCCTTGAGCTACTTGAACAGTCTCGTGAGGAAGGTAATTGAGGTTGTCACAGCTGGTCGAGGCCGCTTTGATTCTCTTAAGTATCTCCTAGAAGCGGGCTTAAATGGGGTCAAGAGTGTGGGTAATGCCCATTGCTTTGAACGTTGTTCGGAAGCTATTTCCCACTTGGAAGCCCAGCTCAAACATTTGGAAGCCCTCAGCCACGAAGACATTCAGACACAGATCGTGTCTACTTTTGCTGACTTCCAGGTTGAGGAAGTGACTCGCCGTGAGGCAATTGAGCGAGGCCTGGCTGAAAAAGAGCTTCAAGTTACGCAGTTGCGGGAACAGAGCGATCTGAGACAAAAAGAACTGGAGCTCTCAACTGCTTCTTTGGACCTCATTCGCACGAAACTTGTCGAAGCTGAGGCGGAGGTGCTGAGATTGAAGGCCCAGCTTTCTCGTGAAGAAGCCATTGTTAATATACTTGGGGCCAAAAATGCAGATACTCTTTTGAACTACCGCACGGAAGCTCAGGCTCTTGAAAGAGCGAGGAAAGAGGCAGCCGCTGAAGTAGCACTTACTGAGGATGATCTGCGTAGGAAGGCTGAAGCCGTTGTACGAGCCAACCATGAGGAGAAGCTCTCTGATGCCAAAGCTCAACTTGCTTCTTTTGACTTGAACTTGTACTATTCTTTTGCTTAAGAACAGCTTTGTATCACTTCTTTTTGGTTTCTGAATAAAAAGTGATATTGACTTCTCATTGTTTCTTGCATTTATTATATTTTGATTTTAAACACAAGTCATGGGAAATGCCTGAGATGTATTCCTGACTTAGAATAGATCTCCACAATGGTTCTGGTGCAGAAAACTCTCTTTATTATCGTTTAAGATAACTCTAGAAAGTTTTAAACTGCTGAGGATGAATATTCCCATAATGGGGTTGACTAGTAGAATTCTTCCTGTGTTATTTCTTGCTTTGAACACTGAAAGAAATCGATAAGTGCCAGAGGTATAGTTTCAACTTGGCAGGGGGATTATTGCGGTCTGGGCAATTTTGAGGACTTATCGTTCTATTGACGAGAATCGATAAGTTGATTTTGTCAAAGGTGTAATTTTAACATGACAACTGGAATATTGCGATCAGGGCAATTTTGAGGACTTATCGCTCTATTGACGAGAATCGATAAGTTGATTTTGTCAAAGGTGTAATTTTAACATGACAACTGGAATATTGCGATCAGGGCAATTTTAAGGACTTATCGCTCTATTGACGAGAATCGATAAGTTGCTTTTGTCAGAGGTATAATTTTAACGTAACAACTGTGGGGAAAGATTATTATAGCGTCTCACTGGGGAGAACTGCTAAGTGTTTTACCATCGGAGCGATGAATTGTGATACTTGTGATTTGAACAAGGTTTTGGGGAATTTTGTTAACCCGCTGAAAACAGGTTATTTATTGCTCTGCTAATAAATTGACAATAATTTGGAGACTTATCATTCTATTAACGAGAATTGATAAGTGGATTCTGGGGTGTAGTATTAACCCAATGAGAATTTAGATTCTGCTGAAGAGATACAGAGGTTTTGACTAACACTCTGTTGAGACTCCCTCATTCAAAGGAATTTCCTCCGATCGACTGCATCAATGGCGCCTCGGAGAAGAGGTTCAAACTCCAAGAAAGTCGCCGGAGCGACTTCCGAAGTGCCGTCGGCTGAGGACGCCGGCGGCGTTCTTGTTCATGCGGGGACATCGTCGTCGTCACCGCTGCTGCGGGGGCTTCCCTGTCGTGGTGAGTGCCACCCGAAATAACTTGCCTTGGCAAGTTCTCTGAAAACCCTAGATGGGTTCTTGATAACGAGGAAGATGACTCGTTTCAACTCAATGAAAACGCGGGGTTGGGATCCCATGTGGGTCTCGACCCTCGCGTTCAAGTTTTTCAACGCGAGGTTGACCTTCGCGTTTGAGGCTTCTGACGCGAGGTTCGACCTTCGCGTTGGAGATTTCTGACACGAGGTTCGACCTTCGCGTTGGAGATTTCTGACACGAGGTTCGACCTTCGCGTTGGAGATTTCTGACACGAGGTTCGACCTTCGCGTTGGAGATTTCGACATGAGCCTTTAACCCTTTATGTTTCAGGCTATGTCTTTATGTTGATAGCTCGCTTCTAGCTGCTAACTTCTGCTTTTGATTGTGCAGTGCTTCTCCCAAACGTGCCGCTTTCGCAAGAGCATCATTTTGGATACATCGGTGGACCTGACGCGAATGAAATATTCAGTCTTCAGAACCAAATTCCATTGTGTACTTTTCCTGATTCGGAAAGAGCGGAAATGATTAAATTCCCTCAATGCTCTACTCTCAGGATTTTGATAACTGACTTGGACTTGGAGACCCCTGTTGGCCGTGCCCAGTTTCCTAAACCAGCGTTCATATTTGGAGATCGCATACCAGCTAATGATCATCTCACATGTATGGAAGACTCAAAGCTGCTGCGGAGAGTTGATAATCGCTTTTTATTTCTCCCTAGCATGAAGAGGATGTACCCTCTCTCCTACTTTCTGAATGTGAGCTGCCGTCGGGGCTTGACCTTCGACATAGTAAAAGAGAAGGAGAATGTGTCGCTTGGATTTGGTCGGCGAGCTCGTACGCAAATCGGGGGGCAACTAAAGGGGTTAAGACCTGGTTTGTTTGAGAAGAAGGAGCTGGTTCAGGAGATGCCACGTCCAGCGACCATTTTTATCCGCCAATTCCTTGCAACTCAGGGTGAATTCTCTACCCAGACGTTCAGATCCCCTGGATGGGTCTGTTCTGGAGAAGGAGGTTGGTGGACCCGTATGGTTGACTTTGTTCTTGAAGAGCTTAAGGACTCGCTCACTCAATCGGGTCTCACAATTCCGGTGTTAGCTACACGACAGGGAGTCGTGCAGAGTCTTCATAATTTCTTCGCTATGTTGGAGAAATATAACCCTGACAGCTGCACATTCTTTACGCCTGCTGGAGAGTTAGGTTTTGCTCTTCATGAGATGCAGGCAGTGTCGGGGCTGTCGCTTGGAAAAATGCCCTACGAGGAGTTCATTCCCACCACCGAGGAGCTTTCTCTACTGAAGGTGGCGCATCCGGAAATTTATGCTACTTTCTGGGAGCTGATGTGCCACTTCCACATATGTGCCCAAGTCTTTGGGATGCGTGGAGGGGGCATTATGCATACCACGTGGGCAGACTACCTCTTTCAGAATTTAAACCGGAAAGATGTAGCCGTATCTCGGGTTGCTGTGATCTCTCGTAAGGATGCCAAAGCTCGAATTACAGCTTCCAGTGCTACCTATAAGACAGAGCATGCAGAGGATGATTTTGAAGCTGGTGCCGAGTTTGAAAGTTTTCACTACCAAGCCACAGTTCCTATCTCTGACACGGCTCTACTTGCAGGCTTCTTCATGATTTGGTTGAAGCGGTGTGTGGTACCGTTAAGACCAATAGAAGCAATATTAGCTGAGGTTGTGTACCCAGCTGTTTTGCTAGCGCATGGGAGACCTGTGAGTCTCCTTACTGCTATGGTTGGCTGTATCCAGAACGACCTGAGGGTATTGACTTCAGAACTTCCCAGTGCTTCGGGAGTCAAAGCTACTAAGAAGAAAGCTGGGAAAGCTCCTCAACCACGTGTTCCAGTGCCGTATACATATCTAGTGGCCTGGTTCGTGTTGCATTGCCCTTCCTTGATGACGGGAGTGCATGAGGGGGATGATGCTTATACTCCCTTCGTGCTCCTAACTTTGACGGGGCTGATGTTAAGGATGCTCGTTTCATGGATTTGCTTTTTGAAGGCTCGTCTTCTTTGGAAGAGGGCACATTCAGCTGGCTTCTTATGATCAGGTTGGGCTACCTGGTCTATCGCTCACGGGAGAAGTGCGTAATCAGCTGGCTTCTTATGATCAGGTTGGGCTACCTGGTCTACCGCTTGCGGGAGAAGTGTATAATCGAGCCTTACATGCCTTCTCGGTTCGCGAGACAGTTTGGATATGACCAACTCTATGTTGGCAATCCTAACCCGGCGTTAGCTCAGATTGGGAATTTGTATGAAGAAGCTCGTGCATGGTACTTCTTCTCCGCCGGGGGAACCCATGCGCAATTCACTTTACCCAACTCACCGCCCGGCTGTTCTACTGTTATGGATTTCCGTCAGTGGTTTGCCGAAGCTTCTCAGATTCCGGAATATGACGTTTATACTTTATGTATAAATGAGATTCGGGAATTGTATCGTTCACGGAGCGGTTCTGCGAGTACTCGTCTACCAGGGATGGAAGAGTACCTATCTTGTGAACAGGAAGCGACCGGAGCCGTTGAAGCTCCTAAGGACTTGTCCACCGTAGAACCTTCTGAAGAAGAGGTTCCTACGGGAATTGAAGAGGGAAAGCCAATTGATGATTCTCCTAAAGAAAAGACCACTGAGGAGATCCCTGCAGAAGAGCCCGTTCCTACACCTCGTTCTTTAAGATCGGGTAAGGAAGCTCTTTCTGCTGCTGAGCAAGGTGAGTATGACAGGAGAATCCGTAAGCGGATACCTGTCATGGCCAAGAATTCCAAGAGGGCCAAAATAATGGGGGATGCGATGAAGTCTGCGCTCGTTGAGCGTTCTACTGACGGAGAGGACGAAATGCCCCAATCGATCCCCTCAGTTCCTGAAGACGATGGGGCTGAAGAGGGTCCTTTGAAGTTGCTCCAACACCTGTTCAGGACGAACATACGGGTTTAATCTATCCAACCCTTCCTCCTCCACGCTCGCGGGCTCTGAAGAAATCGATTGATGAACTGGAACGTTGGATGCAAACAATTATTAATATTGTCAGTGTTGAGGGGTCTTCTCTTGAAGACTGTGAATCTATCTTGAGCCAATGTTTGGACGACATCAAGGCTAAAGGGGATGCATCCTGGACTGAGCACTGCCAAGGGGGAATCACTCTTTTGATGACAGAATTAACAGTTTTCAGGGAGCTACAGCGCACCAATCTAGACTCTGAAGTGGAGCCAGCTCTTTCCTTGGCGATAATCTCGAGGGCGCATCACCCAGGGACTCTTCACAAGGACCTGTCTGATAAAAAGGCCCGCGTATCAGCTTTAAGGAAGCGGCACTCTGCAACATATGCTAAAATCAAAGGTGTTGCTTCTGATATCCGTGGTATCGAAGAGACTATCGCTCGATTAGAGGCCGAGTTGGACCAGAAGAAAGCCCAATTGGCCCACTATGAGGATGTCAGAAAAGAGCTTGAGCATCAAAGTGGCCAAATTTATACGAAATTTTGCCGTACACTCCACGCGGCTGAGCGGACTCGTAAGGACATTGTTGCTACTCTTCCTATTGAAGCAGAACTCAGAAAGGAGATCGAGGGACAAGTCCAAGCGGCTCACCGGGAGAAACTTTCTGCCTTCAAGTCTAGGCTAAAAACCCTCAAGTTAATGAAGCCTGATGTTTAGCTCTTGACCTGTTTTTGATTAAGGAATTTTGTATCTTTTTCATTTTGTGTTTGGATTAACAACATTGAATGAAAACGATATCACTTTTGCTCTTTATCGTCTCTTTTTATTGAAATCTGGTTCAAGACAATAGAAAATAATGCAAATGTTATCGAAATTCCCTTTATCATTTATTCAGAATAATTCCATCATTTATTAGAATAATTCCAGCAAATTACAGTCGTCAGAGGTGTAGTGTTAACATGACGAAATATAAAACAGAATTACCCTATAAATGGGCAACCCCCAGCCTGATTTAGCTGGAGTTTAGGGGGCCGCATGATTTACGGGAAGTATCTCTTAAGAAACTTCCCATTAATTGACATCATGAGCCTAGCTCCTTCTTGGTTAATGAGGCGATATGCTCCGTTTGAATAGACTGATTCTATTATGAAGGGCCCTTCCCATTTAGAATTGAACTTCCCTTTAGTTTTGTGTGTCATCACCATGGGTCGTCTATTGGCTAAAACTAAATCGCCTTTCTTGAAAATCCGTTCCTTAACCTTTTTGTTGTAGGCTTTGGAAATCCGGGCTTGATATAACTCGATCTGTTGAGTTCTCTCCAAAACGGTGACAACGTGAGGCTTGATAACTTGATTACGTTTGAAAAGGTCTTGACTTCTTTCAACGGGATTGCTCGCCGCCCATAATTGGAGAAATACGTCGGTTACCGGCTAATCGAACCGGTGTGCCCTTGGACGTCGAGGGGAAATCGGTCTGACGATATCGCATACCCATATTTCGAATGCCCAATCGCCGCATGTGGGGTGTAAGTTCCTGGGTCTTGGTGGATGAAATCCACCATAATTTGGACATCGCGTGGAACAACGTTTACATAGTCAAACCGCAAAGTCTGAAAACATCTTCGCCAATAATACGACGATGGCGTGAGGCGATCTCGTAATTTAGCTCCAGCTCAGCAGATGCAGCTCGCACATTCCGCGCTGAGATTCCTGAGGCCTCTTTTGCTTCCTTCCGAGAGACGGGCATCGAAGCAAAAACTCCATCATGCGATTTACGTACGATACAGGACTTGAGAGACTACGTCGTAATAGAATCGGAGGGCCTTTCGTTTGATAGAGGCCGCTTCGTTAGGATCTTCTGGCAGAATTCCATATATGGCATAGTCGATGTATGTGAATCGCCAATCCCTGGATTCAAACTCCATAGAGGTTGTACAGACTTCTCCTGACGGTGTCTCGTCTGAGTTTTCTTCTGTAGGAATTTTAGAAAAGTATAGTTTCCGTCCCGCGACTGGAATCGTTGTTTCAGTCTTCGGTGGCAACGCTAATGAGGTTGCCAAGGAGGCTAGAGCATCTGCATAAGCATTCTGAGCTCGTGGTATATATTCGATGAAGAAACCTTCAAACTTTTGAGCTTGCTCTAGCACTACGAGGTAGTACGGGATCAAATCCTCATGACGAACTTTGTATTCTCCTCGGACCTGATTAACGATGAGTTGGGAGTCACCGTAAGCCTCAAGGTGTCGAACATTGAGTTCTTCAGCAAATTGCATTCCTAATAGCAGAGCATTATACTCGGCTACGTTGTTAGTGCAAGGTTCTATTAAGGAGAATCCTCTGGGAATTACATGGCTGTTCGGAGAGATTAATACTACTCCTACTCCCGCGGTGATTGCTCCATGAGGATTTGCTCTGGATGCACCGTCGAAGAATAACTTCCACACTTGCGTAGCTTCTTGAGTAGCGCAAGCTTCGGCGACTTCGTCAGGTAATTCTTCATACAACTTAGATGCTCCCGATACTGGATGATCGGCTAAGAAGTCGGCCAGTACTTGACCCTTGATCGCCTTTTGGGGCATGAACTACATGTCGTACTGCGACAAGAGAATGGCCCATTTTGCAAGCCGGCAATTCAGAGATGATGGTTTCATCATCAGCACTCTCAAGGGATTCACCTTAGAGATGACCTGAATTGTCTGTCCAACTAGGTAATGTCGCATCTTTTGAATGGCGAATACCAAGGCGAGCCATTCTTTTTCGACCGGATTGTACCGGTGTTCAGCTCCCATCATAGTCCTGCTCAGGTAATAGATGGCTTGCTCTTGACCTTGATCATTGTTTTGGGCCAACAAAGCACCAAGAGAATGATCCATGGCTCTCACATACAACAGGAATGGTTTTCCTGATATTGGGGCCACGAGAACTGGCGGCTGAGTGAGATATCTTTTAATCTCCTCAAATGCTTTTTGACATTCTGCATCCCAAACAAAGGATACTCCTTTCTTCATGAGCTTGGAAAAAGGTTGGCAGCGCCCTGAAAGATTTGATATGAATCTTTTGGCGTCGTTTGCTACCACATCCCTAGTTTGGGACTTGAAGTAGTAGATGTGCTGATTTGGCGATCCTGTGCCATCAAACGGTTGTAAGGTAGGGGCCTTAAATTTCAGTGGGTAGGGAGCTGTATCCCACTCAGCAGGGTAAGGCCGCACTACTCCCTCTTCGCGGAGCTCGCTTCGGTTGGCGATTGCGTTGAGGTGAGCTTCCAGTTCATCCACCTTGGTAGATTGAGGGCAGTTCTTTCTCCATCTCTCTCTCTCACCTTCGGAAGAGGATCCTAGGTGGTGAGTCTCACGATCCGAATGTTCGGTCGCTTTTTGTTTTCCCTTTAAAGTAGTCCTCCGGGAAGATTCAGGTTTTTGACCTTTTTCGGCAAGGAGCTGGGCCAACATATCCTTTAACTGGAGAAGTGTCTCCTGCTGCACCTGGAGCATGACATGATGTTCGTCCACTCTTTTGGCTATGTCTTCATGGTTCCCTGTCGTGTAAGCGGAGACTTCCCGTGCTCCGACAGAGCTTGAAGATTGAGATTTGGCTATTGCCGAATGTTCGTCACTTGTTGCAATGCCCTTGGCTAACTTTTGATAGTTAACCGGACGAATAGCTCCTATCCGAGTCCGAGTATTCTGATATACTCCTTCGAACTGGTCACAAATTTCTCGGACAGTCGGGGGATGACTCTCTTGCGACTCATCGGAGTCAGTATGCGAAGCTTTCCCTCGGCCGATCATATTGATAGTGACCTGAGGGTATTCCGCTTCAGCTGTCTTCTTTCTGTAGCGGCGTTGTCGTTTGGCAGGCCTAACGACGTTCGTCAACCTGTCGAATACAGACTGTCGTGGTGTGGATGCACAATAAGGGCATTCTGACAGGACTGCTGAAATCAGCCTCTCACATTGACATGAGTGAGCTGCTTGTATTGTTGGTTTTCCTCTCGACAACAATTCCCGCAGGTCGGAAACTTGGGAGGAAACTTTCCCCGGGCTTGGAGGCAGAAATGGAACCCCCTGCCCTTGGGTAGGTGAAATTGGTTCTCGTTGAACGTGGAGTTTGAAGCCACGCTGATTCTTCTGAACCTGGCGGACCTCTTGAAGATCGCATTCTTGAAGGATAACGCGAGGGTCACGTTTAGCTTTGAAAACATTAGGCCGAGGCCTACGTTTAAATGATGAAACTGACCCCTGAGGGTCATGTTTAGGTTGAACGCGCCCCTGAGGGTCGCGTTTATGTTGAACGCGCCCCTGAGGGTCGCGTTTAGGTTGAACGCTCTCCTGAGGGTCGCGTTTAGGTTGAACGCTCCCCTGAAGGTCGCGTTTAGGCTGAACGCTCCCCTGAAGGTCGTGTTTAGGTTGAACGCTCACCTGAAGGTCGCGTTTAGGTTGAACGCTCCCCTGAAGGTCGCGTTTAATTAGTGAAACAGACTCCTGAGAGTCATGTTCTATTGGAACGCGCCCCTGGGGGTCGCGTTTGGTTTTGGCAGCTCCCCTCTGAGGGCTGCGTTTTGAAGAAACAACGCGCCATTCAGGGTCGCGTTTCAGCTGTATAAGCCGAGGCTCATAGTTGGGCTCGTTGCCGCGAAGTGAGCGTTCTCCTTTGGGAACGCTAGGCTCGGTTGGATTTTTAGAAACGTGATCTTCGCGTTGGGCCAACAGTCGGCTTTCACGTAGATGTGCTCGTCATATGGATCTTCTCCGTCGGCGAGCGGCGTTCTTCTTGGCTTGTTTCAAAGCCTTAGCAGCAGCGTCGTTGACGCTTATGGAACTCGTTTCCTCCAGAGGCCGTTTGTGGCCCGAAGAACGTCTTGCTGACGCGGATGTAGGATCTTCCGCCAGCAGAGCCAGTTTGAGTTCTTAGCCGAAGGAGAGGGATTTCTTCGGCACTTCGACAACAGAATTGACCCTCTTGGAGGTCTCGCGGACATCGTGCTTAGCCTTGGGGCTAAGTGATCCTGAGGATAAGGCTTCCTCGTACTTAGCTTGATCAAACTCTACGACGAGAGTTTCTACTGTCGTTCCCATGAGGTGGACGTCGGACTGCACCACCACTTCTTCATCGGAAAAGCTAGTCCCCAGCGGAGTCGCCATCTTTTGTTTGTAGGAAAAATTGCAATGAAAAGAATAAAGAAAATTGACTTGTATTTCTTTGATTCCGATTACAACTTGATTACAAAAGAGAAGAGAACGAATTTGATTCTCTCCTTTGTTTAAAACTGGGTTCTTCTCGGTAGCGATGGAATGCCTCCTTCGATTGCTCGCGTCGAATTTGCTCTCCGATGACGATCCGACCGTCTCTTATCTCGTGGGAACGATGAACTTCTGTGGAAAGTTTAATGTTTAACTCTGAATGAGTTTAAGAACTCTGAACGAGTTAGAACTCTGTGAATAGAGTTGTTAGAACCGAAAATTCGGTTAATGATCAAGCCGTTATTCTGTTGTTGAAGAATCCTCTCAGATTTGATCTTCTGAGCTTGATTCAAAAATCCTATCTCCAAGGATTTCGCTACTACTGTTGAATCGCCAAACCTGAGTGGTTGAGATCTTCCAAATCCGATCTTTGCTAACTCTTCTGTTTTTAAAAAGCCAGCCGCCAGCCCTTATCTGTTTTAGAACTGAAAAATCTCCAACCTGTACGGTTTATATCTTTAGAATCCAACCTGTGTGGTTCAGATGCCAAAAATCCAACCCCTTGCTCTGTTGGGTTCGTTGAGCTTTTATAGGGGGATAGGAGGTTGTAACTGACCCCTATATCCGCTCCTACGTGGGCGAAAATCCCTCAGAACGTGGGATAAACGGTTCTGAAACCGTTCGACTCATGTTTGAACGAGTCAAACGCCCAATCTGGCGTTTAGCACCCAACTTCGCCTCTTAGAATTGAGACGCGAGGTTGGGTGTTAGCTGGACATCGTTGAACGCGAGGGTCGCTCGCGTTTTGGCTTGTTGCCTGCTTGGAAACGCGGGGGTCGGTGTTGGTTGGACCCCTACGAACGCGAGGGTCGCTCACGTTCAGCTTGTATCTTGGAGACACGGGGTGGCTTGGAAACGTGGGGGTTGCCTGCACTTCCCAAGTTGTAATGCAGGGATGACATCCGCGTTTCAGAAGGAGCTTTTTGACTTGTAACTTCTTCTGTGAAGCGTTGCGAGGACCGTTGTTCAGTAATCCTGGCTTTAGCTGTTGTAGGGTATGAAAGTCGTCAGATTGTAACTTTCACCGTATATTGTGAAGACTGCTGAATAGAGTTTTCATCAGTTGTCGGAAGTGTCGTTGGATTGTAACTCTTCTCGATCTATGTGAAAAGTCCTCTATTTTCCTCTTTTGATTGTCGACCCGAAAGCTATTTGATTGTAGCTTTCATTGTGAGAGCTTGACGGGAATCAACATCCATAGTGTTTTGAAGATGAATATTTGCCCACAGCTCTCTACCAGGCAACTCACTAACTTTCGATTGTCGGCGCGAAAGCTATTTGATTGTAGCTTTCGTTGTAGGAACTTGACGGGAATCAACATCCATAGTGTCTTTAGATGGATATTTGCCCACAGCTCTCTACCAAGCAACTCACCAACTAAGTCCAACCTTTCATTTCTAAAATCATTACACTGCTCATCAGCATCTCCAATAATTGCTAATATAATATTAGTCGTGCTGTTGTCGCAGCCATCAAGATCAATCATCTCAGAAATGAGGTCGTGTTTGTGGCGATTGTGGAGTTGCGGATGCAGTGATTAGAAAGTCGTCTGATTGTGACTTCCCTTGTCGGAGCTTGATAGGTGTCAGCTATTCATTGTGATTTTTAGACAGCCTACACTCGTCCTCTCGATAAAATTCCAGATCTGCGAAATGGAGGCCTTAGGCTGATATTTATAGGCCTCGGGTGTGGTTATTTGGATGAGAACAAGTGATTTGGCTCTATCTTCAGTTAACAACAACCTAATCACGTTTGGGGATAATATCAAGTCAGTTAGGAACCCCTGCAACAGATAAATCCTGTGAAAAACAGCTTTAAAACCTCCAAAACGCGTATTGGGCGCCAGGCTGCGTGTCGGACAGATCCGACCCGCGCTTGCGCGGGTCGGTCTGTTCCGTTCCGCACTAGCACGGGCTCATCGCTTTTGTCGAATTCTTTCTCTTTTTGTTGCTTTTCCTTCCGGGAGTTGCTCTTTTTCGCCGTTTCATGTATTTGAGCGACTTGTTGATTTGTACGCTTCGTTGCGGGACTGACCGTCGAACGTGCGTTGGTTAACGTACGCATGTTGATTGATACGCACGTGTTGATTTGACGTGCGTGTGTTCACCGACGCGTACGAGCTGTTTAACGTGCGCGCATTGACTGACGCGTACGGGCTGATTGGCGTGCGCACGTTGACCGACGTACACACGTTGACCGACGTGTACGAGCTGGTTGACGTGCGCGCATTGACCGACGTGCACGGGCTGATTGGCATGCGCGCTGACCGACGCGTACGAGCTGATTGGGTGAATCTTCTTGACTCGCTCACTCATTGTTTCGAGTTGCGTGCGAGAAGTTATAGGCAATTTTAGACCCTACACTTTCCAGTACATGTAGTATCAATAATAAACTCCTTTTTTGGGTGAAATATGGATTTTTTTTATCAAAAATAACATCCATACTAATAATAAACTTAGGTGACTTGGGATCAGAACACCATAATCTATATCCCTCACTCCCTAGCATATCTAGAAAGATAGCTTTCTTTGCTCTAGGTTCAAGTTTACCATCATCAACATAAAAATAAGTAGAGCAACCAAATACTCTTAAATGAGAGTAATTAGTAGGAGCACCAGACCATACCTCTTCTGGAGTCTTGAAATTAATTATTGTAGAAAGAGATCTGTTTACCAAATAATAAATTGTATTAACTGCCTCGGCTAAAAAGTCTTTTGACAAACCGATATTAGAGAGCATGCACCGAGCTCTCTCTAAAAGTGTTCTGTTCATCCTTTCTGCAACTCCATTTTGCTATGGTGTATGCTGAACTATACGATGACACACAATACCTTCATTCTTGCAGAACTGGTCAAACTTTGTGGAACAAAACTCCATCCTATTATCGGTTCTGAGGCACTTCACTTTCTTTCATGTTTGCTTCTTAATCATAACCTTTCATTGCATGAAGGTTGCAAACATATCACTTTTATGCTTCAAAGGATACACCGAAACTTTTCTAGAAAAATCATCAATTAATGTTAGCAAAAAACGAGCTCCACCTTTTGATGGAACCTGAGAGGGATCCCAAACATCTGAATGTATATAATCTAAAGTACCCTTGGTTCTATGGACACCGGTACTAAAGGATACTATATAGTGTTTGCCGAAAACACAATGCTCACAAAAGTCTAATTTGCTGGTTTTCTGACCACAAAGCAGACCTTGTTTGCTCAATATATCCAGTCCTCTCTCACTCATATATCCTAACCGCATATGCCATAAATGTGTAGTGTCTGAATCTGAATCCTCTAAGGATGACACTACTGCAGCACCTGTTACTGTACTGCCTTCAAGGATATAGATGGTATTTACCTTCTTTCCTTTTATTATAACAAGAGAGCTTTTACTAACTCTCAAAACTCCACCTTCAGCTAAAAATTTAAAATGATTTGAGTCAAGGGTACCTAAAGATATGAGGTTCTTCATTAATTCTGGAATATAACGGATATTGCTCAATGTTCTAACAATACCATCATGGATTCGAATTTTAATTGATCCGATACCAGCAGTCTTGTAATGCATGTTATTTTCCAACAAGACATTCCCACCATCGATAGACTGATATGTGACAAACCAATTCCTATGCGGACACATATGGTAGGAACAACCTGAATCAAAAACCCACTCATCTTGTGAATAAGTATTAACACTAACTGAAAGAACTTCATGTGAACTAGAAGACTCATTAGTTACAGTGGCAACTGAAGGTTTTACATCCCCAGACTTCGACTGTGAATTATCCTTTACTTTAAGCGCTGGAAAATTAGGTTTTATATGCCCATATTTGTGACAGTAATAATATTCAACATTTTCCCTTGGCGTGGACTTTAATCTAGACATGTTTCTAGATTTTCCTCTACCACCAACACCTTTTTCAAGATGACCACGAGCGAACAAGCCTTCAGCTTGATCCTCTCCTCCTACGATAGACACTTTCTGTCTTAACTCTTTTGAATGTAAGACTGATTTGACATCCTCCAAAGAAAGTGTATCGCTACCGTATAACATGCTATTGACAAAATTTTCATAGGAAGGAGGTAATGAACATAACAAGATCATGGTTTGATCTTCTTCGTTGATTTTAACATCAATATTCTTTAAATCCATAATAATAGTGTTAAGTTCATCTAAGTGGTCTTTTATTCTCATACCTTCCTTCATGTGAATGGTGAAGAGGCGTTGCTTCAAGTAAATCTTGTTTGTCAGAGATTTCGTCAAGTACAAGCTCTCTAACTTGAGCCACAAGCCGGCTGTGCTATCTTCATCGGCAACCTCCCGCAGGACCTCATCGGTCAAATAGAGCTGTATGGCACTATGCGCCTTCATCTCTAGCTCTTCTTTCTCATCATCGGGTATAGATTCCGGTAACTTATCCTTTTTGGAGAAGACCTTGAACAGTCCTTGTTGTACTAGGAGAGCCCTTATTTTTACTCTCCACAAACTGAAGCTGTTTTTCCCGTCGAATTTCTCCACTTTTTTTTCAGAAGACATCTTGAAGCCCACTAGAACAGAAACCGTAATTATGAACATTAATTGAATAGTAACGGTATGTATGAATAGTATACGTATGTATGAATAGTAACCATATTTTTGAATAGTACTGTACACGTGAATAGTACTCGACGCCTTTAAAGAGTAAATAATAATCTAACTTATTTTTTGATATTGAGGATCCACTTTTATGATAGCCACAGAACATAAGATAAGCAGATACGCGTACTCTAAGTAAGACTCTGATACCAGTTTGTTGCAGCGGAGGGGCTTCACAGACACAAAAAATGTCTATAGAAGAGTAGAATAAGAGAACAGCACATAAGGATTTAACATGATTCGGTTAGTATGACCTACGTCCACGGGCGAGAATAACAGAAAACTTCACTAATCACCAAAAGAAAAGATTACAAAAGAGGAGATCACTCTCTAACTAGAGACTCTCACAAAAAAGGGACAAAACCTTTCTATCTCACTCTCTTCTCTCTCTATTTTCTTTTCTCCAGATGCATTAAACCCTCTCCCCTCACCCCCCCCCTTATATAGCCATAAGAAAATAATAAAAAAATGGAAAAGGGTTGGTGAGGTTTGACAAATGAGCTGTTAATTTTGAAAAGCAATCACAAATTAGGCAGATGAAGACATTTTCAAAGTCACGTTTCTCACGGTGTGAGATATATACTTCCAAAAAGTGTATACGAACTAAAATGTGTATTTTATAATTGAGTTCATCTCTGATGAAATGTATATAATATGTATATATTCTAGAAGTGTCCAAGGAGTGTCGGACACGGACATGGATACGGGAGATTAGATGAAGCGTCTGGGTATCATAGTTTAAAAGTATTACACAATTCTCACTAATTAGCTTCTCTAGTTTCTAAAATTCAAGTGATCCGGGCCTGTGAAAATATTAACACTCTAGAGTCTCGTTCTTTTAGTTTCCACAATAATTTATCCGGAAGGACCATTTTTCCGCAGAAAGAATATACATATAGATTTGTAATTTATATATCTAAATTATAATATGTAGCAACAAAAGGTGGACAGAAACCTACCTACATTTGTAATAAGATGCTTTCCTGTTGTATAAAGCGGGACAGGTTCTGCACCTGGGAACAAATATGGATGCTTACAACATTTGCGCAGTTGCATCGCTATGTTTAGAAGACGTTTGCGTTCTCCACCAGCATTTACAACCTCCAAATCTTTCTGAAGGAGAGCACGATAATAATGCTTCTGCATCTGGGGCATCCCTACTTTAGGTATAGTTTCCTTTTTAGGAGGCAAACTTTTCTCAACATCGGATTTAAGCCTTCTTAGGAGAAATGGGCGAAGAACCTTCAGAAGACATTGATATTCTGAGTAAATATTAACTACATGACCAAATACAGGCCAAAAAATTATCACACATGTTTTTCCAATTCACCTTGTGAGGCTGTTGAGCTACCTCTTTGTAGGCGTCAAAAAATGCTAATAGGTATCCCAAACATAGAGAAGATCATCAGTAAATCACTTTATACTGTATTTGGAGAAAAATCAAGACAGATATGAACTGTCTCGCCAACGAGACAGTATCTGCTGTCTCGCCAGCGAGACAGTGTTTGATGTCTCGCCAGCGAGACAGTGTTTGCTGTCTCACAGCGAGACAGTGTTTGCTGTCTCACAGTGAGGCAGTGTTTGCTGTCTCGTAGCGAGACAGTGTTTGCTGTCTCACCAGCGAGACAATGTTGAAATGGTCAAAACCACTTTGGTAACTGCCCTACACGTGTCCATTAACTACCAAAGGACGTGGGAAACATCGTGGACGAAAATCACGTGAATAACTGCCAAAATAACGGAGTTTGAAACGTGGGAAGGCAGTTAAAACAAAAATTGCCTGACGGTTACTGTTTCCGAGACAGTATTTACTGTCTCGCGGGCCGAGACAGCAAACACTGTCTCGCTAGTCTAACTTTGTCGTTTGTTGAGTTTTTTGCAGTTACAGACCCCTGAGGCTATAAATACCCCCCTAGGGTCATTTCTGACAAGGATCGAGCATATTTTCGAGCAATCGAGAGCAGAGAGAGCAGATTTAAGTTTTCGTGTAACTCCTTGAAATTGAGCTTTGACTTGATTTTAAGAAGAACGACTATCTTACTTTGATAACGGCCTCGCTGCCGAAGCCGTTGTGTCGCAACCGATCAAGATCGTTGTTAATGAAGAGATCGAATACGAGTTCGATCAGGCGAAGTTTGAGGAGTATTTGTCATCCTCATCTGCAAAATCTTCCTCGTCTCGCAAATATAGGAAGATCTCGTCTTCTAAGAAAACTTTTAAGTCTGCAATTCCAACGAAGGCCGCAGGCGAAGATTCTTGCCCGATCGTTGCTAAGGAATCTGCCTGCAACGTTTCTGCTCCAAGTGACTCCATACCAATTAAGGAGTCATTGAATCATAGCTCGCCGGTGCTGACGAAGAGGGCTCGTCAGAGACAGCGCCAGCGCCGTGCTCATCAATTGGCTAAGGCCATGCAACAAACTGATGGGGTCCATTACTATGCGGACCTAGAGTCGAGGAAACAGAAAATGACTCAGTTTGCACAGCTTACGACGGAGGAGTGGACCCTCGTCAAAAGGGCTCGCTCAACCCTTAAGGAACGAATACAAAGGCGTCAGGAGAAGGCCGCCCGTGCCCGCGCTATTCGTCAACAAAAACAAGGAATCAAAAAGGAGTTGGTGTCTGAAAAGCCACCAAATAACCGTAAAGTTTGGGTTCCGAAAGCGCCACAAACATCCGTTCCGGGCCCGTCTAATGTATCACCAGTGAAACCATGAAACCCTGGGTTAGCCCAGATTTATCCAAATTTAAGATCACGATGGCGGATCGCCTCGGTCCTTCGGTGGACGATCGAGGCAAAGCCCCATTTAAAGAAAACCAAAGTCCAGCAAATAAACCCTTAGTGGTTTCATATACAGGGGGTCGTAGACACCCTCCTATCAGAACTGCACAAGTCCAGAACGAGAGAATACCAGTTCACTCTCGTTTAGGACCTATGAAAACTCCACACCCTCATGGGGGTGTATTTAAAAATTTAACCTTGGATCGTTCAGTGGCGACAACTAGTCGTCCTGTGCATGTTAACAAGGTTCAGAAACAAAAGATAGGTTGCTCAAGTCATAATAACGACGAGCTGTACTATCAGAAAAACAATTCAAGTCGCCCAGAGGTGACGACTAGTTGTCCTGTGCATGTTAACAAAGTTTAAAAACAAAAGATAGGTTGCTCAAGTCATAATAACGACGAGCTGTACTATCAGAAAAACAATTCAAGGAAAAGGATTGCCCGAGAAGATGAGTCCCATTGCGCATGCGAGAGGCTCATTAAGGCGGTGCTGACAGAATGCGGATGCTCCAAAAATGATTCAACAAGAGTCTTCGTATTCCAAAGGCTTTCCAATGAAACGTCAAGACCCAAAATGGGGCGTTTCAACAAGAAGAAACCGACAATTCAACAAGATGAATTCCCTGAGGTCACTATTAATATGACCGGCAGAGGAAGGCAACAGTCTGTCAACCCCGACCCTGATTTCTCTCCGGGAGGGAGAGTTGAGCGGGGTCTCTCTCAAAGAATGTCACGGTTGCAACGAAGAGCCAACCGACGTCGAGACTACAAAAGGATGCACGAAGGATTATCTTCAGATGAAGAACTGTCAGACACTTGTTCTGCTGTAGCTTCAGACAGTACCGCATCCAGCGTAGGGCGAATCAGAGAATCATTTACAATCACGCCGGATCAACTGGCTCACATACTACAAGAAGCGTTGGCTAAACAACGCGAAGAAATTAGAGCTGGATTCAAAACCGAGATGGAGTTGACTGTGCAGCAGATGCGAGATTTGCAGGTTCAGCAACATCAACCGGAATCAAGCCAAAGAGCAGAATCCAGCCGGCGTAATGAAGAAGATGAGACTATCTTCGATGATCCTCCTCCAGATAAAGACAATACCGGAAGCGGTCCGACCAAGTCATCCACTCAACCTCCGCAAGTTTACTTGAAGAAGAGTGAGGAAGAGGATAAGAAGATGCATGATCTCGAGAGCAAAGTTAACGCTCTGATGACAGAAGTGAAGAAAACGGGCATTCCATACCCGTACCCGAGGGAGTGGGACCTGATTCCTTATCCCCAGAAATTTAATTTGATTAACTTTACTCCTTTTGATGGCAGGGGTTCACCCACTCAGCACTTGATCTATTTCAAGTCGCATCTCGGCGCAATATCCGGGAACGAAGCCCTGATGGTCCGGTCATTCGTAGGAACCCTTCGCGGGCCTGCCTTCGATTGGTACCGACGCCTTAAGCCTGGGAGTATCACTAGCTGGGCAGACATGGAAGAGTTATTCCTCACCAATTTCTTCGACGACGACACAGAAGTCTCAATTGGCACGTTGTTGGATGAGAAGCAGAAGGATGGGGAATCGGTTGATGTCTTTGTCAAACGATTCCGGGACAAAGCGGTGAACTGCAGAGATCCACTCACTGAGGAATTTATTCTGCAAACATGTCATAATAATCTGTCCTTGGATGTATTAGAAGTGGTGGGGGTTGTTCCCTCTAAAACTTGGAAAGAGATGAAAGTAAGAGGTGAACAAGCTGAACGCTTCCTCAAGAGAAAGAATTTGGAGCGAGGTTTGCCACCAGCTAATAATCAGAATCAAAATCAAAAGCAGAACTTTAACCCTCGAGGCAGAGGAAGAGGGTCTGTAGCCGCTGTGGACGCACATCAGACGTCACAACAGCCACCGCAACAACCGCAACAATCATCCTTCCAGTTGGCGCCAAACCAGAATCAACAGCCTTCGAAGCTTTGCTGTCTCGCCAGCGAGACAGTGTTGAAATGGTCAAAACCGCCTTTGTAACTGCCCTACATGTGTCCATTAACTGCCAAAGGACGTGCAAAACATCGTGAGCGAAAATCACGTGGATAACTGCCAAAATAACGGAGTTTGAAACGTGGGAAGGCAGTTAAAACAAAAACTGCCTGACGGTTACTGTTTCCGAGACAGCGTTTATTGTCTCGCGGGCCGAGACAGCAAACACCGTCTCGCCCGCCGAGACAGTAAACACGGTCTCGCCAATCTAACTTTGTTGTTTGTTGAGTTTTTGTAGTTACAGACCCCGGAGGCTATAAATACCCCCCTAGGGTCATTTCTGACAAGGATCGAGCATATTTTCGAGCAATCGAGAGCAGAGAGAGCAGATTTAAGTTTTCGTGTAACTCCTTGAAATTGAGCTTTGACTTGATTTTAAGAAGAACGACTATCTTACTTTGATAAGATATCGTTTCAAGTTCTCACTTCGATAAACGAAGTCAGAATCAGTAAACCCCCTTCACGATATGTGATTCGGCGGTCCACGAACCAAAGCGTTCCCGGCACAGGCAAAGTCCCACAAAAACAGGATTCGATAAACGACTTCTGTGTTAGTTTCTCAAGAGTTGTAATTTTCTAATTTTTTTCATTGTAATTCGTTGTAAACGACCGAAGTTCAATAGAATTATCAATGGAAGCAACTTTTGACGCAAACAAACTGGCGACCACAGTGGGAGCCGGCGGCCTCGCTGCCAAAGCCGTTGTGTCGCAACCGATCAAGATCGTTGTTAATGAAGAGATCGAATACGAGTTCGATCAGGCGAAGTTTGAGGAGTATTTGTCATCCTCATCTGCGAAATCTTCCTCGTCTCGCAAATATAGGAAGAAAGTCTGCAATTCCAACGAAGGCCGCAGGCGAAGATTCTTGCCCGATCGTTGCTAAGGAATCTGCCTGCAACGTTTCTGCTCCAAGTGACTCCGTACCAATTAAGGAGTCATTGAATCATAGCTCGCCGGTGCTGACGAAGAGGGCTCGTCAGAGACAACACCAGCGCCGTACTCATCAATTGGCTAAGGCCATGCAACAAACCGACGGGATCCATTACTATGCGGACCTAGAGTCGAGGAAACAGAAAATGAATCAGTTGCCTCAACGGCAAAATAATCACATTTCTACACAGCTTACGACGGAGGAGTGGACTCTCGTCAAAAGGGTCCGTTCAACTCTTAAGGAACGGATACAAAGACGTCAGGCGAAGGCTGCCCGTGCTCGCGCTCTTCGTCAACAAGCACAAGGAATCAAGAAGGAGACGGTGTCTGAAAAAACACCAAAGAACCGTAGAGTTTGGATGCCAAAGACTCCGCAAACATCCGTTCCGGGCCCTTCCACTGTACCACCGGTGAAACCCTGGGTTAGCCCAGATTTATCCAAATTTAAGATCACGATGGCGGATCGCCTCGGTCCTTCGGTGGACGATCGAGGCAAAGCCCCATTTAAAGAAAACCAAAGTCCAGCAAATAAACCCTTAGTGGTTTCATATACAGGGGGTCGTAGACACCCTCCTATCAGAACTGCACAAGTCCAGAACGAGAGAATACCAGTTCACTCTCGTTTAGGACCTATGAAAACCCCACTCCCGCAAAAGGGTGGATTTAAAAATTCAACTTTGGATTGCCCAGAGGCGACGACTAGTCGTCCTGTGCATGTTAACAAAGTTCAAAAACAAAAGATAGGTTGCTCAAGTCATAATAACGACGAGCTGTACTATCAGAAAAACAATTCAAGAAAAAGGATTGCCCGAGAAGATGAGTCCCATTGCGCATGCGAGAGGCTCATTAAGGCGAATTCAAGAAAAAGGATTGCCCGAGAAGATGAGTCCCATTGCGCATGCGAGAGGCTCATTAAGGCGGTGTTGACAGAATGCGGATGCTCCAAAAATGATTCAACAAGAGTTTCCGTATTCCAAAGGCTTTCCAATGAAACGTCAAGACCTAAAATGAGGCGTTTCAACAAGAAGAAACCGACAATTCAACAAGATAAATTCCCTGAGGTCACTATTAATATAACCGGCAGATGAAGGCAACAGTCTGTTAACCCCGACCTTGATTTCTCTCCGGGAGGGAGAGTTGAGCGGGGTCTCTCTCAAAGAATGTCACAGTTGCAACGAAGAGCCAACCGACGTCGAGACTACAAAAGGATGCACGAAGGATTATCTTCAGATGAAGAACTGTCAGACACTTGTTCTGCTATAGCATCAGACAGTACCGCATCCAGCGTAGGGCGAGTCAGAGAATCATTCGCAATCACGCCGGATCAACTGGCACACATATTACAGGAAGCATTGGCAAAACAACGCGAGGAAATTAGAGCTGAATTCAAAACCAAGATGGAGTTGACTATGCAGCAGAGGCGAGATTTGCAGGTTCAGCAACATCAACCGGAATCAAGCCAAAGAGCAGAATCCAGCCGGCGTAATGAAGAAGATGAGACTATCTTCGACGATCCTCCTCCAGATAAAGACAATTTCGGAAGCGGTCCGACCAAGTCATCCACTCAACCTCCGCAAGTTTACTTGAAGAAGAGTGAGGAAGATGATAAGAAGATGCATGATCTCGAGAGCAAAGTTAACGCTCTGATGACGGCCCAAGAAGTGAAGAAAACGGGCATTCCATACCCGTACCCGAGGGAGTAGGACTTGATTCCTTATCCCCCAAAATTTAATTTGATTAACTTTACTCCTTTTGATGGCAGGGGTTCACCCACTCAGCACTTGATCTATTTCAAGTCGCATCTCGGCGCAATATCCGGGAACGAAGCCCTGATGGTCCGGTCATTCGTAGGAACCCTTCGCGGGCCTGCCTTCGATTGGTACCGACGCCTTAAACCTGGGAGTATCACTAGCTGGGAGGATATGGAAGAATTATTCCTCACCAATTTCTTCGACGACGACACAGAGGTCTTAATTGGCACGTTGTTGGATGAGAAGCAGAAGGATAGGGAATCGGTCGATGTCTTTGTCAAACGATTCCGGGACAAAGCGGTGAACTACAGAGATCCACTCACAGAAGAATTTATTCTGCAAACATGTCATAATAACCTGTCCTTGGATGTATTAGAAGTGGTAGGGGTTGTTCACTCTAAGACTTGGAAAGAATTGAAAATGAGGGGTGAACAGGCTGAGCGCTTTCTCAAGAGAAAGAATTTGGAGAGAGGTCTGCCACCAGCTAATAACCAAAAACAGAACTTTAATCCTCGAGGCCGAGGAAGAGGGTCCGCGGCAGCTGTCGATGCTCATCAAACATCACAACAACCGCAGCAACAACCGTAGCAATTGTCTTTCCAACTGGCACCAAATCAGAATCAACAACCTCCGAGGCAACCCAAGACTTCGGAGCCCAGATTCCCGAAGGAATACTCTTTCAAAGATGATGAGGTTCTGGTCATCTTCAAATACCTGTTAGAGAATAACAAGATCAAGCTTCCACCGGTCACAAACCAAGAAGAAGCAACGAAGATCAATGACCCGAAGTATTGTGCATATCACAGAAGGGTCCATCATCCCACTAAGGCGTGTTATGTCTTAAAAGACAAAATACAAACCTTAATTGATGTTGGTATTGTGACGCCGAAGCCAAAGGAGAAGAAAGTAGGCGCGAATGCGGTGTCTATCAGCTTCGGATCGGTTCCTTTATCCTGGTTTCAAGCCGAACCGGTATCAAAGGTCAAGATGCAAACCATCAACAATGACCCTCATGGACAGCGCCAAAAGGGGCTTGTATCTCACACAACCCCCAACGGCGAAATCCTTTGGGTTCATCCGGATTTGCTTGAAGATGAACAGTGGACAACATCCACGTCGAAGAAGAAGTCAAAAGGCAAAGGAAAAGAGAAAACTTGTTACGGAGCCTCGGCAATTCCTGAGAAGGATGATGAAGAAATCTCAACTTTACCACTTTCTGAAGGAGAACAGGAAGTTTTTGCTACAAGAAGTGGAAATGAGTACCATTATAAATATCCTAAAACCTCTGACCCAAATGCTAAAACTCTTACGGAGCTGGGGGTAGTTGCAACTCCTCCTGTAGTTGCTGGGAATCCGCAACAACCGGCTAAGCAAAAAGAGAAGGAACCCCAACATAAAGAGGTTCAAGTTCTGAAGCAACCTCGTTTCAGCCGACCGATTGGACGAGATAAACCGGAAAGCTCGAACGCACCATATCGTTTCGACATTATGGCTCAGTTGGCTAATATCCCAGCAAGGATCACGCTATACGAGTTGTTGCGCCTCTCGAAAGAAACCAGAGAAGCTTTACAAGAAGCTTTGGCTGATTCTGAAGTATTCCTCACTCAGATCAAGCCAACTCCTGGAGGACCAGAGTCATCAGTGCAGCATTGTAATTTGGCAGCCACCAAATTTTCTTGCATTGCTTTCACAAAAGAAGACATGCAAGTCAGGAATTCAAAGCATGATAGACCGTTATATTTTACTGGATATATTGGTTCGAGCGTTGTCAACCGGATCCAAGTCGATCCGGGTTCCGCTGTTAGCATCATGCCACTTCGGTTGATGTACCACCTCGAAATCCCCGCCAGCAAGTTAGCCTCCACAGGAACGGTTATCTATGGGTTCAATACTAGCGGGTCAAGACCGTTGGGAAAAATCCGGGTAAAGTGTCAACTCAGAGATTTGAAGTCTGAAGTCACCTGTTATGTGATCGATGCGGAGACTTCTTATAACTTACTGTTGGGTCGTCCATGGATCCACGGTAATCTTATAGTTCCCTCCACCCTCCATCAGTGTTTGAAGTATGTTGACACTAATGAGGAGGTCAAGACGGTGGTCGCGGATAAGCAACCATTCAAGGGGTTAGAAAATTACTTTACTAACTCCCTTCTTTATGGTGCTGAGTCCGAAACTGAACCATCGGCCCATGGCACGGACAGCGGAGAAGAAGCTGATACCGAAGCCGGGCTCGATTATAGTGAAGGTCTTGTACTAAATGACATTGAACCTCTTGTAATCGATCTTGACGGTGATGAATCGTCGGACGAAAGTTGTAACTGGCAGCTTGCCGATGAAATAATAAATCATGATTTAGAGTACTCGCATTGTCTTGATGATGTAATGCAGAAATTGTACGACGACTCTAGTATACATATGCCACTTCGTTCGTCTTGTACGGCGACGAAACACCTCCAAAGCTCATCTGGAACAACTATGATCCTACCCGCAAAGGCAGGGGGTGAAAAAGAGATAATCTTTGGAAAAGGGGAATCATCCCCCACTCCAGATCATTTCTTAGATAGTAATTCGGATGAAGAAAAACCCGGGCGACACTTCTCTCGGTATAGTTCTCAAGCGAATGATTATATGATGAGTCGAGGCTATGACCTTTCACTTGGTGAAGGCCTTTATTTTGGTCAAGGTATTAGGGTTCCACCCCGTTCTACCTATGTACCAAAAGGAAAACCAGATAATTACTACAGTCGTAATAGAGGTCTGGGTTATGATTCATCCGAAGACGATTATGGCCAACAAATCATTAACCAATTAATAGATAGGAGCGGACATTCATCCGACACTTCAAATTGGGATTCTGACGTGAGCATTGGTGAAAGATTCAAATCCCTAATGTCGAACATGGCGACGGTTGACCCTTCCACAACAGAAGAAGACGATCAGTTACCTGTTTGGGAAGATCCATGGATGCATTACATGAATATCCAATACGGTGATCGATTTGAGCAAAGAGAACCTCCTACCGAGGATAAAGTGGTTCAAGTTAATATGGGTGACGAAAATAATCCGAAGCCTATATTTATCAGCGGTGATCTCCCGCCAGACGAAAAAGAGGAATTAATTGCCCTCGTTAAAGAGTATATCGACGTTTTCGCATGGAACTACGAAGATATGCCAGGACTCGACCCAAATGTAGCAATGCATACCCTGGAATTACGAAGATATGCCAGGACTCGATCCAAATGTAGCAATGCACAACCTTAACATTAAACCGGATGTTAAGCCTGTCAAACAACAACAAAGACGGTTTCGTCAGCAGATTATGGAGGCAATAGAAGCTGAAGTCAAGAAATTAATTGATTCGGGTTTTGTCAGAGAAGAACAACATCCTGAATGGTTGGCCAATATCGTTCCAGTTCTTAAAAAGAATGGAAAGATCAGAATTTGCATTGACTTTAGAGATCTAAACACCGCATGTCCTAAAGACGATTTCCCCTTATCGATCACAGACGTCATCATTGACAACACTTGTGGGTTCGAGAGAATGTCATTTATGGACGGATTTTCTGGATATAATCAGATCAAGATGCACCCAGACGATGAAAACATACAGCATTCAGAACACCCCTTGGTGTCTTTTGTTATACTGTTATGCCTTTCGGTTTGAAGAACGCCGGTGCTACGTACCAACGATCAATGACGAAGATCTTTCAAGAGCACCTTCGGAAGACCGTCGAATGCTACGTTGATGACCTGGTCGTTAAGAGTTGTGATAAAAATGACCACATTAACGATCTGAAGACAATGTTTGAGCTTATGAGGACTCATCAGTTAAAGATAAACTCAACTAAGTCTTTCCTTGGAATGTCCAGCGGTAAATTTCTTGGATTCGTCGTCACCACAAAAGGTATTCATATCGATCCTGATAAAGTGAAGGCGATACATGAATTACAACCCCCAAGGAATCTTAAAGAACTCAGGGGGTTGCAAGGTCGATTGGCATATATCCGTCGGTTTATATCAAATCTGTCTGGAAAGCGTCAACCGTTCTCTAAACTCGCAAAGAAAGGCGTGTCATTCGTTTGGGATGAAGCATGCCAAAAGGCGTTCGAAGATATTAAGAAATATCTGGCGAATCCACCTATTCTCGTTGCACCAAAATCGGGCAGACCGTTTTTGATTTATGTCAAAGCGACGAGCCATTCGTTAAGTGCGTTACTTGCACAAGACGACGATAACGGTCACAAACAAGCTGTGTATTATCTGAGTCGTACATTGGTAGGAGCTGAGTCTCGTTATCCGATGATTGAGAAGGAATGTCTTGCCTTGGTATTCGCGATTCAGAAAATGCGACATTATCTAGTTGGACAGACAATCTATGTCATCTCCAACATAAACCCAATCCGAGTATTCATGACCCAACCGGCCTCCATGAATTATCGTTTAGCCAGGTGGGCTCTACTGTTATCGCAATATGATCTGTACTTCAAGCAACAAAAATCAGTTAAAGGACGAGCTATTTGTGATCTTCTGGCGGAAAACCCTACGAAGGATGTAGTCGAATTGTACGACGACCTGCCAGATGAAACTCACGAAGTTAATACCACCTCACATCAACAAGTGTGGCAATTGTACTTCGATGGGGCTTCCCGATCAACCAACGTGGCAAGTGCACCCGGATGTTCTAAAATCTCCTCAGGAGTGAGGGTCGTTTTAGTTTCCCCGGAAAAGCATGTCTTGCCTAGAGCATATTCGCTGACCGAGCCATGCTCTAATAACGTGGCCGAATACAATGCATTGATAATCGGACTTAACTTCGCCAAAGAGCTGGGGGTCGAATACCTTGAAGCTTTTGGGGATTCTCAACTGGTAGTTAATCAAATACGAGGAGAGTATGAAATCAGAAATCAAGACCTGATTCCATACCACCAGGTGGCCATCGAGATGGCAAGCTCATTTGAATGATTTTTCATCGAGTACGTTCCACATCTCCGAAACGTGTATGCAGACGCATTGGCGGCGTTGTCGGTATCCTTGGCTCAACCTCCCGAAACAGAACAATTGATTACAGTGAGGACTCACCAGCTTATTGTTCCAATCTACGATTCAAATGCTAAAGAAGCATACTCAACAGGAGTCGAACCCGAAGTTCGAGATTGGCGTTTTCCCATTATCGACTATGTCCTACATGGTATATTACCTGAAGATGTAAGAGAAATGGAATCGATTCGGCGAAGAGCGCCGAGATTTTATTACAACGCCACAGCGCAAATGTTGTATCGACGATCGTATGACGGTCTTTTACTCCGTTGTCTATCCGGCAAAGAAGCGGAACAAGCACTCAAAGAGGCGCATGATGGGATATACGGTGCACATCAGCCCGGTCCTAAACTCTGTGATCGACTTAGGAGAATCGGGTATTATTGGCCAACTATGGTAAAAGACGCGGTTGAGTACGCACGGCAATGTGAAGCGTGTCAATTACATGCAAATTATATGCACCAGCCTCCTGAGTATTTACACCCATCGGCGACATCATGGCCATTCGAAACTTAGGGAATGGATATAGTAGGTCCTATTTTCCCGCCTTCGGTTAAAGGGGACCGTTTCATTTTGGCAATCACCGATTATTTCTTAAAATGGGCAGAAGCAGTTCCACTTAGAGAAGTAAAGACGACTGATGTTATCAAATTTATCAAACACCATATCATATATCGGTATGGTGTGCTAAGGCGAATAGTGCATGATAATGGTCCTCAGTTCGTGAGCAACGCATTTATCAAATTCTGCGGTAAATTTGGGATTAAGGACGTTTCATCGACTGCTTATAATCCTACAGCTAATGGATTGGCCGAAGCTTTTAACAAGACTATCATCAAAATTCTGGCAAAATTGGTGAAAACCAATAAACGAGATTGGGACGACAATCTCGGCGAAGCTCTCTGGGCTTATCGTACGACCGTCCGCATGCCTACCAGAACCACCCCGTATGCTTTAACATATGGGTGTGAAGCCTTCCTTCCATTGGAAATACAGATTCCTTCCCTCCGTATCGCTCTCGTAACGGGAATGATGACGGAAGAACATCATCAGAAACGTCTCGAGGAATTAGAGATGTTAGATGAGAAACGCTTGGAAGCTCAACAACAAATCGAGTTTTATCAAGCTAGAATTTCTCGGACTTTCGATAAAAAGGTCCGACGACGAAGCTTTAAAGAAGGAGATCTAGTTCTCGTTGTTCGAAGGCCTATGATTCTCACTTCTAAGAAGAAAGGCAAATTTGAACCTAAATGTGTAGGACCGTTCGTGATAGAAACAGTCTACTCAAACGGTGCATATCGCCTGATTACTCAGGATGGCAACAAAGTGATAGAAACAGTCTACTCAAACGGTGCATATCGCCTGATTACTCAGGATGGCAACAAATTGATGATGCCAATAAATGGGAAGTTCCTGAAAAAGTATTATCCGTAATACGTTCAGGATAACCTATGTAAAACGGGAAGTTCCTAGAGAATCCTGTATAAGATATTTCAGGATAACCCGATATCAGTTGATTATTCTAAATGAAAACTGATTATGTGAATGATCTGTTCTTCATTGTTATAAAAATAATTAAGATCTTCTTACTACTTTTGTTGAGATGAGATTTAATGACAGTTAATCTTTCCTCACAAAACCCTGTAACGTGATAACCTTTAAACAGTTAGGATCGTCTCAAATTCCCATCTTGGTCAAACCTTTAAACAGTTAGGACCAAAGCCAAAATCCCCTCTCGATTCGTTCCATGAACGAGAGGTCCACAAATTGAACGATCAAACCTTTAAACAGTTAGGATCGTCTCAAATTCCCATCTTGGTCAAACCTTTAAACAGTTAGGACCAAAGCCAAAATCCCCTCTCGATTCGTTCCATAAACGAGAGGTCCACAAATTGAGCGATCAAACCTTCCTACAGTTGGGATCGTCTCAAAACCCCCGCTTGGTCAAACCTTACTACAGTTAGGACCACAATCAACATCTCCTTTCGATTCATTTTGCGAACGAAAGGTCTACTTTTGAATTGGATAATCAAACCTTATGACAGTTAGGATTATTCAAACCAATCTAGATTCTCTAAGTGGAGATCCCACTTCGAGTTTTCTTTGCACTGGGAGATAGAATATAAAATTCTTCCTCTCCGATTTTGGGTTTATCTCTACCAACAAACAAGAGACTAGGAGATAGAATATAAAATTCTTCCTCTCCAATTCTGGGTTTATCTCTACCAACAAACAAGAGACCAGGAGATAGAATATAAAATTCTTCCTCTCCATCATCGGGTTCATCTCTACCAACAAACAAGAGACCAGGAGATAGAATATAAAATTCTTCCTCTCCATCATCGGGTTCATCTCTACCAACAAACAAGAGACCAGGAGATAGAATATAAAATTCTTCCTCTCCATCATCGGGTTCATCTCTACCAACAAACAAGAGACCAGGAGATAGAATATAAAATTCTTCCTCTCCATCATCGGGTTCATCTCTACCAACAAACAAGAAACGTTATATGTGAAACGGACCTAGATAATTCACATACTAGCCCGACTCAAACGGTAATCGGTAAAGGCATATCAAATCCGTTGATGGCTGAGGATTTGCCAAAAATCCTATAAATATTATGGTTATTTATTCTAAATAAGAATGGGTAATCATAATAAAATCTTAATAAGCAAAAAGATTCAATATATTGACCAAGAGTGTTCAAACAAAGCTAAAAAATATATATGTTCTCCAATTACAAAAGTTTATATTGACTAATTTGATCTTCAAGTTTTGAAAGCTCTAACGCATAAGCCTGTTCAAGCTCAGCCGCCAATTTAATCTTGAAAGCTTCTTCGTCAACACTTTAAAGTTCGGCAATCTCTTGTTCCTTTTCAGCAAGTATTTGATCTTGAAGATTCAGCTGCTGTAACAGGTTTTCTTCAACCTGAGTTTCCTGCGTCAACTCGGACTCCAAAGCCTCATGAGCATCCTTAGCCTTTGCAAGTTGCTCCTCTAAGCGAGCTATTTCCGCTCGACTCGATTCTAAGTCCCGGCGTAGGTTGACCTTGGCTTGTATTCTTCTGCCAACACTCACCCTAAGTTGATCACTTCGGGCTCTTAGCTTTTGAAGTTCAAGATTAGCTGATTTTGGGGAATCACGCCACGCCTGCAACTTGGATTCCATGTGGGAAGCGATATAAGAGGGTATGCCTTTGGTGTGAAGAGCCTGCAGAAGTTCAACATGTCGCCTCAAGTCAACCAAATAAGCGTTGATTGAATCGGCTAACTCATTATACCCTTCTTCTCTGAACCCTGTTATAAAACGCTCAAGAGATTTGTTATAACTCTCAAAGTACGATCCTTTGAAGAGAATACGATCGACCATAGAGTTCAAAAAGGGGATGAAGCCTTGGAGATTGGAACAGATGACAGCCTTGTCCGGATCGTCGTCGACCAATAACGCTTGGATATGATTTGATAATGATGAAGAAACTGTGATGAGGGCAAATAAGTCAGTACAGAACATATATATCCATATAAGACAATGAGCTGAAGCATACCAAGTTCGACAGAAGAGCCTTCAGTATGACTTGGTCCACCCAAGGATGGTAGTCCGGATTCCTGAACAACCAAGGTTGGTTCAAGGACGGTAGCCGTTGATGCAACCGCTACATCAGATGATTTTTCAACTAAAGCCTAAAAAAACGGCGGGTCCAAACTAAGAGGTTCTTTAGGAGGGGATTCTACAAACAAAAGAGTTACAATAAGCATAATGGAATGTTAAACCGAAATTTGAAACAAATGATGGGCAAAACTCACCAACTCTAGGCACAACATCGGCTGACGTACCAACTTCTTTAGTTGGTCTCGCTTTTGTTGCAACCGGACTAATTTGGGGAGTGACGGTGACTTCTATCATCATAGGGTCCATAGGAGTAGTAGGTTGAGATTCGAGAACTGATGATTGCAAATCAAACTCAGTTCCCACCCATGGCACGAGGTCACGACCCTCCGATGTATCAGACGTCCCAGTGATTATAGCTGTATCAGTTCCGGTAACTGGTCCTATAATCCGAACACTTACGGGATTAATCAAGTAAAAATATATGGATATATGGAGTTCACAGAACCAAAATCTTACTCTCAGAAGGACCTGCTTCTGTTGAACCAATTCCAACATCTGATCCTATAGCGGCATCAGAAGCCTTCCCCAATAAGAAATTGGAGATTTGCTGATGGTCGTCCTCTGAAATATCAAGATTAAAGTCGAAATCATTAAAATCGTCGACTTTCGTGGCATGGGTAGCTTCTCCTTCAGTTGATTCATGCATCGTGGCATCTACGGAACGTGTTGAGCCATAAATACCATATAAATTTAGACGAATTCGCTCAAAAAGACGATTAACGTTACCTTTATTGACCGGGGCGGATTCGAGAGCTCCACTACTTGTACCCGCCTCTTTTAGCTTGACTAAAAGGAGACAAATCGCACAGGTCATTAGAGGAGGCATACGGTCCGACTTATTCATTTCTCGGATTTCTCTTCCGAGAGAAGAAAGATCAGTACCTGTGTCTGTAGCCGATGGATCAATATCAGGAGTTAGTGGAACACCAGCTGGTCCTTCTTTCAGAGCATCCTGCATTTGTTGGACAAAGCTGGTCTCCTCAGTCTCCATACCTCCGGGAGAAGCAGCATCAGCTGGCATTTCTCCTTCTTCTCACTCTCTACAGAAGTTGAGCATGAAATAAGTTTGAGCGTTAAGAAATGTAAAAGCGATAAAAACAAATAGTTACAAGTTTGAGCGTTAAGAAATGTAAAAGCGATAAAAACAAATAGTTACCTTGTTCATCAGAAGAAGCACTACGACCAGACGTCTCTTCTAGAGCAGGAAGATGAACGCGTGGTTTAGAGACAGCTTTCTTTTGTCTCTTCGATGGATGTGCTTCAGAACCTTCGTGACGACGTTTGGTGCGTAATTCAGTGCTAGGAGGGACCTGAGTTTGAACTTGAGTGGAAGATTGTGATCTTTGTCGGCGAGCAAGAGGCATTTCATCCTCTTCATCCTCTTCATCCCCACTGTGAACGTCTATCGTCATCCGGTTGGGATAAGTCATGACGACTCTCTCCCTCCTTCTTTTCGGAGCATTCTGTGGTTGGGTGGGCGCAGCAGAAGGGCGTACAAGTCCTCTTTCAAAGAAAGAGTCGGGGAGACCTGCTATCAACTGGTATATTACCTGTTTTCCCCGAGGCGACGTCACAGCTTCACGAGTCATTTCTGTTGCTTGTCGCGGAGCTACCTCTTCCTCTGAGTCTGATATTCTCCTTCGTCGAGTGGCGATATTGGCAGCTATCAACTACTTACAATACAGGAAGGTCATCCGGAGAGGTGGCGCTTCTATAGGGAGATCAAATTCAGCATTGGTGCAGCCGGCAATACTCCAAAACCAAGCTCTCGCACCGTCGATAAGTCCACCTCGAAAGCTAAGGTGACGATTTGGATTGCCGACGTATATTTGGTCATAGCCGAATTGACGAGCAAATCGACATGGAAGATAGGGTTCAATATAACAAACCTCTCTTACTCGGAATAATAAATAACCAGGTCGAATGTTCATCAACCATCTGAAGCACCCGACATCCAAGATGGTGCGATCGTATTATAGGTACCGGAGAATCGAGGGAAGCAGGGGAAGAATTCCCAACACTTATGAATTTTGAACTGCCTCGTTATGTCCGGCCATCGATGGTTGATCCATTTGCAACCCTCAAGGGTCTGTAAAAGAGGAAGACTAGGATCCACCGTCTCAGGAGCCTCCATTAGATCTGGCCGGTGAAGAACCAACCATGTCATCAAATAGGTATAGGGTAATTCTAGCTTCGGAGCAGATATACTGGCAGAAGGCTTCTTTTTCTCTTGTGTGAATACGGAAACTAATTGCTGTAATCCACTGTGAATAGCCGCCACCATAGCTGGAAGTAAGGATAATTTACGACCTGTAGCCAACTGGACGGCTGGATACAACACTTCCATTGGCATAGCATCAGAAGATTGATGGGGAACTACACATCTCTTCAGCCATAAAGCCAAATAACCAGCCAGCAGAGTAGTGGGGCGAATCGGAACACTAGCTTGCCACAGATAAGGGCGGAATTTAGTTCCGTGCGAAAACCCATCTTCTGAATGAGAAGTGTAAGATTGTGCGTTTGTTTTCTCCAACAGCCGATTGATGTCACCCGGGCTCAAAGGAGATAATCCACATACCTCTCCCGATCGATCCTCCAGGTTTTTGAACAGATAATCGGCGAATTGCTTTAAGCTGACCTGGGGAGATTTCTTCCTAGCTTTGGTTTCCATCTCAGCCATAGCTATATGATAATGACAAGTCAGCTCCCATAAAGTCTCGTGGGTCACAGATGACCGATCCTTCATCTTATTAAGCTGACTGGTGGTTGGGAAGAACTCTTGATATGGAATATCGCCTATGGGCAAGCCAGACACCTTCATCATTTCGTGCAATGGTAACCCGAGCTCCCCATTCTTGGTGAAGAACGTATTAGCGTTAGGATTGTAGATCTCGAACAAATGGAGGAAATGACCTACACTAATTTGCAGACCATGCATGGTGGCATGGATCGGGACTTCTAACCCTAGTTCTGCTAACTCTCGCCCCCAACGGTTCAACACATATCGAGTCATTCTGGTCCATCACCATTTGTCCCTAGAATAATGGACCCATCCATAACATCTGAAGCTCTCGTGGGGTAATTTCTTCCTCATTGCAGCTAAACGATTCTTCACGATGTTTGCCTGTGCTGTCTTTTCATTCTGTGGAATATTATCTTGACCTAAGATTCACTGGAACCTGGGGTGGCTTCCTTCCTAATGAAACCATAATGAATACGTTCGTGGTTTTCGGTTAACCTCCAGAACATCTCACGTCCAACCGATAAGTTCCTGAACTTTAACAGTGAGTGCTCTCGAGGGATAAAAGGCAAGTACAGGAATAACGAACCATCCTCATGTAACCACTACGCAGGCTTGCAGAAAGCAATCGCCGAATCCTTTATGGAGTCACCAAATAAGAAGTCTGGTTTCCTTATACATTGGTTTGAGTCCTGCTCTGAAATTAAGGTTGCGTCCGTGAGTAACCGTTGCAGAATATGACAACTACCTCGTTGAATCAACTCTCGGGCCCCTTCGCTGTAATCTGACTTGAACTGAGGAGCAGACTCGATTAACGGTAGCCCCTCATAATAAGAATGAGTGACACTACTCTGGCCCGTAACTGCATCGACGGTGAAGATTGTGGAAGGAAAATGGACTGATACAGGAGATACACATAAGCTGTGTAAGTATAGTCCTAAAATTTTAGAGAAAACGGTATATCTTACTCCATAAGATATAGTTGCTATCTCATAACAGGTGTGACGATTTTCTATCCACCACATGTATAAAAGAGATATGCGTTACTATGCACGGGCATTATAACGACATACCAAAACCTTTCAATACATATGGGATGATATGAAATCGCCCCTGTGTATTCTGAAGTGTGTTTTGTCCAAGCAAAACAAACACTTTTAAGCGTCGATCCCCTCAAAGGAGGATATCGGCTCTTCTCGAGGGTATCTCAGAGGATACAAACGAGGATCTGCATGCAAATACAGGTACATGTATATAAAATTAACGAAATACAGTATCTAAATTCATGAAAGGGTGAAAGAAACGTACCCCCATGCGAAGCGGCAACAGGGGCAGCCTCTTCAGGGGACTGAGCAGTCGAACAGCCTCGGGAACCTCTGGATCGACGTGGCGACATGATGAATAAATAATCTACAAGGAAACCCAACGAAAAAGGTCAGGATTTTGAGCAAGAACTCAACCAAAATATCACAAAATATGGCCGAAACAGTGCATGCAAGGTCAAAGTTGAAAAAGTCAAAGTTTTAAAGACAAAAAAGGTGAACAAACCTTCAAAAATCCGAGTGGAATATCCCCAAACAAAGGCACCACCCAAGTCAGCAGCAAAGAGGAGAAGAAATAGAAGAAAACTGGTCAAAAATCGCCCAAGAAAATCGTCAGAAATCGCGCTGAAAATCAAAGTGAAAATCGCCAGAAAACCCTAAGTCGGGGTTTTATAACCCCGACTTCGCCGAGCGAGGCAGGCTTTACTGTCTCGCCGTGCGAGACAGTGTACACTGTCTCGGCACAGCGAGACAATGTGAGTTGTCTCGTATTTACAAAATGGCAACAATGGTGTGATACATGTGAATACTCAATGGTACACGAGTCTAAAGCTGTTTCCTACCTTCACAGGAAAGTTTCTGGAAGAATATTTAATCTGATATATTCTTAAGGATAACCTGATGAGGCTCTCAATGGATGTATCAATTGCAGTAAAAGTGATCCACAGAAACAATACCAGCTTCGATTCAAGATCTCGACAACGGTCAAGCGATAACGGCGATGCCGGAGAGAACATTAGCTATCTACAAAGAACTGAATAAGACTAAAGGAAGAAGAGATCAAGGGTTGAAGCCAATTTGCAAGTCCTATCTACACGATCTACTCAACGCAAGCATTGAAGGGATCGTAAGTAAAGATCTATCTTATCCAAAGTTCGTCATTGCTCCTCTATAAAAGATGAGTCTGGAATCCCTTTGGAGGGGGTAATCGTAGGCGTAAAAAATCTGAATAGGTATCCCAAACATAGAGAAGATCATCAGTAATCAACTTCATACTGCTCTTTGGAGAAAAATCAAGACAGATAGAATTGTCTCGGCCAACAGACAGTATCTTGCTGTTCGCCAGGCGAGAAGTGTAAGCTGTCTCGCCAGCGAGACAGTGTTTTGGGCTGTCTTGAAGGCGAGACAGGTGTTTGCTTGTCTCGCCAGGAGGGCAGTGTTTGCTGTCTAGCAGCGAGGCAGTGTTTGCTGTCTCGCAGCGAGGCAGTATTTGCTGTCTCGCCAGCGAGACAGTGTTGAAATGGTCAAAACCACTTTGGTAACTGCCCTACACGTGTCCATTAACTACCAAAGGACGTGGAAAATATCGTGGGCGAAAATCACGTGAATAACTACCAAAATAACGGAGTTTAAAACGTGGGAAGGCAGTTAAAACGAAAATTGCCTGACGGTTACTGTTTCCGAGACAGTATTTACTATCTCGCGGGCCGAGACAGCAAACACTGTCTCCCCCCCCCAGACAGCAAAAGCTGTCTCGCGACTAACTTTGTCGTTTGTTAAGTTTTTGCAGTTACAGACCCCGGAGGCTATAAATACCCCCCTAGGGTCATTTCTGACGAGGATCGAGCATATTTTCGAGCAATCCAGAGCAGAGAGAGCAGATTTAAGTTTTTGTGTAACTCCTTGAAATTGAGCTTTGACTTGATTTTAAGAAGAACGACTATCTTACTTTGATAAGATATCGTTTCAAGTTCTCACTTCGATAAACGAAGTCAGAATCAGTAAACCCCCTTCACGATCTGTGATTCGGTGGTCCACGAACCAAAGCGTTCCCGGCACAGGCAAAGTCCCACAAAAACAGGATTCGATAAACGACTTCTGTGTTAGTTTCTCAAGAGTTGTAATTTTCTAATTTTTTCATTGTAATTCGTTGTAAACGACCGAAGTTCAATAGAATTATCAATGGAAGCAACTTTTGACGCAAACACTCTTGCTGATCATTTTCTCCTGATATTTGAAATCACTCATCGAATGTTTAAGCTGAACTAAATATCTCCGGAAGCAGGAAGTTAAGAAGAGACCACAGCTCATGAAGATTGTTCTGCACATCCCAAGGAGTTGCAACATATAAGAATCAAATTACAATTAACTAAACTACTACATAATTTCTCATCAGGGAATAATCATTAACTACTTTCTCATCAGGGAATAATCATTAACTTCAATAATTTTTCTTTCAGTGGCCTGATGTTACTATGTTATACTATTCTAACTTAACATCAAATGCCAGGGGCAAACGATTTGGGTGTTCCTATAATGCTAGTTTTCTATCCATAACACTGGAGGCAGATATAAAAGAAATATTTCATTACTGTAGTATCACATTAAAAAAACTATCCTTGCTAAGATAAATAAGTGTTGCATGATGCTTACGTACTTATAAGTAAAATCTGTGTGATCCTAACCTTACATTATAAGAATAAGGTCGAAGGATAACTTAGCAGGATCAGCAGCTTTAAAGACATTAAGCATAGGGTTAATTGCGCACAGACCCCATGTAGTATCGTCCAATCGCAAATAGACCTCCTCTAGTTCTATTTGTTATGAATAGACCCCCTCTGGAATTGGCCCAAGTGCGATTAGACCCTCTTAGTGAACTTTTTCGACTCTCTTAAAGTAAAATAATAAAAAAATAATTAACAATTGGGCGCCTACCCTCACTAACAGAACAATAGGGGGTCTATCTGCCTCTTCAAACATTCTTAATGATTTTAAAAGTGAAAATGAAATTCACTCAAGGGGTCTATTCCCAACAAATAGTACTACAATGGGTCTGTTTGCACTTGGGTGATACTCAGTGGGTCTGTTCGCAATTAACCCTTAAGCATATATAATAAGTTCTGGTAAGTTCTTCCCCGCTATAAAAGCAAATAATTGTTTGCCACTAAAACTGGCTGTTATGGTTTGCTAACTCGTTTTATGGTATAACAAGGAGCTTTTACAAAAACACGTAGGTGACAGTTCAGACTTCATAGGCAAAATTTTCTCAATTATCTCTGTTAAATTAAGTATTGGGTATTGGGTTAATGGGTTATTACCCGTTAACCTTAACCCTATTTGTATGGCTATATATATCTCTCTTATTATCTTAATAAATAATTAGTTAGGGTTTTGCTCTCTCTATTATCTCTTTCTACATGGTATCAGAGCTTGAAACCTTAGCCGTCATAAATACTCATTCAAAAACCCTAGCCGCCGCCGCTAGCCAGTACTGCTACAGTGCCGTCGCTACGGTGTCGCTACCGCAGTACCCCCCTACAGCGTGTTGCCTATTCCCTCAACATCTCAGTCTTCGAACTGATGAGAGGACGATTGTATCCCTCGACATTTCAGTCATAGAACTGATGAGAGGAAGAGTGTCTATCTCACGTTGTTGAGATATTTCATAGAACTGATGAGAGGAAGAGTGTCTATCTCACGTTGTTGAGATATTTCACTTTTATTCTTGTTTCATCAAGAAACAAGAATATATAAATTGAGCCTTTGTGCAAACAAAAACCAGAGCTCTCTCCCTCAGGTGATCTCGCCTACGTGGCGTGAGGGCATGACTATCTACCTCTAATCCTGCTCCTAATCTGCTCCTAGTTTATGTTTCAAGAACGAATCTCTACTACTAATCTGCCTATTTGACTACTATTTGTCTCCTATTGTTGCTAAAAAAAATACTACTACTTCGATGTCGGACATGTCCTCCTCTACTACTCCTTCTATTGTTGCTGGTGAGATCTCTGCACCCAAGGTAGTCTTTGGGACTACTATTAAATTGAATAGTGCATACTCTCTACTCTGGGCACAAGCTTTCCGCATCTTCATTGGCGCTCAGAGCAAACTACCACATCTTCTGGCATCTCCACCACCAACCTCAGATCCCATCTAGAATTCATGGCTCTCATCTGATTATTGTGTTATGACTTGGCTTCTCAACAGTATGGAAGCACAGATCAGTAGCAGCGTTATGTTTTTAACCACTGCGGATAAGATGTGGGACAGCCTAAAGATTATGTACGGGAACGAGAAGAATGTTTCCCATGTATTTGAAATTTATGAGCGACTGTTTGCACTCAAACAGGGAGATAAGTCAGTTCCAGAATTCTTTGGTGAATTGAAGGGACTGATAGACGAACTAGAGATGCATCAGCCTGCAGTAGCTGATACAACGACGCTATTGGGGTATCGCCGAGATCTGGCAGTGTCCAAATTTCTTTCTAGATTACATCCTACTTTACAGTCCCAGGTGAGAGGACGGATATTAGGTGACGATACCATTCCCTCACTGACTGCTACATTCTCTAGAGTCATGCAGGTCTCTACTGGTATTATTTCTGATACTACTACACCATCTCCACCTATAATGGATCACTCTACCATGTTCTCTGGTCGGGGCAGAGGTCGCGGTCGTGGTCATGGCCGTGATTCAGGGGAAGGACGTGGCTCCTTTGGTGGGAGGCCAGGTGAATCTGATAAGGGCTCACGTCAGTATGGTCACTGTGGGAGAACCAATTATATTTCTAAGAAGTGCTGGGAGAAGTTTGGTCATCCTCAGTGGGCCCAGGTAGCTGATTCTGAATCGACTCACTCATCTATTATCGCTACTATTTCTGGTGGCCCAGCTGTTAATGCTCCTACTATTCAGATTTCTCAGGCAGATTATGAGAGGCTACGCCAGTTCAGAACTCTCTCAGAACATTCATTCTGCTACTCATACATTCTCTTCAGGTATGGATGCTTACATATCTTCTTCTCACAAACCCTGGGTACTAGATTCTGGAGCCTCATCTCATATGATAGGTATAAAGGATCACTTTGTATCTTTATATCTTTTTGATAAGTTTCCTTCTATCTGCATTGCTGATGGTACTCTTTCTCCAGTTTGTGGTGATGGAGTAGTTCATGCTACTTCCTCTTTAAAACTAACTGATGTGTTATATCTTCCCGAATTCCTTGTTAGCCTATTATCCATTAGCAAGTTCACAAAACAAAATAACTATAAAGTTACCTTCTTTCCATCTTATTGTGTTTTTCAGGACCTAGCAACTGGGATGAAGATTGGTTCAGGGCATGAGAGAGGAGATATGTACTATTTGGACAACAGTGTGCTAGAGGCTAGTCTTGTTACATCACAGTCTAGCTCTACTTTATTGTGGCATTGGCATCTGGGTCATCCTTTACTACAAAAACTTAGATCGATAGTTTCTGTTCAGTCATCTATTTCCTCTTTAGGTTGTGAGTCTTGTGAACTGGGTAAGCATCATCGTGCTACTTTTCAGAGTCGAGTCGATAAACGTAGTAGCTTTACTTTTGAGTTGGTTCATTCTGATATCTGGGGACCTTATCGTGTTCCCTCTATGAAAGGTTTTTGATATTTTATTATCTTTGTTGATGATTTCTCTCGCATGACGTGGCTTTATCTGTTAAAAGAGAGGTCAGAGGTCTCGCATATTATTGAATTCTTTTATAATGAAATAAAAACTTAATTCTCTACTTCTGTCTGTATTCTTCGTACTAATAATACTTTAGAATATATGAAAGGTGATGTTTCAAAATTTTGTGCTCTTAATGGCATTATTCATCAGACTTCTTGCTCTCACACTTCACAACAAAATGGAGTTGCTGAGAGGAAGCATAGGCATATTCTAGATGTTGCTAGAACACTGGTGATACATATAAATATTCCAAAGTATTTGTGGTCTTATGATGTTCTCACTGTAAATTATTTGATTAATCGCATGCCTTCTTCTGTCCTTGATGGTTTAATACCATTCAATTATCTTTATCCCGATAAAAAATAATTCTCTATGATTCCCTGTGTCTTTGGTTCTACGTGTTTTGTTGAGGATTTAACTGCTGGTTTGGATAAGTTGTCTTCTAGATCCATCAAATGTGTTTTTGTTGGATACTCTCGTACTCAAAAAGGGTATAGGTGTTATCATCCATCCACCAGGAAATATTTTGTGTCTGCTGATGTCACCTTTTTTGAGTCTGTCCCCTATTTTTCGTCTGCTTCCACTAGTATTGGGTGTCCAGAGGTACCACTACCTTCCTATGCTCCTACTACTATTTCATTACCTGCTCCTGTAGCTCCTACATCGAAGCCTCTACCGACATACTCTCGCCGCCCGAAAGTAAGAATCTTCATCTCCAGCTGCTGGTCCATCTCATGTTGAAACCTCTATTCCTTCTTGTAGGATCGAAAATAGATACACTTGAACACTAGAGGGGGGGTGAATAGTGTTCTTTTAAAATTTATGCAAAGTATATTATAAATTGCAAAGAAAAATGGCAATCTCAGAAATTCACAATCACAAACACAAGGATTTATACTGGTTCCACCAATCCGATGTACATCTAGTCCCAAAGCAAATCCCGCTTGAGAGTTTCCACTATGATTTTGAATAAACTTACAAAATCAAACGCAAACCTGACCAAATTGCAAGTCCCTACAAATTGCAACACCAATTGACAAACACCTTGCCAATTTGAACACCAATCTCTAAACCAAGAGATCAACATTCTCAAACCCGAGAAAAATTCTTTTGAAGCAAGAACACAATTGATCCTATAAGCCTTGAATGTGTAGTGAAGTGCAGCAGTGGCTTAGGATTCTTTTAATCTCTGTAAATTGCCTAAATAATAGGTTTTTGAATAATGTACAGAGGCAATTTCAGAAACTTCTCCTTTTCTCAAAATCTGAATATTTTTCACTTGAAAAATTGCACAAAGATCAAAGCTTATGGGTATGTATATCCCTGCAATTTTTCTGAACAAATAACCTATTTATAGCCCTTGAAAAGACAATTTTTTGAACTTTAAAAACGTTTAAAAACGGCTATAAACAGTCATAAATTCAAACTTTGAATACTGAAAAAACTGTATCTGTAGTCGACTACAATGAACATTAGCCGACTACACTGAGTTCAAACAGACTCTGTGTTTTTCAGAAATTTTCTCAGTAGTCGACTGCAAAGCTCATTAGTCGACTACACTGTATTTTGACAGAAACTTATAAAATAAAATTTACGTTCAGTAGTCGACTATAGTGTAGATTAGTCGACTATACTGTAAAAAGACAGAAACTTATGTTTCCGTAAAACACCTGAGTAGTCGACTATAATCACTATTAGTCGACTATACTGTAAATTGACAGAAACACATATTTAAGACTTACACACAAGTAGTCGACTACTATTCTAATTAGTCGACTATTAAGAGAAAAAATTATGATATAAAATATTTTTATACTTAAGATTTAACTATATTTCTAATGGTTAACATAGGGGATTTCTATAGTTAACCAACACACTAAGCCTGTGTTAGTGTGTTCTAATTTTGTGTTTGTGTGTGCGTGTGTGTGATCAAGGCTTGTACAAAAATTCTAAGTAGAGAAAATATAAAATACATTATCTCATATGTTCTTCATTTTCTTCACTTCATAATGCCTTGAAAACATCTTGCACTTGTTCATATTCTGATATTAAAATCTGCATATAAAAGTTAGTGCACACACTGTATAAATTGTTATCATCAAAATACTATCATGGAGATATGATATTCAACATTCTCCCCCTTTTTGAAGATAACAAATAATTTATGCATAAGAATATATTTTATAATCAGATTAAAACATAATGAAATAACCATACTTACTCCCCCTGCATATATGCAAATATGAGTCATATATAAGTCTATAACAATACATAACAATACTTACATAAAAGTACTATTTCTCCCCCTTTGTTATCAACAAAAAGAGGAAAAACATCTATGCTAAACATGACATTATTTCTTCAACATGAGCTAAAACTTCAAACAAATTATCCAGGTTATGAACATAGTCCATAACTTTACCCATCCAAATAGGTAGGCAAAGACTTGCCATAAAGACCAAAAGTTTCATAATGTTCATCACCATGATCTGTTTAAAATATGTAGCACATGCATCATCTAACCAAACATTATCATAGATAATAAAAACACACAATCAACATAAGTGACATAGTAGCAACATAAATACCATATTACATAAGTCTTAACAACTCACAACCACATAGTTTTTGAAACTTAAACAGAATAACATAATTGTTTTGAAACTTAATTATAAAAAAAACATCTTAAGGTGCTGGAGGAGGTTGCTGTCCTTGAAGATATGCATTAAGCTTTGTGTCCAAATCTTCAAACTTCTTGATTAGCTCTTCTTGATTACTAATGATATATGAGTTCTGGGAATAAAGAGCTCTTTGACCAGTTTCAAGTTCTAGAATACGTGCACTTAAAGTGTTGTATTGCACGTCTGAAAAGCATGATGGTTCTGTAGGAAATGGTGGTGGTTGACTTGAAGAAGCTCCTGCTTGAGTTGAAGATTGTGGAATTTCTTCTTGATGAGGTTCAGGTTCATTTTAAGGATTATGTTCTTGAATTTCAAAATTAGTCAATTTCATCCTAGTTAGGGCATTGGAATCAAAAAATTCAATGGAACGGACAACAGAATTTTCAGATTGGAGATCCACATGAAATTTGTCAAAGATTTTTGTTAGGAATGCACCATAAGGAAGAAATCCTCTTGGAATAGTCAGAAGATTGTCAAAGTAAACTTCAGCCCAATTAACTTGAATATTTCCCATTATAGCATATAGAGCTTTTGCCAAATCTAAGGAAATGAAATTCAGCCCAATTAACTTGAATATTTCCCATTATAGCATATAGAGCTTTTGCCAAATCTAAGGAAATGAAATAAAAACTCTCAGTTTTTGGATACAAGTTATAGGCTAGGATTCGTGCAATGAACCTAGGAATTGGACGAAGTTTGTTTGAGTTATTTAAAGGTTTGCCATATCCAGGAAGAAATATATGATTAGATAGCAGATCTGAATCATTCATCCTAACAGACCTAAGAGAAACTCCTTGATAAGGAAAATTGAAGATTTTACCAATTGACTTTGTAGTTAAGTCAATCTCTATTTCTTTAACAAGAGTTTTGAGTTTTTCAGAACCACCAATAGTTCCCACACGTTCTATATTAGTATAGAACAGTTGTACAAGAAATGGATATGTTGGTTTTCTATTTTCAGCAGAGAATAATTCAAGCAGTCCCACATTTTTAAAATATGAACTAAAGTTTCAAGGTATAAAATCATCAAATTTCACAAATCGTCCTGGAAGAACTTCAAAAGTTGATATTTTGTTAAATTCTTCTAATAAATCAGGACTTTTTAAATAGATGATGATTTCATCATTAACAAAAGTATGGGTTTGCTTAGCTTTCTTAGATCTAGACATGATTAGATAGATAAATGACAAAAGATATAAAGATCAAGTTTAGAAACAATACCCCAAACTGTTGAAACCCTAGATTAGTCGACTAGATCCTGGAGTAGTCGACTACTGTTCTTGACTGGTTGCTTGTCAGATTTGACAGAGAATTGAAGGAATTGATGAAAAAAAATTGAGAAAAGATAGATGCCCTAACCTGGAATCGTTGATTCTGAAGTGGGGAAGATGGGTTTTCGGTTTTGGGTAGAGTTAGTGGGTAGTTTTTGATTTTTTACTTTATCTTTTAAGAATAAAATACAATGTATGGTTGAGATTTGATAGTAAATTGAGTGTAGGGTTAAGATTTAATCTTAAATGTGTGGTTAGGATTGATAGAGTTGAAAAACAATGGTTGAGATGAAATTTACTTAACTGAAACGGGTATGGGTATTGGGTTTTTGGTTTGAATCTAAGAAAAAAATCCACTAGGCTTAAAAACTGTAAAACTGAAAGTTCAGAATCAGTAGTCGATTAATAGTGAGAGTAGTCGACTACACTGTAATCAACAGAAAAATGATTTTTAGTTTTTAACTCAGAGTAGTCGACTAATCTGTATTGTAGTCGACTACACTGTAAACAACAGAAAGTTGATTTTAAGAATTTAACATTGAGTAGTCGACTATAAAGGCAAGTAGTCGACTACACTGTAATTTTTCAGAAAAAAATTATTTGTAAGACTTGTGCATGTAGTCGACTATAAGTCAAATTAGTCGACTATTTAGGGTATAAATGTATATATGTTTGTTTTAAAAATTAATTTAAATCTTCAATTGAACATATACCTAATTCCCTTCTTAATTTAACATAAATTTCTTCTTTTAGGGGTTTTGTTAATATATCTGCTATTTGTTTATCTGTAGGTATAAATTCTAATGAAATGTCACCTTTAAGCACATGATCACGTAAAAAATGATGTCTAATATCAATGTGTTTTGTACGTGAGTGTTGAATAGGATTTTTAGATAAATTAATTGCACTAGAATTATCACACATAATAGATGATATGGGACAATTTATGCCATAATCAGTTAAAGTTTGTTTCATCCATAATATTTGTGCACATGCAAGACTTGCAGCAATATATTCAGCTTCAGTTGTTGATAATGATACTGAATTTTGTTTCTTACTAAACCAAGATACAAGTGAATGTCCTAAGAAATGACATGTTCCACTTGTACTTTTTCTATCAGATTTACATCCGGCAAAATCAGCATCACTATATGATATTAAATCAAAAGAACTATGTTTTGGATAAAATAAACCATAATTTGTAGTATCTTTAATATATCTAAATATTCTTTTTACTGCTTTAAGATGTGAAACTTTAGGATTTGATTGAAATCTTGCACATAAACATACACTAAACATAATATCAGGTCTACTAGCAGTAATGTAAAGAAGTGATCCAATCATACCTCGATAGAGCTTTTGATCAACATTCTTACCATTTTCATCTTTGTCAAGTGAAGTCGTGGTACTCATTGGTGTTGGTTTACTTGATGAATTTTCCAATCCGAATCGTTTGAGTAAATCTTTTGCATACTTGCTTTGATTGATGAATATTCCTTCTTTCAATTGTTTAATTTGTAGTCTAAGGAAGAAATTTAGTTCACCCATGTGACTCATTTCAAATTCATCCTGCATAGTCTTAGCAAATTCTTGACAAAGATTGTTGTTACTAGAACCAAAAATAATATCATCTACATAAATTTAAATTAGTAAAATATCTTTGTTTATTTTCTTAATAAATAATGTTGAATTAACTTTTCCAATTTCAAAACCTGAAGTTGAAAGAAACTTCTTTAATCTGTCATACCAAGAACGAGGTGCTTGTTTAAGACCATATAATGCTTTCTTAAGTTTAAAAACATGATTTGGAAAACTTTCATGTTCAAAACCTGGAGGTTGTTCTACAAAAACTTCTTCTTTTATAAAACCATTTAGAAAAGCACTTTTAACATCCATTTGAAATAATTTAAAATTCATAAAACATGCAAATGCAAGTAAAATCCTAATTGATTCTAATCGTGCAACTGGTGCATAAGTTTCATCATAATCAATTCCTTCTTCTTGATTATAACCTTGAGCAACTAATCTAGCTTTGTTTCTAACAACTTGACCAAATTCATCTAATTTGTTTCTAAAAATCCATTTTGTTCCAATAATGGATTTATTTTGAGGTCTAGGTATAAGATCCCAAACATTATTTCTAGTAAATTGATTAAGTTCATCTTGCATAGCTATTATCCATGAATCATCAAGAAGTGCTTCTTTTATATTTTTAGGTTCAATAGTTGAAATAAAAGCATTATGAGCAATCAAATTAAAATGTGATCTAGTAGTTACTTTGTCAGATATATTTCCTATAACTAAATCATGTGGATGATTTTTAACTTCTACAAAATCTTTAGGTAAATCATTTTGTAGATTATCATCTTTTGTAATATCTATCATAGGAGTATCTTGTATGGTATCAATTACATCATCATCATTATTTAGTATAATAGGTATTTTTGAAAAACTTTCATTAAAAGAAACATGTAAAGATTCTTCAATAACTTGTGTTCTTTTGTTATAAATTCTATATGCTTTACTGTGATTAGAATATCCAACAAAAATTCCTTCATCGGATTTTGAATCAAATTTATCTAAGTTATCCTTTGTATTTAAGATAAAACATTTACAACCAAAAACTTTAAAGTAAGATACTTTAGGAATTTTGTTATAAAATAATGCATAAAAGGTTTTTTTTAAAATAGGTCTTAATAAAACTCTATTTAATACATAACAAGCTGTTGATACAGCTTCTGCCCAAAAATATTTAGGTAAATTACTATCACATAACATGGTTCTAGCACATTCTTGTAAGGTTCTATTTTTCCTTTCTACAACTCCATTTTGTGGAGCAGCACGAGGAAAAGAGAAAGTGTGTGATATACCATGTTGGTCACAATAATTTGCAAATAATTCATTTTCAAATTCACCTCCATGATCACTACGTATAGAGATAATAGAAGTTGATTTTTGATTTTGAATTTTCTTGCAAAATATAGAAAACTCATTAAAAGCATCATTTTTATGTTTAAGAAAAATTACCCATGTGAATCTAGAATAATCATCAACAAGAACAAATGCATATCTACTTCCATTTAAAGATGCTACTCTAGATGGACCAAAAAGATCTATGTGAATTAATTTGAATGGTCTATTTGTAGATATTATATTTTTAGATTTAAAAGAAGATTTGTGCATTTTTCCTTGTTGACATGCATCACAAAAATTATTTTTAAAAGACATCTTAGGTAAATCATTTACTGGATCATTTTTAGAAATCTTAGACATATGTTTAAAGTTAACATGTCCAAAACATTTATGCCATAAAATAGAATCATTAGATGATGCAATTAGACAATGTTCATTTGAAATATTTTTCATAGATAAGACATATATGTTATTCTTTCTATGGCCTTTAAAAATAACAGTTATCAAATCAATATCATAAATTAAGCATGATTCTTTTTCAAAAATAATTTTAAAACCTTTATCACAAAGTTGACTAATACGAAGTAAATTATGTTTAAGACCATCAACTAATAAAACATTATCAATGATAGGTTTGTTTGGATTACCGACAGATCCAATACCGATGACTTTTCCTTTGTTATTATCTCCAAAAGTAACGGTACCACCATCCTTGTTTTGAAAAGATGACAACAATTGTATGTTTTCAGTCATATGTTTGAAGCAACCACTATCCAAAATCCACCTATCTTTCTTGGGTACCTGAAAAAATAAACATTTACATTTTGGTACCCATACTATGTTGGGTCCTTTAAATTAGCCTTTAGGAAATCAAACCCATGATGAGTTTGATTTGCCTAAATAGTTGGATGATAAACATATATTTTTAATAAAATCAGAAATATAAAAATTCTTATGTAAAGAAGATAATTCTTTTGGAACCCAAATTGAAAAGAATTTTGATTTCTTTTTACACAAATTTTTATTTCTATATTCATACATATCACAAGAAGGTTTTATAAAAATTGTTTTCTTTGATTTATTTTTATTAATTTTAAAACCTAATCCTTTTGTCTTTTGTGATTCTTTTTGAAAAGAAAGAATACTATTGAGATTTTCTTTACCTTTATTAAATTTGCTTACATTTAAACATATATCTTCATATCTTGATTTAAAAGAAGAAATATCTTTATCTAAACTATTAATATGAATATTTAAATTATTACATTCTGATTTTAAATAATTATTCTCATTAGATAAACATTCATTTTCTTTAAGTAAAGAAAAAATTTCTTCTTTCAATTCAATTATTTGAGAATTAGAAAAAGTAGAGGAATTTAAATCAGAAATTTCTTCAAGTAATCTTTTATTTTCACCTTTAAGAAAATTATGTGATGTCTTTAATCTCACAAAAGATTTACATAATTCATTGAAAGCATCTAAAAGCTCTTCATTCTTTATTGTCACTTACTTCATCTTGTGCCATAAAACACATGTGAGCACTTTCCTTTTCTTCAATTTCTTCATCTGAAGATGATTCATCACTATCATCCCAAGTGACTGTCATTGCTTTTCTTTTCTTGTTATTTTGAATGTTGTTGAAGTTGTTGAAATAACTTGATTTTTACTTATTCTTCAACATTGGACAATCTTTCTTCATATGCCCTGGTTTATTACACTTAAAACAAAGAGGGTTATTTGAAATTAAACTCTTAGATTTAAAATTACCTCGTTTTATAAATTTTCAAAATTTTCGTGCAAACATGCCATTTCTTCATCATCATCATCTGAATCTTCTTTATCGGAAGTAGTATTGAACGCAAGAACTTTCTTGTTCTTTGATTCTTCATCATTCTTTCTATCTTCAATTTTAACTTCATATGCCATAAGATTACCAATAAGATTTTCAACCGTAAGAGTTGACAAATCATTGGCTTCTTCAATAGTGGTAACTTTTTTTTCCCATTGTGGAGTAAGTGATCGAAGTATCTTTCTTATCATCTCCACTTGTGTATATGTTTTTCCAAGACCAATGAGAGAATTTGTGATGTCGGTGAATCTTGTGAACATTTCTCCAATAGTCTTATTTTCCTTCATCTTGAACAATTCAAATATGTGCATAAGAACAGAAATTTTAGATTCTTTAACTTTATTTGTACCTTCATGAGTTACCTCAAGTGTATGCCAAATATCGTATGCAGATGTGGCCGTTGACACCCTATTGAACTCATTCTTGTCAAGTGCACAAAATAATGCATTCATTGCTTTTGAATCCAAATTTGCATTATTTCTTTGAAAAGTAGTCCATTCTTCAAAAGGAGTTGTTGGCTTCTCATATTTTGTTTCCACGACGTTCCAAAGTTCGTAGCCAATTGATTGAAGATAAATCTTCATTCTGCACTTCCAATAGTTGTAGTTCAATCCATCGAACATTGGTGGACGATTTGTTAAGTGACCTTCTTTGAATTGTGAAGAATTTGTCGATGCCATCTTTCACCTTGCTCTGATACCAAATGTAGGATCTGAAATAGATACACTTGAACACTAGAGGGGGGGTGAATAGTATTCTTTTAAAATTTATGCAAAGTATATTATAAATTGTAAAGAAAAATGGCAATCTCAGAAATTCACAATCACAAACACAAGGATTTATACTGGTTCCACCAATCCGGTGTACATCCAGTCCCCAAGCAAATCCCGCTTGAGAGTTTCCACTTTGATTTTGAATAAACTTACAAAATCAAACGCAAACCTGACTAATTTGCAAGTCCCTGCAAATTGCAACACCAATTGACAAACACCTTGCCAATTTGAACACCAATCTCTAAACCAAGAGATCAACATTCTCAAACCCGAGAAAAATTCTTTTGAAGCAAGAACACAATTGATCCTATAAGCCTTGAATGTGTAGTGAAGTGCAGCAGTGGCTTAGGATTCTTTTAATCTCTGTAAATTGCCTAAACAATAGGTTTTTGCTTGAAAAATTGCACAAAGATCAAAGCTTATGGGTATGTATATCCCTGTAATTTTTCTGAACAAATAACCTATTTATAGCCCTTGAAAAGACAATTTTTTGAACTTTAAAAACGTTTAAAAATGGCTATAAATAGTCATAAATTCAAACTTTGAATACTGAAAAAACTGTATCTGTAGTCGACTACAATGAACATTAGTCGACTACACTGAGTTCAAACAGACTCTGTGTTTTTCAGAAATTTTCTCAGTAGTCGACTACAAAGCTCATTAGTCGACTATACTGTATTTTGACAGAAACTTATAAAATGAAATTTACGTTCAGTAGTCGACTATAGTGTAGATTAGTCGACTATACTGTAAAAAGACAGAAACTTATGTCTATACTGTAAATTGACAGAAACATGTATTTGAGTTTTATACATGAGTAGTCGACTACTATTCTAATTAGTCGACTATTAAGAGAAAAAATTATGATATAAAATATTTTTATACTTAAGTTTTAACTATATTTCTAATGGTTAACATAGGGGATTTCTATAGTTAACCAACACACTAAGCCTGTGTTAGTGTGTTCTAATTTTGTGTTTGTGTGCGTGTGTGAGATCAAGGCTTGTACAAAAATTCTAAGTAAAGAAAATGTAAAATATATTATCTCATCTGTTCTTCATTTTCTTCACTTCATAATGCCTTGAAAACATCTTGCACTTGTTCATATTCTGATATTAAAATCTGCATATAAAAGTTAGTGCACACACTGTATAAATTGTTATCATCAAACTGATATTAAAATCTGCATATAAAAGTTAGTGCACACACTGTATAAATTGTTATCATCAAAATACTATCAGGGAGATATGATATTCAACACTTCTGACTTGGATATCCCTATTGCTCTTCGAAAAGGTTAATGGTCTTGCTCGAAATATCCTATCTCTCTTTTTGTCTCTTATGACCATCTCAGCCCATCTTTTCGTCAGTTTGCTTTGTCCTTTTCCACTGTATCTATACCCAGGTAACATGAGGAAGCTATGTTAGTACTAGCTTGGAAGCAGGCTATGGATGAGAAAATGGATGCACTACTTTCTAGAGGAACTTAGGACTTGGTTTCTCTTCCTACTAGAGTGACTGTGGTTGGTTGCAGATGGGTGTATACCCTAAAATATCGCTCTGATGGGTCTGTTGACCGTTACAAAGCTCGCCTGGTTGCTAAAGGTTATACTCAGACATATGGCATCGACTATTTTGAAACATTTTCTCCCGTTGCTTATCTCAACTCCATCGGAATTCTTTTCTCTCCAGCTGTTAATATGGATTGGGCGATGCACTAACTAGATGTGAAGAATGCTTTCCTTTATGGTGATTTGGACGAGGAGGTTTATATGGAGCAAACTCTTGGGTATGTTACTCAGGGGGAGAATATTATCTACAGGCTGAGAAAGGCCATCTATGGGTTAAAACAGAGTCCTCGAGCTTGGTTTGATAAGTTCCGCAAGGTTATTTCTAATGTTGGTTTCCAACGATGTCAGTCTGATTATTCTGTCTTTTTTCGACACACAATAACTGGTTTGGTTATTTTAGCCGTATATGTTGATGATATTCTGCTGACTGGGAGTGATTCGGTTGCCTTAGCTGAGAATAAGGAGTATCTAAACTGTTATTTTGTCACTAAGGACATGGAAAAGCCAAAGTATTTTCTTGGGATTGAAGTTGCATATCAAAAGCATGGCCTGTTGTTGTCCCAAAGGAAGTATGTGCTAGATTTACTAGAAGAAGCAAGTCTCTTGGAATGCAAACCTGCAAGCACTCCAATGGAGGCAAATGTTGATTTGTGGCGTGATGATACCTCTCTACTAGATGATGTTGGATAATATAGGAGACTAATTGGGAAGCTAATATATTTGATAGTTACCAGACCTGATATTACTTTTGCAGTAGGTGTACTGAGCAGGTTTATGCACAAATAGAACTACAAGGGGTCTATTCCCAACAAATAGAACTACAAGGGGTCTGTTTGCACTTGGGTGATACTCAGTGGGTCTGTTTGCAATTAACCCTTAAGCATATATAATAAGTTCTGGTAAGTTCTTCCCCGCTTTAAAAGCAAATAACTGTTTGCCACTAAAACTGGCTGTTATGGTTTACTAACTCGTTTTATGGTATAACAAGGAGCTTTTATAAAAACACGTAGGTGACAGTTCAGACTTCAGAGGCAAAATTTTCTCTTTTATCTCAACTGTAAAACCAGAAAAAAGAAAGCCCACTCATGCAATGGCCTATTTTTACTCCAAATGATCCCTCTCACCATATATTCATTACAGCTATTTCAAGTTTCTCTCGTTTTCTCTCTACTTGTTTTTAACTCAAATTTTCTCACCTGTACATCCATTCCTATCCAACTTTTCTCTAACAAATCTAATTCAAATATTATGGTATCTTCAAGAACAGTTAAATTTCAAAATACCAAACATCTAGCTATAGGGTTCTTTTATGAGTGTTATTCAAGACAAGCTCCTTACTAGTGTGTATCTATAAGCAAAAGCAAAACTAAACACACCATTACGGACATATACATATGATCTGATATGTATGCTGCTCACAAACATTATGACATTTGTGAGCAGTGTGGAGAAGCAAAATTAGAGTATGGAAGATCATGGATAAATAAAACAAACCTGAAGTGGGGTGCCCGTAATAAGAAGGCGATAATTGGCATGATAAAGTCTCATTGTCTTCGACAGAAGAGAATTCTCATTCTTTATCCGATGTGCCTCATCAATAATAACATAGCGCCAACTGAAGCGTCTCAAAGCAGTTTTCTCTTTGATGGCCATTTCAAAACTTGTAACACATACATCAAACTTCCCAGCAACCAGTAAGTCTTCGCGTATATGTTTCTGCAGGTGTTCAAAGATTTGTAAATTTATTTGCATGTCCTTCTAAATAGTTAGAACATCATATATAAAAAAGAAGTAAAATGTATAAATATAGTCCTGACCCTTTCATCTTGATTTCCCAAAAGCTTTACAGTACGCAGCACGGGACAGAATCGTCGAATTTCCTTCATCCAGTTGCCAAGAGTGGATTTTGGTGCCACCACCATGTGAGGCCCTGTAATTCCTCTGAATTCATGTAAATAGCCCAACAGAGAGATGGTTTGCAACGTTTTCCCAAGACCCTGAAGAAAAAAATATTTTGACGAAGGCACATAACAAAATGAGCATCCCGGGTAGAAACATCAAAAGAAACAAAAGCAAGATGCGTTTAATGAATTTTAAGGATGTATGCTAATATCAAACACATGTCGAGCATATAAGTAATAAATAGAAAGGCACATATGTGTTTTTCATATGCTTAGGCAGTTGAAATCAAATCTATTAACATTGTCAAAAGTTACTTATCGAAGGAACATTACATTAAAAGCAATTAACTACTGAACAAAACCAAAAAGGTGTATAAAAGTACTGTTAAAGGCCGATCGTACAGTATTATAACTAGCAAAAGAAAACCATACAGTATTCTAAAAACTAAGGCAACAATAAAATAAAACTGGGTGGAAATCCTTTTATTTTAACAAAATTCAACATGGAAGATTATTTTTATAAAGACAATCAAAATCCAACAAATTCTCATGGCGGTATGAAGGGAAGTAAAAATTAAGAACTACAGAACTATACCATTTCATCAGCTAAAATCCCATTATTCCATTTTCATATAACCGAATTAGCCAATTCAGCCCAGCTAGTTGGTAATCCCTCATTTTCCCTTGTATACCTGCAAAAATAACAGGAGGAAACTTAATCAAATCTGTTTAGATACCTAGAAAAAGTAATATTAATCAAACAAAATAAGGATGTAGGGATTGCATGTTTAATCTCAAAATCAGTAGATTGCATAAAATTGATCAAAATCATTGGTAGTATTCAAACTTGTGCCTATGTGTGAGAGCTAATGGTGCAAAAGAAGCCACCTAGGATCCTGGGGCTTAAACCACTTTACAAATGAACTGCATCAGTTTAGTACATCATTTTGACTCATTAATAGCACGCATTTGTTCCTCAACAAAATTAATATGTATATACGCATATATGTATGTATATAATAGGACAAAGACAGATTGATAGACAGATAGATATGAAGGAATGTTTAATATTAGACAGCAACGTTACAAAGTAGTATCCTACTTTATGCTAATATCTGAAAAGACTAATTACAAACAAATGGTCCTAAAATCTCCCGTGTATTTTCAACCCTACACTGGATTTTCTTTCACAGAACCGAATTATCTAATGTTTCATGCCGCTACTACTTTGGAATAAACATGCAGTTATTGTACTTTAACTTGTAATGACAGCGGTACAGAAAGCGCTAGTCGGCCTAGGCGTTGGACCCAATGTCTAAAGTCTAGGCGGGATCTAGGCGATTTTCCTTTTTTTATTGTTAAATTACAACAATTGGTAACAAATGTTAATGTTATGAAAAGCGTGGGCGTCGGACTGCCTAGGCGGATTTCTTTTCTTCATTTAAGGGGTGGTGGAGGTTTTGTTGAAGGTCGGAGGAGGTAGAGAAGGTGTTCATAGTTTGGAGGCGCGGGAGTTTGTAGGACATGAAGGCTGCAACGAATGCAATCAAGGTCTATAAGTAGTTCACGCTCCCCTAGGTGCTCCCAAAATCTAGGCAGCTATCCTAGGTACCGCCTGGTTCTAAACGGACGCCTAGACAGGCTAGGCAGAGACTTTTTAAATCATTGACTAACGACAATTCTATTTATGCCGTAACGTTTACCTTTACTATAAATTATTTTAATATTATTATTTATTATTTTTTAATGTCTATTATTAGTTTCCTATAGCTTGTACATTATACTTTTTATGTTAGAAATTTATTGTTTGCTAATTCTCATCAATTGTTGATTTAATCGGCATTGATGTTACACATGGTTATTATTATCCGACAATATATTCTTAGATAACTATTATAAATTGTTTGTTCTATTAATAAAAGCATTACTTATTAAGACAGCGATGATAATTATGTCCAATAATGGCTAACTTCTAGTTATAAATTTCTACTATAGAAATAACCGCAAGAAAACAAGCTTCTAGATATCAATTATGCTTTCGGACTTTGCAAGGAGTGATTAGAAGACCACTGGAGAAACTTTACAAATAAACCTCATTATATGTGAAGAGAACTGACCTCAACGGCGACGACGGCGATCGTCGGAGACGGAGGCAGAGAACGGCGTCGGCGGGGAGAGGCGAGGGCATGATGGAACTCGCCTGCGGGCGTGGAAGGTGAGGCGAGGAGATCTCGCCAGGAGCGTACTCGCCTGCGGGCGTGGAAGGCGAGTGGTGAACTCGCCTGATGGGTTCGATTTCGCCTGTAGTGTTGCCCGCGGTGCTCGTCTGTCACTCGTGGGAGCTCGCCTGATGGAGCGCTCCCTTCGCATGTGGTGGATGCCAGCTATGGCCAGCTGGATTGCACAAGCCCTAGGGTTTCCCTATAAAAGGGAAACCCTGTTCACAAGATGGAGTGAGTTCAACTCGCGATTTAACAGAAGAAGATTTCTTCTGTGGTGGCGGCGACTTTATCTCCAGCGGTAATTCTCAGATTAATTTGAGAATCAATTTTTCGGTCTAGAAAAATTGCACTATTCCTGTAGCATTTACTACAGTGAAGGAAGTTTGTGTTGTGAGAGCTCAAGTTTGAGATTCTCACTTTTATAAGCTTTGTAATTTCTTGTGGTTAAATAAGAAATTATTCGTGTGGCTCCCGTGGACGTAGGCAAGTTTGCCGAACCACGTATATCTGTTGTCTACTCTACTTTACTTACTGTTTTATCTGTGTATTCGTTATTGCTTGTATTGGTTAGCTTGAGTTTGGATTAAACTCGAGCTAGAGTTGTTTTCTCTCGAGATTAATTTGCTTCCGCGACGGTGTGGACGTCACGCGTCCCAACAATTGGTATCAGAGCCCTTGTTCAGATTGGAGGTGGTAAAATTTTCCGATTTGAGGTGGTGCTTGATTATTGTTAAAATTACTGAGAAAATTAGTTTTACTAAACAAGCGGAGAATGACGTCTACAAGTAAAACAGTTAAAGTTAGAAAGTATGAGATCGAGAAATTCAATGGGAAGAATGATTTTTCCTATTGGAGGATGCAGATAAAAAATTTGCTGATTTTGCAGAAATTGCATAAGGCTTTGGCGGGAAAAGAGAAGAAGCACAAGGATATGTCTGATGAGGATTGAGAGGAGCTAGATCTGGAAGCACGAACGTCGATTATCCTTTATCTTGAAAGGAATGTAGCTTTCTTGGTAGATGGAGAGGTAACGACTACGGGCGTGTGGTTGAAGTTGGAAAGCACCTAATGAAGAAGAGTCTAACGAACCGGATCTATTTAAAATCCAAATTGTATACTTACAAGATGGAGGAGGGCTCATCGAGTCTAACGAACCGGATCTATTTAAAATCCAAATTGTATACTTACAAGATGGAGGAGGGCTCATCAATCCGGGAATACATCAAAAATCCAAATTGTATACTTACAAGATGGAGGAGGGCTCATCAATCCGGGAATACATCAACAAGTTCGATACGATCTTATCGGATTTAAAAGACATTGAGGTGACAGTGAAAGACGAGGATCAGACACTTCTACTACTCCTATCTCTGCTGAAGTCTTATGAGAATCTGGTTCAAACACTGATGCTTGTGGGTGATAGTTTATCGATGGATGAAACTAGAACGACGCTTCTAGCGGATGATCTTCGAAAACTTGTAACTAGTGATATGGCCACTGGTGGTAACAAAGAACAAGCGCAGGGGTTCTTTGCCAGAGGAAGGGGCAATGAGCAAGGAAAATGCAAAGGAGGAAAGTCTAGATCAAAATCAAGACCTCTTGCAGAGAGACCGTGTTTCAGATGCGGTGAACTAGGACATTTCAAAGTCAATTGTCCTAACAAGAGAGTAGGTGGGAAGAAGAACAACAACAAGATTGAAAGACGAGAAGGCAAGGAAGAGGCGAGCTACGCTTTAAGGGAAGGGAGCGATAAGGAATGTTATGTCGTCACGGGTGGTGAGGATACCTCCGGGAAGTGGATACTTGATTCTGGTTGCTCTTACCGTATGTGTCCAAATAGGAAGTGGTTTACTACCTACAGGAGCATTGATGGCGGAACTATATTAATGGGGAATAACCATGCTTGTAAAACGGTGGGGCTAGGTGATATCAAGATCAAGATGCATGATGGAGTGGTTCGAACCTTGACGGATGTAAGGTACATTCCCGACTTGCGGAAGAATCTTATCTCAGTTGGTGCTTTGGACTCCGGGGGTTGTAAGATTATAACAGAGAATGGAGTGAAGAAAATTGTTCGGGGTTCCTTAGTAATGATGAAGGGCATTCGTCATGGTAACCTATATACTCTCTTGGGTACGACGGTGACGGGATATGCAGCTATTGGAACTGATGTAAGTGGTGGAGACCCATGTGAGCACACACGGTTATGGCATAGGTGGCTTGGACACATGTCAGAGAAGGGTCTAGATCTGCTCGGTAAGGATGGTTTGTTGAAGAATCTAAAGAAGTCTTGCATGGATTTTTGCGAGGACTGTGTGTATGGAAAGGCACACAAGGTCCGGTTTCTGACAAGCAAACACAAGAGCAGAGGGATACTAGACTATGTGCACACAGATATTTAGGGTTCGGCTTTGATAACTTCCAATGGTGGTTCCAGGTATTTTGTCTCATTCATAGATGATCATTCAAGATATGCTTGGATTTATTTTCTGAAGCACAAGAGTGAGGTATTTGAGACATTCAAGAAGTGGAAGGCGATGGTTGAGAACAGAACAGGAAATAAATTGAAAGCATTGAGATCTGACAACGGTACAGAGTATACAGATGGTGCCTTCAAGGAGCTCTGTGATCAGGAGGGGGTTGCCAGACACTGGACAATTAGATCTACACCACAGTATAATGGGGTCACAGAAAGACTAAACCGAACACTGTGGGAGAAAGCAGTGATTATGTAATCATATGCTGGTTTGGGCAAGGAATGGTGGGCAGAAGCGGTTGCTACAGCTTGTTACATAGTGAAGCGTTCCCCACATTCGACGTTAGATGGTGATACACCCTATCGGGTATGGTCAGGGGAGCATGCAGATTATGAGAGGCTCCGAATCTTCGGGTGTACCGCATACTGTCACGTCAACGAGGGTAAGCTTGACGTGAGGGCCAAGAAGGTAATTTTCTTGGGGTATGCAAAGGGTGTAAAAGGCTATCGCCTTTGGTGTACAAAAAATTCAAAGTCGTGATCAGCAGAGACGTTATCTTTGATGAGAAGTCCATGATTGCTAGGGTGCCTAAAGATGGTGGTGTTGAGACTGTTGGGAATTTTAAGTCCCAGGTTATTGAGATAGAACCTAAAGACCAATCAGGTTCTAGTCGTGTTCAAGTGGGAAATCAGGTAGATGATGAGCTTGAGTAGTAGGAGGTTCAACAGGAGAATACACAGGCACTTTAACAACAGTAGCCCGAGGATAGCTTGGCTTCCACTAGGCCAAGGAGAGCATAGAAGCAGGTACAGAAGCTTGGGGCTGATCAACCCCTGAAGCATTATGGGCAGGTTAATTTGGTTGAGTACACACTCTCGGTGGAGGAAGATGAGCCGGTCTCCTTCAAGGAAGCTATTCGGGATAGAGATAGCGAGAGTTGGTTGGCTGTGATGGAGGAGGAGATGGAATCTCTCCGGAAGAACCAAACATGGGAGGTGGTCCCATTACTCGTAGGAAAGAAAGCTATAGGTTGTAAGTGGCTGTATAAAAGAAAGGAAGATCCTTCAGAGCTCGGTGGAGGAAAGAAAGCTATAGGTTGTAAGTGGCTGTATAAAAGAAAGGAAGATCCTTCAGAGCTCGGTGGTACAAGGTACAAGACGAGGTTAGTGGCTAAAGGGTTTGCACAAAGAGAGGGTGTGGATTACAATGAGATATTTTCTCCGATGGTGAAACACACTTCTATTCGGGTGCTATGAGTATTGTTGCTCATGGTGATCTTAAGCTGGAATAACTCGATGTCAAGACGGCCTTCTTGCACGGAGACTTGGAGGAGGAAATCTATATGCATCAGCCTGAGGGTTATAAGGCTGAGGATAAGGAGAATCATGTGTGTCGCTTGAGGAAGTCACTCTATGGATTAAAGCAATCTCCTCGGCAGTGGTACAAACGATTTGACTCCTTCATGCTAAAGTAAGGATTTTCCTGAAGTGATTATGATTGTTGTGTCTATATTTGGAAGCTTCGTGGAGGTGATTATATCTATCTCCTTTTGTATGTGGATGACATGCTTATTGCTTCTAAGAGCAATGTGGAGATAGATAGGCTAAAATATCAACTTGGTAAAGAGTTCGAGATGAAGGACATGGGCGCTGCTAAGAAAATACTGGGTATGGAGATTAGGAGAGAGCAGGCGAATCGGCAATTGTTCTTGAGTCAGAAGGGTTACGTAGAGCGGGTGATCGTGAGGTTCGGAATGCAAAGTGCTAAGTCGGTGGTGACTCCATTGGCTCCACACTTTAGGCTCTCAGGTAAATATTCTCCCACTACAGCGGAAGATAAGGCACATATGGAACATGTTCTTTATGCTAGTGCAGTTGGCAATTTGATGTACACCATAGTGTGTACACATCCAGATATTTCACAGTCGGTTAGTGTGGTCAGCAGATTCATGGCGAATCTGGGAAAGGCACATTGGGAAGCTGTGAAGTGGGTCCTGAGGTACTTGAAGGGTACCGCTGATACGGGTCTGTGTTTTGGTGGAGAGACATGTCAGATTGATGGATTTGTGGACTCAGATTATGTGGGCGATCTTGACAGACGGCGATCTACTACTGGTTATGTATTCAGCATACATGAGGTTCCAGTTAGTTGGCGATCGATGTTACAGGCTACAGTGGTACTTTCTACTATAGAGGCTGAGTACATGGCCATGACACAGGGAGTGAAGGAAGCATTGTGGTTGTGGGGTCTGTTAGACAATTTGGGGATTGAGCAGGATAGTATGAACTTGTGGTGTGACAGTCAGAGTGCGATTCACTTGGCGAAGAATCAAGTTTATCATGCTCGTACCAAGCATATCGATGTCCGATTCACTTGGCGAAGAATCAAGTTTATCATGCTCGTACCAAGCATATCGATGTCAGGTATCATTTTGTGCGGGATGTCATAGAAGAATCAAGTTTATCATGCTCGTACCAAGCATATCGATGTCAGGTATCATTTTGTGCGGGATGTCATAGAAGAATGTGACATTTCTCTCATGAAGGTGCACACAAATGAGAATCCAGCAGACATGTTAACCAAAGTAGTGACAAGTAACAAATTTATGTATTGCTTAGACTTGCTTCATATCAGCCCGTGTTGATCTGCCCAAGAGGGCAATAGCAGAACTACGATTAGCTTGATCCCGGTGAAGGGTACGTAGGCAGTCACAGTATAGTGACGTAGCTGGTTTGGTCTGGTTTGGCTTGGTTGGTGTTCTCGGTGTTCTTCTGGTATTCGTCTAAAATTTGAGGTTTATCAAATGATGGACGAGGTGGAGAATTGAAGAGAACTGAACTCAACGACGACGACGACGATCGTCGGAGACGGAGGCAGAGAACGACGTCGGGGGGGAGAGGCGAGGGCATGATGGAACTCGCCTGCTGGCGTTGAAGGCGAGGCGAGCGGATCTCGCCAGGAGCGTACTCGCCTGCGGGCGTGGAAGGCGAGTGGTGAACTCGCCTGATGGGTTCGATTTCGCCTGTAGTGTTGTCCGCGGTGCTCGTCTGTCGCTCGTGGGAGCTCGCCTGATGGAGCGCTCCCTTCGCATGTGGTGGATGTCAGCTATGGCCAGCTGGATTGCACAAGCCCTAGGGTTTCCCTATAAAAGGGAAACCCTGTTCACAAGATGGAGTGAGTTCAACTCGCGATTTAACAGAAGAAGATTTTCTCTCATCGGTCTTATCGCACCTCTCCACGTGACTGATTTTCATTGGTTGCCACAAAGAACAGCTTTAGAGGCCCCAGGACAAATAAGGTGATATATCCACGAGATGGCTTCAAGGCATATGGGCTTCAGGCCTGTAACCATGCTTCATACCTACTTAACATTTGAAACAACTAAAATTTTAATCATGGCATATAAGCAAAGTTGGTTTCTCTTAATCATATTAACCATTTCCATTAGCAGCATTAGATGGGTCAGCCACGGATAATACCAAAACATTTGCTTATTATGTTATTGTAAATACACCATGAAATTAGTGTCATTACAATAAATGTTCAGGACGTACAAAAGATGCATTCTTATTATCGTAAGCTAAGGCACAATATCAGTGCAGCATATGCTGTCAATTTTTTTGGCATGTGTATGTCTGTGAATTTGGGGGTTACATAAGCTGAAGGAAATAGTTGTTAGGATATGTGAAGCCTAACTATCAGGCGTGCCCTACACTTCAGAATGAAGAGGAACAAAGTTGGAACAAGAGGAACAAGATCGACGATGGAAAAGTTCAAGCAAAACGACGAAGGAGAGCTTTTACAGCTTTGCGGTCGACCGCCCATGGCGCGGCGGTCGACCGACGACGTGCACAGGCAGGCACTAGGGTGAGGAGCAGCTCGCGGTCGACCGAGCATGGCGCTGCGGTCGACCGCTCAAAGTCCAGAGAGCAACCCAGATTTTTGGCTTCGTCGCGGTCGACCGAGCATGGCGCTGCGGTCGACCGCCCAAAGTCCAGAGAGCAATCCAGATTTTTGGCTATTTGTCGCGGTCGACCGCATGTGGTGCTGCGGTCGACCGGAGTCGGGTTTTAGCCCAGATTCGTTATTTAACCTGTTTTGTTCTGTTTCTTTTTTTACTTGTTAAACCCTTAAGTCTATAAAAGGGTTGATTAGGGCATGATGTATTAAGACAAAAAATAGTGAATTTTTCTCCTGCGGCGGTCGTGGACGTAGTTTCTCACATTGAGAAGCGAACCACGTAAATCTTGTGTGTTTGAGATTGTTTGATTTTCTCTCTTCTCTCCTAAATCTCTATTTCCAAATCGTATCAGGGGGGTTGTGTATCCCCAACAAGTGGTATCAGAGCGACCAGGTTCGGCGTGAGCGATTTGAGGTCAGAGATAATGGGATCTGAGAAGGAAATATCCAAGATTGGGAAGTTTGATGGAACAAACTTCGGGTTCTGGAAGATGCAGATGGAGGACTACCTCTATCAGAAGGATTTATACCTACCATTGGGAGAGAAGCCGACGGATATGAAAGATGCGGATTGGAAGCTATTGGATCTAAAGGCCCTTGGGGCGATCAAGTTGACCTTGTCTAAATCAGTAGCGTTCAACATCAAGAATCAGAATACGATGGCGGATCTCATGGCGGCGTTGTCCAGTATGTATGAGCAGCCCTCTGCGGCGAATAAGGTACATCTCATTAAAAAGTTGTTTAATTTGAGGATGTCCGAGAGCCAGAAATTCAAGGAACACCTGAACGAGTTTAACGAGATCACGGATCAACTAAACTCGGTCAATATTCAGTTTGACGATGAAATCCAAGCCCTCTTGATACTTGGTCAATTGCCCGACAGTTGGAAGGGTACCGTTATCTCGATCAGCGGATCATGTGGCAAATCAAAACTGAAGTTTTCAGAGGTGGTGGACATGATTATGACTGAGGAAATAAGAAGACAAGAGGAAGGGATTTCTAATTCAGGGTCGGCGTTGAACCTTGAGGGCAGAGGAAGAAACAGAAACAGAAATAGAGGGAGTAGCCGAGGAAGATCTAACTCGAGGAACGGAAGGCCAAAGTCCAGGAACCGCAAGGGCAAGAAGGAAATAGACTGCTGGAATTGTGGCAAGTTTGGCCACTATGAAAATCAGTGCCGAGAACCCAAGAAAGACAAGGAGAACAAGACTGAAGCGAACGTGACCTCAGGAGAATCAGATGATGCCCTAATCTGTTCGTTGGAGAGCAAATTCAGGAGCTTCGTTTCATGCTACCTCAAATAGAGATTTATTTGAGAACTACGTTTCAGAAAACCTAGGAAAAGTCTATCTTGGTGATGATCAGCCTTGTGATATTATTGGCAAAGGAGTCGTGCAAATCAAGCTCAATGGGTCTACATGGAAGCTGAGTGATGTGAGACATGTTCCTAGCTTGAGGAAAAATCTGATTTCCATAGGACAATTGGCGAAAGAGGGATACGTATCAACCTTTGCATGTGATACATGGAAGGTTACAAAGGGATCCATGGTTGTTGCCCGTGGTACGAAGACGGGATCTCTCTACATGACGATAGATGCACGAGGTTCCATTGCAGTGGCTGAAGGCAGTGAAGACCCAAATTTGTGGCACCAGAGGCTAGGTCACATGAGTAGCAAAGGCCTAAAGGTTATGCAATCGAACGGGAAGTTACCAGGTTTGAGATCGGCTGATATTGACCTATGTGAAAGCTGCATTCTAGGGAAACAAAAGAGAATAAGCTTCAAAAGGGTTGGCAGAACCCCTAAAGAAGAGAAGCTTGAGTTAGTTCACACAGATGTTTATACTTTGTGACCTTCATAGATGATCACTCGAGGAAGACTTGAGTCTATTTCATGAAACACAAATCAGAAGTGTTTGAAGTCTTCAAGAGATGGAAGGCTATGGTTGAGAACGAGACCGGTTTGAAGATCAAGAAGCTTCGTTCTGACAACGGAGGCGAGTATGAAGACTCAGAGTTCAAGAGGTTCTGTTATGACAGCGGCATTAGATTAAAGAGGACGGTGCCAGGTACACCCCAGCAGAATGGCGTAGCAGAACGGATGAATAGAACTTTGACTGAGAGAGCCAGAAGTATGAGGTTACAAGTAGGTTTTCAAAAGCAATTCTGGGCAGAAGCAGTCAACATAGCTGCCTACTTGATCAACCGGGGGCCATCAGTGCCTTTGGAGCACAAAATACCTGAAGAAGTATGGAGTGGAAAGCAGGTAAACCTTTCTCACCTGAGAGTATTTGGTTGTGTTTCTTATGTTCATCTGAGTGATCATGCAAGAAACAAACTTGATCCTAAGTCTCTGAAATGTTTCTTTGTTGGCTATAGCAGTGATGAGTTTGGCTACAAGTTATAGGATGAGCAGAACAAGAAAATCATCAGAAGCAGGGATGTGGTCTTTAACGAATTAGTTCTCTACAAAGACCGTGATGTCGTTCAGTCCACTAGTTCGACACAGCGTGATCCCACATACTTCGAGTCAGATGATGCCTCAGATGGAGGCAATCCCGAAGCTAGTTCTGATGAAGAAGAAGAGTTGATGGATGAGACTACTTCAGAGGGGGCAGATGAAGATGGAGAGCCTGTTTCGCCCGTCAGAGAGTTGAGGCGGTCAGCTAGAGCCCCCAAGCCTAATCCGAAGTACCCATCACTACAGCCCAGAGCTCATCTCAACTACCTATTGTTGAGTGATGGTGGAGAGCCAGAAAGTTATGATGAGGCCCTCCGAGTGGATGATGCGAGCAAGTGGGAGCTTGCTATGAAAGATGAAATAAAATCCTTGAACACCAACAAGACATGGGAACTTGCGAAGCTACCAACGGGGAAAAAAGCCTTGAGCAACAAATGGGTGTACAGAATCAAAGAGGAACATGATGGTTCCAAGAGATACAAGGCTAGATTAGTGGTTAAAGGATTTCAGCAGAGAGAAGGAGTTGATTACACAGAGATCTTCTCTCCAGTAGTTAAACTAACTACCATCAGAACAGTCCTGAGTATTGTTGCAGCTGAAGATCTACATCTCGAGCAGCTAGATGTAAAGACAGCTTTCCTCCACGGTGACCTAGAGGAAGAGATATATATGCAGCAGCCAGAGGGGTTTACTCGGAAAGGAAAAGAGAAGATGGTATGCAGATTGAAGAAGAGCTTGTACGGCCTAAAACAAACTCCAAGGCAATGGTACAAAAAGTTCGATGGATTTATGCACAGGAACGGTTACTCTAGGTGCAATGCTGATCATTGCTGTTTCGTCAAAGAGTTTGACAAAAGTTACATTATCCTGCTCCTATATGTCGACGACATGCTTATAGCCGGTTCAGATATGACAGAGATCAAGAAGCTGAAGAAGCAACTGTCGAGTGAGTTCGACATGAAGGATCTAGGCGCAGCGAAGCAGATATTGGGAATGAAGACCAGTAGAGATAAACTCTTGGGCACACTGTGGCTATCTCAGGCCGAGTACATTAGACGGGTGCTTGAGAGATTCGGGATGAGTGGTGCTAAGGCCGTTAGCACACCGTTAGCCAGTCACTTCAAACTGACTAAGGAGCAGTGTCCTGAGACTGATGAAGAGAAAGAATACATGGCTAAGGTTCCATATGCTTCAGCCATTGGAAGCCTTATGTACGCCATGGTATGCACGAGACCCGACATTGCCCATGCAGTGGGAGCTGTGAGCAGATTTATGTCAGATCCAGGAGAGCAGCACTGGGAAGCAGTAAAGTGGATTCTTAGATACCTGCGAGGTACTATAGAAGATTGTCTATGCTTCAGAAGAGGCAAGTTAGCCCTGCAGGGTTTTGTTGATGCAGACTATGCTGATGAGATAGACCAGAAAAGGAGCACTACAGGATATGTATTCACTTTGGGCTCTACAGCTATTAGTTGGGTTTCTCAGTTACATAAAATCGTTGCTTTATCAACGACAGAGGCTAAATATGTTGCGGTGACAGAGGCAAGCAAGGAGATGATATGGTTGCAGGGTTTCTTGGAGGAGCTGGGACAGAAGAGTGAGAAGAGTGTCTTACATTGTGATAGCCAGAGTGCAATTCATTTGGCAAAGAATCATGTTTTTCATGCAAGGACCAAACACATACAGGTCCGCTACCACTTCATAAGATCAGCGTTGGACGAGGACATGTTGGAACTTGTGAAGATTCAAGGAAGCAAGAACCCAGCTGATATGCTTACCAAGGTTGTCACTACAGAGAAACTGAAGTTGTGCTCAACTTCAGTTGGCCTCAGCACTTGATGATACGGAGACCGTCGCCGCAGAGAGAGCTGAAAGAGGTTGATAGTTAGTCTCCAAGTGGGAGATTGTTAGGATATGTGAAGCCTAACTATCAGGCGTGCCCTACACTTCAGAATGAAGAGGAAACAAAGTTGGAACAGGAGGAACATGATCGACGACGACGAAGTTCAAGCAAAACGACGAAGAAGAGATTTTACAGCTTTGCGGTCGAATGTGGTGCGGCGGTCGACCGGAGTCGTGTTTTGGCCCAGATTCGAATTTTGACCTGTTTTGATCTGTTTCCTTTTTTACTTGTTAAACCCTTAAGTCTATAAAAGGGTTGATTAGGGCATGATGTATTAAGACGAAAAATAGTGAATTTTTCTCCTGCGGTGGCCGTGGACGTAGTTTCTCACATTGAGAAGCGAACCACGTAAATCTTGTGTGTTTGAGATTGTTTGATTTTCTCTCTTCTCTCCTAAATCTCTATTTTCAAATCGCATCAGGAGGGTTGTGTATCCCCAACAATAGTCTTGTCACAATGAAATGAGATATGAAGGTGTGGGTGTAAATATGCAAATAAACATGTCGGCCTTTCTGTTAGGGTGTTTGGGGGATATTGGTTCAGTGGAACGAGAGGTAGGCATTGTGCCGTATGTACAAGTCTACAAGCTTGCAAAGAAATAAGAAGTAATAGACAACAAATATCTAGCAAAAATATGGACTAATTTGCTGTTTGTTCCCAGTGACGCGTGGGGACTTGGATAGGTGAGTGATTGTTTACGTATTGAAGCCATCCCTCTATCTGTTCACTGTTATATGCTTCCTGGATCAAACATAAAAGCAGTGACCAAGCACATTGGATTTTAATTTCTGATTTTAAGCTCCTTTTGGAAGGTTAGAGGATTGATTAGACCCTCCCTCGTTGCTCCATTGATTTCTTAGAATCACAATATAGGTGGCAAGTTAAATGGATATCATACTAACTTTTTCAATAATTATCTTCAAGAGTCATGTGTGCATTCCACAATTACAATTCAAAGGATATCATACTAACTTTTTCAATAATTATCTTCAAGAGTCATGTGTGCATTCCACAATTACAATTCAAAGACTATCGGATAGATGTAACAGATTGCATATAAATACATGAGTCAAAATCATCCGATAATATTAGCATATCCTCACTAAAGATGAGCTTACAAGATGGTTGTACGTGTTACTAAACGTGTTACTAAATTGTTTCAAGACATTTTCACAAGTTAAATTTACAACCATATCAAGACATGGTAACCTAATTAAGTTTCTCTGCCAATTTTAGGAATAAAGAATTCAAAACCGTAACCAAGAATATCATATCGTGCATACAGAAAAAGCAAACCTGAAACTTTCCAAATACAACCTAGATGTATATGTAAATCATCCAAATAGCTTAGGCATAGCTTAGGCAGCTATCTGTAGAATATTTCAATCACCTTAATAAATATATCATTGTATGGATAAGGACTCATGTGCATGGACTATCTGTAGAATATTTCAATCACCTTAATAAATATATCATTGTATGGATAAGGACTCATGTGCATGGAACCAAAAAAAAAAGATTTTTAAATTTATATATATACTTATAATTAAACATGGGTTATAGCAATTAACTAATGAGCAAATGGTAGCAGCAAAGATTTTCTTCTTTCTATCTAGGGGATATATTGGTTATTATATGTCTAGTTTTTCAAAACATTGAACCCACCTCCGAAAGGTGGGCCCAATTTCTACAATTTGTTTGAGAGAGCTAACATGTCTTTTTACAGAAAAACCCATGAAACATTATATGTTTGTTTAGCTTTTTCAATATTAGTTCCAGATATCTTTAATATTTCTAAAATAGTTCCTCAAATTGTTGAAAATGGTATTAGATTCCCCAAATTCAACATCCTGTCGTGCTTCGCTTGATTGCGTGATTGCTTAGCTTGAAACAATTTATAAGATGTAGGGGGCCTAATAACAATGTTATGACTTAAAGGGACTAATATTGAAACAATTTATAATAATTAGAAGACCTATTCGCAATTTCAATAACTTGAGGGACTAATTTCAAAATATCAAGAACATAAGGACTCTCATCGAGAAATATTATTCTGTAATGATTTAAAATGAATAAACAAAAAAGATTACATTATTGGCTATAGAGAATATATATGATCTTGTCAATGATCACTAAGAATGTTGTACTATTCAATTTGTGATTTTATGGAATGTGTATGAGCGCGTAGTTATTCCAAGTGAAAAGAACAAGGATCATGACGTTTTTGGGAGAGCGTTTAAATCGAGTTTTCTTAGCCTGATAGAATAGTCGAATTTAGTTATACAGATACTAGAGCCTTTGTATTGATAAATCTACGGAGGATAATTTTTTCGCCATTATATAATACTGTCGCGCTGCCTTTGTGGAAGCGTGCTCGCACACCGAACGAGTCCGCGAGTCATAAAAGAAAATTAACAAACCAAACTCGAACACAATCCAAACAAATACGACAAACCAATCGCAAACACAGAGACATACGTGGTTCGGCAATTTGCCTACATCCACGGAGAGAGGATAAGAAGATTTCACTATTTCGAGGAGAGTACAAAGGGTTACAATCACTTATACACTCAAACAAACCCTGACCAATGATCTCTCAACTCACTCACAAGTTCTCCCTCTCAAATTGCTCAGAATACTCTCTATTCTCTGATAAAAAAAACCTAAAATCGTGTTTCAATATATATCAAAACACGAACCAAATCAGAACAGGAAATAAAACCCAGGCCCAAACCCGACTGGCGATCGACCGCGCCAAACCTCGCGGTCGACCTGACAAAACGACAGAAAGCAAAAAAAAATTCATTACAAGGTCGGCGGTCGACCGGACCTAACCTCGCGGTCGACCGACCAGAACTCTAGAAACTACCTTGTACTTGTACACGTTTGCGGTCAACCACGCCAAAGCTCACGGTCGACCGACAAGCACCCAAATGCCTGGCTGCTTTAAATTTCCTGAACTTTACTAATATTTTCGTCATTTCTATAATTCTCTACCTCGGTGAAGTTTTCCCAAAACTAAGCCGACACCAATACTAAACAAACGTCCCACTTGTTGCGTCCAGTACGAAGTGGAATAAATCCACGACAACGAACTCAATCCACAACAAGTCGAGAACCCAAACCGGCTGCATCAAAATGACTGCCTATGTACCCCCTCTCCTAAGGGATCAAGCCGTCCGTAGTTCATCCAAAATGACTGTCAACGACCTCAACAATCACGAATGTACAACAAGTTTCGATAATGGTCAAACTTGTTGCTCAGAACCACCTTTGTGAGCATATCCGTCGGATTATCCTTCGTGTAGACCTTCACAATTTCCACATCTCCATCTTCAAGAACATCCCGAATGAAGTGATAACGAACGTCAATGTGCTTCTTCCTCGCATGAAAAAACTAATTCTTCGTCAAATAGATATCACTCATGCTATCACAATAAAGAGTGATGGACCGTTGCAATATACCAAGTTTCTCCAAAAGTCTCCAAAGCCAAATAGCCTCCTTGACAGCCTCCATAATCGACAGATACTCTGCCTCCATCGTCAATAAAGCCACCGTAGACTATAAGGTGCATCTCTAACACACCGGTGCACTGGTCAAAGTAAACACATATCCCGTCGTAGACCGGTATTTATCCAAATCACCAGCATAATCCGAATCAACATGGCCAATGCACAACTGCCCACCTCTAGCGTCCCACTCAAAATATAAACCAACGTTGAGAGTACCTCGAATGTACCTCAAAATTCATCTCACGGTGTCCCAATGACCCACTCCTAGATCGTACATGTATCTTGAAATCATGCTCACCGCCTGTGACAAATCTGGCATCATACATACCATTGCATACATCAAGCTCCTAACTGCACTCGCATATGGAGTCTTTGATATCAGCTCTCTATCTTCAACTGTCTTCGATGAAAGGTCAGCTGAAAGTTTCAAATGGGATATCAAAGGTACATTAATTGCCTTCGTATCCATGCTAATATTAAACTGTTGTAGAACCTTCTTCAAATAAGCCACATGTATCAAATAAATTTTTCCCTTCTCTTTGTCTCTGCCGATCTTCATCCCTAAAATACGTTTTGCCTCACCCAAATCCTTCATCTCAAACTCCTTTGAAAGTTGTTCTTTCAACTCATCTATAGCGGATCTGGAAATAGAAGCAACCAATATGTCATCAACATAAAGCAACAAATAAATGTACACACCTCCTTTTAACTTGTGATAATACACGTAAGGATCAAACTGGCTTCGAGTGTACGAATGACTGATTCATGAAACTATCAAATCGCCTATACCACTGTCAAGGAGATTGCTTCAAACTGTATAGCGATTTATTCGACCTACAAACCAACTTTTCCTTCCTTGCAGCTCGGAATCCCAATGGCTGAGTCATATATATTTCTTCATCAAGATCACTATAAAGAAATGTCATCTTCACATCCAATTGATCTAACTCCAAACTATACTGTGCCACTAAAGCTAGCAAAATCCGAATCGAAGAGTGCTTCACCACCGGAGAGAAAACCTCATTGTAATCAATAGCTTCCTCCTGTGCATAGCTACCTACCACAAACCAGTCTTCAAACTTTGCTCGGCCTCTCTAAATATAGTATATACCAACTCATCGATACTCTCCACCGGAAGTGCATACACAACTACTGTGTCGGTATACCATGCTGGCATCCGTATGTTTCTCCTCTGTCTCCGAACCGTAATAGAATCCTGAACCTAAGCCGTCGGTCCCTGATCCTGCACATCTGTACCCGTATCCTCCTCATCATCGTCGTGCTCACCTAGCATCACCTCAGTCGGTACTCTAATAGATACTGTATCATCTGGACAATATGGAGCTACATCGATCTCCACCACCTGTAATATCTCCTCTGTCGGGTCACTCTGCACCTGATGAGAGCTGGGAAGCTTCAAGATAGAAGCCTCATCAAACGTGACGTCTCTACTCAGCACAATCTTCCTATCAACTAGATCACATAGCTTGTATCCCTTGACACCATGCTTGAATCCTATAAATATGGCCTTCCTAGCTCGAGGCTTTAATTTATCTATTCTAACATGATAAAATGCAGGGCACCCAAATATCTTAAGTTGGTCATAATCGTGTGTTGACTCTCCTGACCACATCTCTATAGGGGTTTTCCCCTCAATCGCAGATGAATGCAGCCTGTTAATGAGGTGGCTCACATATGATAGTACCTCAAGCCCTCAGCCCAAAAGATCTTCTCCAAACCACTCTACGATAATAAGCATCAGATCTTCTCCAATAAAGACCGATTCAACCTCTTCGCCATCCCATTTTGCTATGGTGTATGACTAACTGTGAAGTGCCTCTCTATGCCCTCATCTCGACATAGCTGCTGAAAAGGGTCTGATGTGTACTCACTACCGTTGTCGGATCACAACGTCAGAAACCCACCTGCATTTGTAATAAGATGCTCTCATGTTGTATAAAGCGGGCCAGGTTCGGCACTTGGGAACAAATATGGATGATTACAACATTTGCGCAGTTGCATCGCTATGTTTAGAAGACATTTGCGTTCTCCACCAGCATTTACAACCTCCAAATCTTTCTGAAGGAGAGCACGATAATAATGCTTCTGCATCTGGGACATCCCTACTTTAAGTATAGTTTCCTTTTTAGGAGGCAAACCTTTCTCAACATCCGATTTAAGCCTTCTTAGGAGAAATGGGCGAAGAACCTTCAGAAGACATCGATATTCTGAGTAAATATTAACTACATGACCAAATACATGCCAAAAAAATTATCACACATGTTTTTCCAATTCACCTTGTGAACCTGCTGATCATTTTCTCCTGATATTTGAAACCACTCATCGAATGTTTAAGCTGAACTAAATATCTCCGGAAGCAGGAAGTTAAGAAGAGACCACAGCTCATGAAGATTGTTTTGCACATCCCAAGGAGTTGCAACATATAAGAATCAAATTACAATTAACTAAACTACTACATAATTTCTCATCAGGGAATAATCATTAACTACTTTCTCATCAAGTAATAATCATTGACTTCAATAATTTTTCTTTCAGTGGCCTAACCCAGTGAATCTTTCTCTCACCAGAAGTTGATCCCCACTAGAATCTCGTAATGATAGACTCAATCTCCCTGTATAAAGAAATTAGAATGTGAAAGATACTCATCACATAGCATGGGATCGCTTGTAAAACAGCTTTCACCATAACCTCTCGCCCCCCAGATGAGAAAAGAGCCTTCCTCCAAGCTTGAACTCTTTTCCAAACTGAGTCTCTGATTGAATCAAAAGTCTGACAATGGCTTCTTCCAACTACCGAAGAGAGGCTAAAGCATCGATCATGTGTCTAGGCCCTATCAATCCCCAAGATAGAGAAAATAGAGGCCCTAGTATCTTCATCTACACAGTGGCTAAAGGTGATGGCAGACTTCTGAAAGTTGACTTTCTGATCGGTTACAGCCTCATATAGTAGCAGAGTACTCTGGATAGTCTATGCAGCGATCTAGGAAGCCTGAATAAAAATCAAAGAGTCATATGCAAAGAACAAGTGAGAAATCCTTAGCCCCCGGGAATAAGATAACCCTCTGATGCACATGTTCCTCCTGTCTGATGATCAGTGCCGAGAGAGCTTCCGTGTAGAGAAGAAACAAATATGGAGATAGTGGGCATCCTTATCGCAGACCACGAGTAGAAGTGACCTGACCCACAATCTGCCCATTGAGTCAGAAAGAGAGTGAGGAAGTAGAGATACAATCTAAGATGAGATGCCTCCAATGATCTGGAAATCCCATGACCCGAATGGCCTTGTCAATAAACCTCCATTCCACTCTATCATATTCCTTACTCATATCCAATTTTAGTGTCATATGACCAGACTGACCCCGTCTCCTTTTTTGCAATGTGTGGAGAAGTTCAAAAGCAACAATGACATTGTCCTAAATTAATCTCCCTGGGACAAAGGCACTCTGAAAGCATCCGATCAATCAGCCAAGAACTCGCTTCAGTCTATTAGTAATGATTTTCATGACAATCTTGTAGACCACATTACATAGACCAATGGGTCTAAAATCTGCCACAACCTCAGGTGAATCCTTTTTGGGGATGTGAACCATATTAGTTTTATTCCAAGACCTGATAGACAAGCCCCCATTTAGAATCTCCAAATATGCAGCCGAAATATCTGGGCCAATAAATGACCACTGGGACTGAAAAATGATGCATGGAAGCCATCTGGGCCAGGTGCCTTAGAAGGGCCTATAGATCGAAGAGCACCTCATACCTCATCACCTGTAAAAGGCTCAGAAATGATCCAGAGGTCATCTACTGAAAGCTTAGAAGAGATAGCACCACCCACCTCAGCCAAAACCTCCTCTGAAGGAGTGGAAGAAGAAAATAGTTCTGAGAAATGCTCCTCAATAAGCGTTGCAATTCCCACCTGATCCTCCACCCAAGTGCTATTAGGATGACATAGACAGCTAATAAAGTTCTTCCTCCTCCTAGTGGAAGCTCTAATATGGAAGAATTTGGTGTTACGGTCCCTGTCTCGAAGCCAATCAACCCCAGCTCGCTGTCGCTAGAAGCTCTCTTCCTTATACTTAAGAACCTCTCTCTCCTTCTCAAGTCTTCGGATCTCAGCCATACGATCCCCCACATCAGGAGAAGAGTAGAGAGACTGGAGCTTTTGCTGAATAACTGATAATCTGTGCCTCCATCTATTAAAATGCTCTTGCTCCAACTACTGAGATTTGTAGCACAATACCCTACCTTCTGACAAACTAATTCACATAGACCCTGTTATGTGGAGATCCCAGGCCAGACCTTGCTAATAACATCGCTCAAATCATCCTCTTTGAGTCAGAATGCTTCAAAGCGGAAGGGACGATCATGCCTAACTGGAAGAGGGCGAGGAGCAGCAAAATATAACATAATAGGACGATGGTCAGAAACAGAGAAATCCAAGTGGTGTACCTCAACAGTGGGAAATATGTCAGGCCAGCCAGAGTCAACTATCATCATGTCCAAGCGCTCCTGGATATGAGATGTACCAGTCTGATGATTATTCCAAGTGAAGGTGTGCCCGCAATACCCCAGATCAAGTAGCTCACAATGCAGCAGAACATTCTGGAAATCTAGCATTCTCAAAACATGCATCTGTCTACCACCCAGCTTCTCCCCTGGGCTTGTAATGGCATTAAAGTCACCTCCACATAACCATGGCTCAGAGAAAAGACCCCTCAACCATCTTAACAGATCCTAGGACTGGTACCGTAAGTGTTTCTGAGAATGACCATAAAACCCGGTGAATCGCTAGTTCCTTCTCACTGAGTCAACAACTGATGCGTCAATGTGCCCCGGAGAAAAAGAACAAATAGTAACATCCATTTCATCGCCCCATAGTAATATGAGCCCACCACTTCTGCCTCTACTATCCACCACAAAGCAATTCTGGAAACCCAACTGAGATCTCATTATCTGCACCCACCTACCAGAAAGTCTAGTCTCCAAAAGAAATACTAGACTTGGGGAATGAGTCCGCATCAATCTGCGAAAAGCAGTCAATGTTTTAGGGTTCCCTAGTTCCTGAACGTTCCAACAAAAGCAACTCATTGCTCCTGGCACCCCTAGCCACCAGGGTGCGCCTCAACAAGAGTAGAATCTAGACTGAAAATCACTAATCGTGCCCTCTTCTCATGTACATCTGGAGTATCCTTCAGAGAATCTTTCCTGTGTTTGCCTCCTTTCTCTTTCTGTTTGGAGCCCTGCTGCCCAGACCCTCTAGCAAGCCTCTTCTAGGTCAATATAGCCTGTTTTCCGGAGGTGGATGTGGAAACTGTAACATCATGCAAATCAGAGCCAACACCGGTATCCATGGGCAAGGGTACAGGAGGGGTTTCACACCTTACCATGACTGGAATGATCTGTAGTGGAGCACTATCACGTGAATCATCATCCTGAGTATCATCTGAGACCACCCAAGATGATAGTTATTTCTGCCCCTCATGATATGCTTCAGTTGCTCCATAAGAGCGAGTCTCAAAGGCCTTGAAAGATAGAGGGGGTTCTCTGAGCCATGAATATTTTTGGATGTGATAAAAATACCATCAACTTGTACACTTTGTTTGTCACACTCAGTAGCTTTGTGGCTAATAATGCCACATGAAAAATAAAAGTCAGGAAGTCTCTCATAGGTGAGGAAGAGCTTCTCAATCTCCCCGGTCTCTTCAAAGCAAATACGTATGACTCTTTTTAGAGGCTTAGTAATATCCATGAGAATTCTCATCCGCATCTTGTTATCCCGCAAATCAATCCCTTTAAGTTCTCCTATAAGTGAGCCATAGTCTCTGACGCACCTCTCGTTCATCACAGCCAATGATACATTCTTGACGTTTACCCAAAATAAAGTTGAAGAAAAATCCAGAGAAGTTAGGGTACCGACCCCACGAGGAACAATCAAATTGAGCAAGTTCCTTTCAAATCACCATGACCCACCATCAAGCACTTTCTTCCTATCTGCATCGGAACCGAACCTGAAAAGAAAAGTATTCCTTTCATTGTAATATTTCACCTGGAAGGGGGCATCTACAGTCCATAGTGCCCTCAATGCCCTCCTTCTTCGTGTATACCCACTTGCAACCAATTGCCTTTCACCCCTTTGGAAGCTCAACAAGCTCCCACGTATCGTTCTTGTGAAGAGAATCCATCTCCTTCTGCATAGCTACCTACCACGAATCAGCCTCTGAACTCTGCTCGGCCTCTCTAAATATAGTAGGTACCAACTCATCGATACTCTCCACCGGAAGTGCATACACAACTACTGTGTCGGTATACCATGCTGGCATCCGTATGTTTCTCCTCTGTCTCCGAACCGTAATAGAATCCTGAACCTAAGCCGTCGGTCCCTGATCCTGCACATCTGTACCCGTATCCTCCTCATCATCGTCGTGCTCACCTAGCATCACCTCAGTCGGTACTCTAATAGATACTGTATCATCTGGACAATATGGAGCTACATCGATCTCCACCACCTGTAATATCTCCTCTGTCGGGTCACTCTGCACCTGATGAGAGCTGGGAAGCTTCAAGATAGAAGCCTCATCAAACGTGACGTCTCTACTCAGCACAATCTTCCTATCAACTAGATCACATAGCTTGTATCCCTTGACACCATGCTTGAATCCTATAAATATGGCCTTCCTAGCTCGAGGCTTTAATTTATCTATTCTAACATGATAAAATGCAGGGCACCCAAATATCTTAAGTTGGTCATAATCGTGTGTTGACTCTCCTGACCACATCTCTATAGGGGTTTTCCCCTCAATCGCAGATGAATGCAGCCTGTTAATGAGGTGGCTCACATATGATAGTACCTCAAGCCCTCAGCCCAAAAGATCTTCTCCAAACCACTCTACGATAATAAGCATCAGATCTTCTCCAATAAAGACCGATTCAACCTCTTCGCCATCCCATTTTGCTATGGTGTATGACTAACTGTGAAGTGCCTCTCTATGCCCTCATCTCGACATAGCTGCTGAAAAGGGTCTGATGTGTACTCACTACCGTTGTCGGATCACAACGTCAGAAACCCACCTGCATTTGTAATAAGATGCTCTCATGTTGTATAAAGCGGGCCAGGTTCGGCACTTGGGAACAAATATGGATGATTACAACATTTGCGCAGTTGCATCGCTATGTTTAGAAGACATTTGCGTTCTCCACCAGCATTTACAACCTCCAAATCTTTCTGAAGGAGAGCACGATAATAATGCTTCTGCATCTGGGACATCCCTACTTTAAGTATAGTTTCCTTTTTAGGAGGCAAACCTTTCTCAACATCCGATTTAAGCCTTCTTAGGAGAAATGGGCGAAGAACCTTCAGAAGACATCGATATTCTGAGTAAATATTAACTACATGACCAAATACATGCCAAAAAAATTATCACACATGTTTTTCCAATTCACCTTGTGAACCTGCTGATCATTTTCTCCTGATATTTGAAACCACTCATCGAATGTTTAAGCTGAACTAAATATCTCCGGAAGCAGGAAGTTAAGAAGAGACCACAGCTCATGAAGATTGTTTTGCACATCCCAAGGAGTTGCAACATATAAGAATCAAATTACAATTAACTAAACTACTACATAATTTCTCATCAGGGAATAATCATTAACTACTTTCTCATCAAGTAATAATCATTGACTTCAATAATTTTTCTTTCAGTGGCCTAACCCAGTGAATCTTTCTCTCACCAGAAGTTGATCCCCACTAGAATCTCGTAATGATAGACTCAATCTCCCTGTATAAAGAAATTAGAATGTGAAAGATACTCATCACATAGCATGGGATCGCTTGTAAAACAGCTTTCACCATAACCTCTCGCCCCCCAGATGAGAAAAGAGCCTTCCTCCAAGCTTGAACTCTTTTCCAAACTGAGTCTCTGATTGAATCAAAAGTCTGACAATGGCTTCTTCCAACTACCGAAGAGAGGCTAAAGCATCGATCATGTGTCTAGGCCCTATCAATCCCCAAGATAGAGAAAATAGAGGCCCTAGTATCTTCATCTACACAGTGGCTAAAGGTGATGGCAGACTTCTGAAAGTTGACTTTCTGATCGGTTACAGCCTCATATAGTAGCAGAGTACTCTGGATAGTCTATGCAGCGATCTAGGAAGCCTGAATAAAAATCAAAGAGTCATATGCAAAGAACAAGTGAGAAATCCTTAGCCCCCGGGAATAAGATAACCCTCTGATGCACATGTTCCTCCTGTCTGATGATCAGTGCCGAGAGAGCTTCCGTGTAGAGAAGAAACAAATATGGAGATAGTGGGCATCCTTATCGCAGACCACGAGTAGAAGTGACCTGACCCACAATCTGCCCATTGAGTCAGAAAGAGAGTGAGGAAGTAGAGATACAATCTAAGATGAGATGCCTCCAATGATCTGGAAATCCCATGACCCGAATGGCCTTGTCAATAAACCTCCATTCCACTCTATCATATTCCTTACTCATATCCAATTTTAGTGTCATATGACCAGACTGACCCCGTCTCCTTTTTTGCAATGTGTGGAGAAGTTCAAAAGCAACAATGACATTGTCCTAAATTAATCTCCCTGGGACAAAGGCACTCTGAAAGCATCCGATCAATCAGCCAAGAACTCGCTTCAGTCTATTAGTAATGATTTTCATGACAATCTTGTAGACCACATTACATAGACCAATGGGTCTAAAATCTGCCACAACCTCAGGTGAATCCTTTTTGGGGATGTGAACCATATTAGTTTTATTCCAAGACCTGATAGACAAGCCCCCATTTAGAATCTCCAAATATGCAGCCGAAATATCTGGGCCAATAAATGACCACTGGGACTGAAAAATGATGCATGGAAGCCATCTGGGCCAGGTGCCTTAGAAGGGCCTATAGATCGAAGAGCACCTCATACCTCATCACCTGTAAAAGGCTCAGAAATGATCCAGAGGTCATCTACTGAAAGCTTAGAAGAGATAGCACCACCCACCTCAGCCAAAACCTCCTCTGAAGGAGTGGAAGAAGAAAATAGTTCTGAGAAATGCTCCTCAATAAGCGTTGCAATTCCCACCTGATCCTCCACCCAAGTGCTATTAGGATGACATAGACAGCTAATAAAGTTCTTCCTCCTCCTAGTGGAAGCTCTAATATGGAAGAATTTGGTGTTACGGTCCCTGTCTCGAAGCCAATCAACCCCAGCTCGCTGTCGCTAGAAGCTCTCTTCCTTATACTTAAGAACCTCTCTCTCCTTCTCAAGTCTTCGGATCTCAGCCATACGATCCCCCACATCAGGAGAAGAGTAGAGAGACTGGAGCTTTTGCTGAATAACTGATAATCTGTGCCTCCATCTATTAAAATGCTCTTGCTCCAACTACTGAGATTTGTAGCACAATACCCTACCTTCTGACAAACTAATTCACATAGACCCTGTTATGTGGAGATCCCAGGCCAGACCTTGCTAATAACATCGCTCAAATCATCCTCTTTGAGTCAGAATGCTTCAAAGCGGAAGGGACGATCATGCCTAACTGGAAGAGGGCGAGGAGCAGCAAAATATAACATAATAGGACGATGGTCAGAAACAGAGAAATCCAAGTGGTGTACCTCAACAGTGGGAAATATGTCAGGCCAGCCAGAGTCAACTATCATCATGTCCAAGCGCTCCTGGATATGAGATGTACCAGTCTGATGATTATTCCAAGTGAAGGTGTGCCCGCAATACCCCAGATCAAGTAGCTCACAATGCAGCAGAACATTCTGGAAATCTAGCATTCTCAAAACATGCATCTGTCTACCACCCAGCTTCTCCCCTGGGCTTGTAATGGCATTAAAGTCACCTCCACATAACCATGGCTCAGAGAAAAGACCCCTCAACCATCTTAACAGATCCTAGGACTGGTACCGTAAGTGTTTCTGAGAATGACCATAAAACCCGGTGAATCGCTAGTTCCTTCTCACTGAGTCAACAACTGATGCGTCAATGTGCCCCGGAGAAAAAGAACAAATAGTAACATCCATTTCATCGCCCCATAGTAATATGAGCCCACCACTTCTGCCTCTACTATCCACCACAAAGCAATTCTGGAAACCCAACTGAGATCTCATTATCTGCACCCACCTACCAGAAAGTCTAGTCTCCAAAAGAAATACTAGACTTGGGGAATGAGTCCGCATCAATCTGCGAAAAGCAGTCAATGTTTTAGGGTTCCCTAGTTCCTGAACGTTCCAACAAAAGCAACTCATTGCTCCTGGCACCCCTAGCCACCAGGGTGCGCCTCAACAAGAGTAGAATCTAGACTGAAAATCACTAATCGTGCCCTCTTCTCATGTACATCTGGAGTATCCTTCAGAGAATCTTTCCTGTGTTTGCCTCCTTTCTCTTTCTGTTTGGAGCCCTGCTGCCCAGACCCTCTAGCAAGCCTCTTTCAGGTCGATATATCCTGCTTTCTGGATGTGGATGTGGAAACTGTAACGTCATGCAAATCAGAGCCAACACCGGTATCCATGGGCAAGGGTACAAGAGGGGTTTCGTACCTCACCATGACTGGAATGATCTGTAGTGGAGCACTACCATGTGAATCATCATCCTGAGTATCATCTAAGATCACCCGAGATGATAGTTGTTTCTGCCCCTCACGATCTGCTTCAGTTGCTCCAGAAGACCGAGTCTCAAAGGCTTTGAAATATGGAGGGGGATCTCTGAGCCAAGAACCATATCTGCTTTTGGATGTGATAAAAATACCATCGACTTGTACACTTCGTTTGTCTGAGCCAAGAACCATATCTGCTTTTGGATGTGATAAAAATACCATCGACTTGTACACTTCGTTTGTCATACTCAGCAGCTTTGTGGCCTGCTTTTGGATGTGATAAAAATACCATCGACTTGTACACTTCGTTTGTCATACTCAGCAGCTTTGTGGCTAATAATACCACATGGAAAGCAAAAGTCAGGAAGTCTCTCATAGGTAAGGAAGAGCTTCTCAATCTCCCCGGTCTCTACAAAGCAAACACGTATGCCTCTTTTTAGAGGCTTAGTAATATCCACGAGAATTCTCAGCCGCATCTTGTTATCCCGCAAATCAGTCCCTTTAAGTTCTCCTATAAGCGAGGCATAGTCTCTGACGCACCTCTCGTTCATCGCAGCCAGTGGTACATTCTTGACGTTTACCCAAAATAAAGTTAAAGATAAATCCAGAGAAGTTGGGGCACCGACCCCGCGAGAAATAATCAAATTGAGCAAGTTCCTTTCAAAGCACTATGGCCCACCATCAAGCACTTTCTCCCTATCTGCATCGGAACCGAATCTGAAAAGGAAAGTATTCCTTCCACTGTAATATTCCACCTGGAAGGGGGCATCGACAATCCATATCTTCCTAAGGACACACTCAAGACCATCTCTATTAGCAATCTTCCTACCAAAAACCTTCCCTAAGAGGCAGTTGTTAAGGGAAGGCGAATATGTCCGGTCCTTAGTTGACAGAAAAATAGGACCATCTTCGTCGTCTAAGATGCATTTAGCACAAAGCTCGGTCAACCCATCATCATCAATTCTCGTCATGTTCCAAATTGATTTGGAGCTAAGAGGCTGCTTGAAATAGTGATGCCGTTAATATGAGACCGGTAGACGATCTTAAAACGGCTATGCCGTTAATTTGAGTCTGAGAGACGGTTTAACGGCGATGCCGTTAATTGGAGACCGAAAGGCGGCCCTGAGACGACCATGCCGTTAATTGAATATGAAACGGCGATGCCGTTAATTAAATATGAAACGACGATACCGTTAAATTAATATGAAACAACGATGCTATTAATTAATTATGAAACAGTGATGCCGTTCATGTGAGCCGAGAGACATCTATCTCGGAGACCGAGATGTGGAAAACCCCGAAGACTGTCGTGAGGGTTGGGGACGAGACTCAGATCTTGCCAAATAATTCACCGCAAAACTATCGGAGTGAGACAGGAAGGGTCGTGCCTCACAAAGATTGTAGAAACCGGCCAGAGAAAAATAAAAAGAGATGGTCGTGCCAATGGAGATCCGTCACGAGAGAGGGGGAGAGAAGCGTTACGCGCTTCCAGAGAGGAAAAGAAACGGACTGAGATCTAGGGTTTTCAAAACCCTAGAGAGGGGGCGGCTACAAGAGAGAGCCGACTGAAAACTAGGGTTTTCTAAACCCTAAAGAGGGCGGCTACGAGAGAGAGCCGACTTCTATCGGTTATAGATTTGAGTAACCATATTTGTATCCTAACGGATACAGTTACAGATATTTTCTCGGACATGAATACGGTTTAGCACCCCTATTCAATACACAAATACAAACTGTGAGCACCCAAGTTCTAAGAAGTTTATGTTAACTCTTGCAAGTATAAAATTAAGTACACTCAAGCTCTTAACTTTTTTATGAGACACTCAAGCTCTTAATTAATCTCACAACTTAGAAGTTTCCTTTGCAATCATAACAAATATTCCGTTAAATATATGGCATTTTGTTCATAGGTTTTTGAGTGTTCGGAGATTCATGGGGGAAATGTATTTGGTCTCTCCATCAACGAGTTTCTTTGCAATTATTAGGTTGGCAGCCTCGCTTGGATGATACGGATCCCAAAATACGTATTCGGAGCGGTTTTCGCACATACTTGAGGTGGGCCCACACGGTATTATACCAGCAAATCTCCCTCCATTTCCGCAACAAGCGGAACTTGCCGATTTGAACCCTGAACATATACCAAGTTGCATGTAAGTACCTTTACATTGATCACTAGTTACGAGACGGACATCATAAATTTGTTTTATTATGAATGATTATCCGGGTTAAGGAAAATAGAGATATGCATGCGACGCTTAAAATGATAGCTAAAATAAATTGAAGGATAAATTAAGTCCATAGAGCTTCACTTACCATATTTTTTATGATTAGTGATAAGTTCCATAACTAGATCATAAACATTTGCGAGAACAAATTTGGCTCCGGGGAGTTCTTGATTGAGTTGAGCGAGCAAGTCCCTTAACTTGCTATTGTATTGGAGTGCAAGTTTATTTGGTAAGCCAGCACACTCTGTCTCCTCAATTTGATTAATTGTCTTTTGATAAGGTATGCATCCTATAGGTCCCACATTCCCTATCACAAATTTCCTTGCATCAAGAGAATAAAGCCTCTGCAATTTGAAAATCTCATAAATGTTAAAATCTTCAAATAAATTTGATTGGCTATTGTCATAAACCATTGACAACTAGAGCATTCTGCTAACATCCACTAGTATTCTTGAATGTCAATCTAATAATAGTTATAGGCTTAATTGCACTACATACCCTATAGTTTCCCCTACTTTGTGCTTATATAACCTCAAGTGGTTTTTGCAGCTCTTACCATACCCCGTTCAAAGTATTTTTGATTTTTTATATTAAGAAAAACATGAAAAACTATTTTAAAAACGAATTGAAAATAAAATAATACAATACGTAAAATACTGACAGCTTTATAATTTGAAAGAATTAATGAGGGGAAATCTGAGGGAAATCGTCTAAAATACCCTATATTGGAGAGTAAGAGATTGACTTTAGAATCAGGAGCCAACATGTATTCCCCAGTAAAAACTTAAATTTTGATGGTTATTAATTATCAATTCTAAAATATTTAATGGAAAACACACGTCAAACCCTCCTATATTCTAGTATGATTTTTTCTAACTGATCCTCTATAGGTTTTTCCCTAAAAAAAGAAACAAAATGTATAAGCTAACATCTCACTTTTAACGAGTCGTTCAGAAATACAGGAGTTGCGAGGTTCATTTTGCTATGAACTGTCATAACATGTAGACCTTCGTATTTCTATCTCTTGAAATATCATGTTGGGAAATGAGGCCGCAGCTCATTTCTAGTAACTCCTTATAATTTCTACATATATTATCAAGCAATGCAACATTCTAGGAATTTAATGTTGCATATCAAAATAAATAAATAAATAAATAAATAAATAAATAAAAGAGAATCAAGAGAGAAATTTTACCTTGAGTTGGCCTTCAAAGTGATTGATGAGATGATCCACAAAGTCATCTGGGGTCTCACTCATCCTTTCAACCATGGAGATAACAGGAAGGAGATAGTTATTGAGGAAATCATTTGATCCTATGGTGATTGAGAATATGGATTTTCTCATTATGAACTCTTTTGCCTTGGATTTTCCTATGAGATCATCAATTTGATGTCTTGTGATGTTGAAGTAATCAGCTTGGATATCTAGCCCAAGCCTATTAATCTGCAACAAAGACAGTATCTTAGTATCAACAGTAGAAAATTCTTATATATAAGTATTTAACATTTTATATTACTCCATCAAAACAATAGCTTCTGCATTAATTCCAAAAGCTAATTCGCTTTCAGCTAGAATGAGATATACATAGTTGAGGGAACATACGAATATTCGTCCTGTTTGGTTCATGATTCCTCCACCTCCGGATGCATAGTTCACTCCATAGAGTATAGCTTTACCAGTTGTAGTTGGAGATAGAAACGGTGGTGCATAGTTGGCCTGGCCCAATAGCTCTCCTACATGAAAAATAAAATTAATATGAAACAAAGAATTCTATAGCATGATGAGTACTCAATATCTAATTAATTTTTTTGCTATCTTAATTTGGAAGTACAAATTTAACTTATATATTGCTAGGATTATGTTCTAAACTACATTTGGGGATCGTTTGGATCAACATAACTGTAATTACAATACAACTGTTAGTTGCATGCAACTGCAGTTACTGTAGCTGTTGTCTCATGTGATCATATTTTGCTTTTAAGTTTTAAAAATTCACAACTTATAATGGTAGGTGTAGTTGTAAGTGTTTGATTTGGGATATCACCATTTTTTTCAAGACTTGTTTGAAATGGTTCCAATTAAAGTTGCAACTTCAACCCAACTCATGGACAAAAACACGTTGCGACTATATATGGGCATGAAAAACTAAGCATAAATTGTGGCTCTGCCCTCGGAGGCCTTTTGCAACTGCAGCCTTGAATAGATTTATTAGTTGCAACGCAACGAACATCTACAACTAATCCAAAATATCCTAGTTAAATACGCAACTACATTTACAATTCATGCTGTCGCAACAAACCAAACATTACCATGGAAATTCTATCCTACGTTTTTACATAGCCAAGAGAACAAGAAATAGGAAGGAGAAACAGTGAAACAAAGAGCTAGCTGTAACTGATGGGAAAATGTAGTTATATGCAAAGGCAATTATTACGATCCATGCGGTCGCAGCTAACCAAAGAGTCCCCTGGAGATTATATATATATATCCTGGGTTGGTTACATATATAACTAGGCGATCACAAATTCAAATCGAGGTACTAAGAGTACATACCAACTAGATCCGCAATGGTTCTTCCGTTGGTGTAGCGGCCAGTGGGCTCGCCGGCGGAGGCCTCAAAATCAATACCGTTCGGCCGGATATTGGCCCTCGACAACGTCGGAAGATAGTTATTGTTCCCAGCGTCGACGAGCGAGTCACCGAAAATGAAGGAGGCTCCCAATCCTTCTTCACCTCCGACAACAAAAACAACCATGCTGCACAGCAACACAAACGTGAGCGTGCACACGCCCATATTGATGCTCTAAACTTTGCTTCAACGAGTGCAAGTGTTAGCAAGAGAAGCACTCGGAGCGAGTTTTATAGATGGAGAGAGATTATTACTAGTAGAAGAGTTGGGTGTGACCTTTTTCTTTTGGTGTAAATAAACGTATAAAGAGACGTGCATGGGTCTAAACTCTAAAGGTAGCTTTCTGTGGGGACATGAAATTGGAAACTTGGGTGGCTGTGTAGGTGAGAAAATTCGTTTTATTAAGAATTGACGAGAATAATAGAGAGAGGGATGGCTCAAAGCAGACGTTAAGCCCATGTTTTTCCTAGACAATTGCTCTTTCTAGAGTTTTGCTGAACTGCACTGCACATTTAAGTTTTAGCTCTGCTCCCAGTCTTCTCAGTTTGTTTGGAAACGTGATCAAAAGAATAACATATAGAACTGATTAAACTACATGCCTTCAAAGTCTTTCTTATTTGAAAAAGAAATCCCCAAAATCCGCGTTCTGATATGAAACTCGGAGTCTTTAAATTATTAAAATAATCCCATAGGCCATAGGTTACTGCGGAATTCACTAATCTTTGCCCGGCTTTGAGTTCACTTTTGATGGTGTTTTGATCAGGTTGGGCATTAATTGAAAATTTTAGAGATATACAGGATCATCAAATTATAAAGACGTTTGGGATTTGGAGAAAAACTGTAAAGCATGAACTGATCTCTTGTATTCTTTCAGGGAACAGAACTATCGGTGTATCCGAACGCAAGCCCCTCAACTTGAATTTCATATGCGGAGTCTACTCCGTAATTAGGCAGAAAAACTGTAAAGCATGTACTGAAAAGCACTTAGAAAGGCATAGATTTAGCAAAATAAGAGCTTAAATATGGTAAATTGTGCCAATTTCTATATCCTAATTCTTACAGCCCTCGCATTATATGCAACTATAATTTGCACCTTGGCCTTCCTGATGATTTTACAAAAATAAGTTAGACAAACAAAACTAGGAAACATTTCGCTAGTTTATTGATCAACTTCTTTCCTTTGCTCAAAAAGCAACAAACAGCTCCAGCATGGTTTTAGTCCAAGGCTTCAAGATGCATTGAGATTTTATCTTCAAAAAACTATCTTCTCCGACCCTGCACAAATAGAACGAAAATCATGAAGTTATCTATCACAAGTTTAGATATGTACAATGTATTTCCAGAGTTAAGAAACTCTCAGGAGACAGGAAATAGTGACTAAAATGATATTTTTACAACTGCACTAATAGATGTATCATGGGATAGAAGGTTAAGGCCACGATATGAATAGAAGGTTAACGTCATGTTATGAACAGATATCGCACTACAACGATCACAGAAAACTGGCTAGAGCGCATGAGAGGCTTTAGAGCTCCCAGGACATAACTAAGCTAGCTATACTACCCACCAATTAAATTGCATGATATGCGATAAAAGTCTAGTATCCACTTTGTTCACATTGATATACATGTTAAAGTTATATAAACGAAAATCACACATTTTATAACTCTGCATTGGCGCATGCGGGTTATCAGTAACAGTAAATTAATTAACAAACGTAACAAATTCTGATGTCTGAAAATTTGAGAATGGTCATATAGTTAAATGAAGGCACTATCCATATTAGTAGTTATTGAAAGTTGCATAGTAATTGCAGCTTCAGCTTTTAGATGATGCAGGGAAATTAGATGAGTGCAACAGCAAACAACTTGACGTAAGTTTCGAACCTGTGCAACTGAGTGGACTCAATGAAGAAAAACATAAAAGCAACTAGTTTTTTTTTTCCTCTGACAAACATAATAACATCAGGGCTTCATAGGCAGATACCTAAAAAGTTTGAAGACAAAGCCCATGTTGCACAGGTAGAGGTACGGGTACAGGACACGGCAAATTAGTAAAAGGAAGGGTACAGGGACACGACTTTAAATTGTACAGGACACGGCAAATTAGTAAAAGGAAGGGTACAGGGACACGACTATAAATATGTACGTTATCAATGTTTATACGTATTAAAATTAATAATTTACATAAGATCAATATTGTTTTTTCATTTACATAAGATCAATATATTAGAAATAATGTGAAGTGTAGAATATTACATCCAAGAAAGTATATGAGTGTTTTAAATTAAAACATGTATATAATTGAGTATACGCTTGAACAAACATATACATATATTTAACAAGTGTCCAAGAAGTTTTGGGTATGGGTACGGCTTCCAAATAGAAGTACCCAGGTAACATAGGACAAAGCTATCAGATTATTCAAAGATTTGTATCAGCAGATCGTCCTAATAGTAATTTTCCAAAGAAAGAAAATTAAAATAATCAAGAGGCAGCGTTTCATACATTTACAAAAGTAAAGGGTTTTTACCTTATATACCCCCAAAAACTACTCTGTTTTTTATTTACCCTCCAAATCTGCATATTTCGTAATTTACCCCTATGTTCTCTGACATTGGTTTCTTCCGCCCCCTTCATTTTCCTGTCAATGTTTTCAGAACTCTTCTATTCTATGGCCTGGCATAGGAGAATGAGCTTAAGTATTCAAAGCATTACTTCCTGATCTACTATTTTGTAATGTATTTAAAGGCTTTTGGATTTTCATTGATCGCCATCTTTGTCACCTGGCTTTCAGTGATATATATACTATTATTCACCAGTTGACTCTGATATCCTTTATAGCACACCACCACCTGCAGCAGTCACTCCTAGCTACTATAAAACATAAGGAATCTGCTTACCGAGGCTTCCATAATCGTCAATGATGAGCTGCTTCCGCTTCCTTGAAGAACCCAAACCAGTGGTCTCCACAGCTGGTGATTTAGGCATGAAGAGCTTACTCGGTGTCAAATTCTGCATGGTAGGTGAAAGGACTGAGCATACGATGAAAACAATAGCACACAAATATGTTTCATGTTGTAACTTGTGAATGACACATACACACACAAACAGAGAAACACAAAGAAGTGAAACTAAAATGTTATCCACAAACACAATGAGCAGATAGGTTATTCAACACAAAAAAAATTCAGTCAGTAACAACTATAGCTATTATCTACGCCATATTTGGTAATCACTGCAGAATTAAGTATCCAAATGGCATAGAAGAGAAAGGAAAGTTAACCACTTTTTAGTAAAGTTCTCCATATACAAACAGAAACACTGGGGATCATTCAGACATTGATTTCTCCATGTCCTTGTATATATAAAATGCACGTGCGAAGATGCAATGTAGATCTCCCACGTCAGTAGATCCTTTTTTTTTACAATAATAGGACGCCCTTTAATAATTTCTATAGGTAAAAGGACAAGTATTAAGGCAACAAACTATCACTACAATTGGATTGGTTGCGAATTGAGTGTTCAATATAATTGAGTCAGATCATCTAATTTCGTTATTCATCCAAGTTATTATGGTGATATGCCTTTTAGAATAAGATATAGCATGGCACATACCAGGACGAGAGGGCCATATGCCATATTAGAGATGATGGAGTATCCCTCCAGTAGGTAGTCTATGTAAAAACTATTCTAACAGTGTAGGAACTTCAGATTTGTGGTAAGGTATGTCACTGTTAAAATAGCTATCTTGGCATTAATAAGGAATCAAGAGGAAGAAAACCAAGTAACATCATTAATACACTTTAAATTTTCATGCCAACATAAAAGCATACCAATTTTAATACTATATTTTCCCAAGCTAAGAAGATATAGGACAAACCTTTGCAATCTTCTTGTCTTTTCGAGCCTGTTTCTCCCGCTCATCATATTCTTGGTTTTCTTTCTCCACCAAACGAATTAAAGTATCGCAGCGTCTGGCAAGCTCTTGAGCCGTGCGCGACTTCACAAACCAATCAAAACGAAATAAGGGTGATTGGCGAAAAGCTAATTTCAGCTCATCCCAGTTTCCGTATCCAAGTTTGTGCATCATGCATAACTGAAACAGTACAGTTAGAATCAAAGATGTAAGACTTGTGTCAAGACATGAGGCAAAACAAAAACAAAAAAAAAAGAATGAAATCAACCAGATAACAAAAGGTTAAATATTATACACACCATGAACCGGTCACATTCTTCATTATACAATTTTCCTTTGTTTTGACCATACTGAATCTTCAATTCTAACCATGGATTCTTGTAACGATCCAACTTTTTGCCAACAGCTTTCATTATCTCATCTTTCCTTGAAATCCTAGCCTCTCCTCTTTCTATGATTTTTATTATCCGATCATAGTCTATAAAGACATCAAATAAAAAGAGATGCGCGATGTTAAGAAATGAACTTGAGCAAATATCAATTCCATCAGTATTAACAATATCACTTAAGTACACTGAAGAAAGTTTCATGAAATACCAAGCATTACATACCATTTAATTCTCTGTATCTCTCCTTAAAGACTTTGGCGTATCTTTCAACCTCTTCTTCTGTTTTTCCCTCCATTTCCGAAGCTATGCTTCTTATATCATTACGCCCATACTTCTCACAAGCTCGAACAAATGTATTAAAGTCTTTCCTTGTCCATGTTGAGAAACCCTTAAATAGAAGAAATAATAACATCAATAACCAATAATAATAATAATAACATTAATAAGAATATTTCAACAAGACGATAAATTTCAACGACTATATACTACCCATACCTCTTCCAAAAGTTGTTCCTTTTCTTCTTGTTCTTCAGCAGTCAATGGATCCCCTATTATGTCTAAACAACCAATATACAGACATGTCAGCTCAAATAATAAACAAAATCATTATGCATATGTACAAAATAATAATTTTAATACCATCAGATTCATCATCTTCGGTAATTGTGTCCCTTAACTGATTCTTTTGGTGTGCCTGCACAAAAAAGATCAGAAGGAAAAAAAAATAACTAAATTTATCCACTCTTAGAAAGTAAGATTAAATTCATTTATAATTAAAATAACTCATCAACAGAATAAATTATTTTGAAAGATCAATAGGCAAAAGGCAGTATCCTTTTAGTCCATGGTGAAGAATGTAAAACTTGGTGTGATGATGCCCCTTAAGCTTGCAAGAAAATGAGCGGAACAAACTTTCATGTGGTGTACATGCAGAAGGTTCAGTTCACTTAATTTGAGCTACCACAAGTATGGGAAGAAAAAGAAAAAGGACCATGAGGGACTCGATTACTGACTTTTTAAGCATGTTCAGTGCATAATTAATAAAAGAGTAAATGTTGAGCCTCAGTTGGCACGTACCGCAAGATGATACCGTACTTCTTTTTCATATAAATTGTTCAATCTTTGGACGTTAAAAAACTGAAAGTCATGCCTGAAAATTAAATTAAAATGGAGAAAGTGATCAGTATTTTATTATGTAATGAGGGGAAAATCAGCAATTAACAAAGCTTACAGCTGCGGCATTCGGGGAATCCGTGGCTCTCTTGGTTTTGTCGGAGCACCTTGCCTTAATGCTTGTTTGAAGTAATCAGTGTCAGAATAACTGCAAGAACAAATGGGTAATTTAGTAGATTACAAAAAAAGGGCAATCTGGTGGTCAATGGTATGGACATACTTGCGTCTACGTTCCCTCTTGGATGGTTCTGTCCAGTTCTCACTAACAAGTTTTTTAAAGTCAACTTTATCATCATCCTACATATGGAAAATCAAGGAACAATAAGAATGGCAATAATAAAACTGGAACAACGGCACAGTGAAGCATTCAACACAAATAGATCATGCATTAAATATCAGAAAATAATTTAGGCGAGAGATGGTAACACTGAACTAAAGTACCTTCTTATCATCAAAATCGTACAAATCAGCATCTGCAATAAATTAAGACAAAATTTATGAAGTGAAATTTTTGATTCATGTGAAGAACAGGAATATAAATAAAACTAGTAAGCATACTGTCATCCATCTTAAACTTGATGGCATCTTCTGTGAACTTTTTCATTTTAGCATCAAGGGCTGCTGTTGCCTCTTCTCCTTTTGCTATAATTCGGTCAATATCTTCATCTGTTATTGTACTGTCCTTGGAGCTAAAAACCATTTCAGCACCAAACCTCACCATCTGCAACAGCTCATCTTTATTCACAGCTGCATCAACAAAAAAGAAAAGCATTAATTAAGGCATTAGCTTCATTAAACATAGTTCATAGCAAGAGAAACCATAAAAAACTATCGGCATATGACTGCATACTTTTCTGCTCGGCTAGGCGCCCTTGTTGAATCACCAAAGCATCAAGTGCAAGTTTCTTATATGCTCTCTCAATCACTTTTTCTTCAATAGTGTACTGCAATTTTATGGAATATATGTTGCATTATCATAGTTGCATTGTCATAGTTGCATCATCACATTCAAATAACATTCTTTAACATGGAAAGGTTGGCCAAACCTCTGTGCAAAAACGGAACACTTGAACTTCTTTCTTTTGACCAATCCTATGCGCCCGATCTTGAGCTTGTAAATCAACTTGAGGGTTCCTATAAACAGGAAAAGGTTTTAAGAAAAAAGGGAGGAAAAAAAGATGCAGGAAAAAGATTGACAAGATATGCAGCCAACTTGAGGTGAGGGAACTACCAGTCACTGTCATAAAGGATAACTATATCTGCGGTGGCAAGGTTAATCCCCAGGCCGCCTGCTCTTGTTGAAAGCAAGAAGATAAACTTTGAACTTCCAGGTTGATTGAAGGCATCAATTGAAGCATCACGTTCTTCTCCACCAGTATTTCCATCTATACGACAGTACTGGTATGCACGGAACATTAAATAATCTTCAAGGATGTCCAGAAGTCTAGTCATCTGAAATGTCAGCAAAGCAGCAACTTGATAAATTAGTTAAGCAACATGATGCCTTGTAACAAGAAAATGTACCACATTGCAACAAAGATTAGAAAGAGGCAAGCTCAGATAGGTAAAATGTTTGTATATAGATTTAGACTCCTTAAATTTGAGATCTTGAAGAATCATAGACCAAAGATTTTCTGAGTAATGTAGGTTTTCAAGTTTTTTTTTATCAGCATCAAACAACTCAAATCAGATAATAATGGAAACAGTGAACATTAGCCTTGCTCTTATCAACTGAGATAGGGCTTTTGTATGAAGATTTCTCCTTTCTTTTTTCATTCAATATATCATTTCCTCAGTCAATGAACAAGGAAAGTTTAATTCAAAAGCTAGATTGCCCGGTTATGGGTGTGGATGCAGTGCACGGTTATGGGTGTGGAGGCAGACACAAAGACAGGTGCGGATACGGGACACGGCAATTTGTATAAGATAGGATACGGGGACACGGCAATATATATATACATATTGAAATTAATAACTTATATGAGATTGATATTGTGTTTTCATTCACATGTTATGATAACTAAAATCCTTATAACATTTTTACGTTTCTTTTATTGAATAGATAAAAAAGAGAAAACACTTGGTTTTGAACTAGAAGCCCAAACAATCCTTTCAATCCATACTTATGAACTGTGTATGGGTTGAAACGAACTGACCTGAGTCCAACGAGTGACTCAACGAGTTGCAGGAAGCTGAGGTGAAGTGTGAGATATATACTTCCAAGAAGTGTATACGAACTAAAATGTGTATTATATAATTGAGTTCATCTCTGATGAAATATATGTAATATGTATATATTCTAGAATTGTCCAAGGAGTGTCGGACACGGACATGGATACGGGAGATTAGATAAAGTGTCTGGGTATCTTAGTTTAAAAGTATTACACAATTCTCAATAATTAGCTTCCCTAGTTTCTAAAATTCAAGTGATCCGGACCTGTGAAAATATCAACACTCTGGAGCCTCGTTGTTTTAGTTTCCGCAGTAATTTATCCAGAAGGACCATTTTTCCTGCAGAAAGAATATACATATAGATTTGTAATTTATATATCTAAATTATAATATGCAGCAACAAAAGGTGGACAGAAACCCACCTGCATTTGTAATAAGATGCTCTCCTGTTGTATAAGGCGGGCCAGGTTCTGCACCTTGGAACAAATATGGATGATTACAACATTTGCGCAGTTGCATCGCTATGTTTAGCAGACGTTTGCGTTCTCCACCAGCATTTACAACCTCTAAATCTTTCTGAAGGAGAGCACGATAATACTGCTTCTGCATCTGGGACATCCCTACTTTAAGTATAGTTTCCTTTTTAGGAGGCAAACCTTTCTCAACATCCGATTTAAGCCTCCGTAGGAGAAATGGACGAAGAACCTTCAGAAGACATCGATATTCTGAGTAAATATTAACTACATGACCAAATACAGGCCAAAATAAATTATCACACATGTTTTTCCAATTCACCTTGTGAAGCTGTTGAACAACCTCCTGCTGATCATTTTCTCCTGATATTTGAAACCACTCATCAAATGTTTCAGCTGAACTAAATATCTCCGGAAGCAGGAAGTTAAGAAGAGACCACAGCTCATGAAGATTGTTCTGCACATCCCAAGGAGTTGCAACATATAAGAATCAAATTACAATTGACCACAGCTCATGAAGATTGTTCTGCACATCCCAAGGAGTTGCAACATATAAGAATCAAATTACAATTTCAAAACTACTACATAATTTCTCATCAGGGAATAATCATTGACTTCTTTCTCATCAGGGAATAATCATAGACTTCAATAATGTTTTTTGGGTGGGTTTTTTTTTGGCTTGGGGGGTGGGGGTGGGGGGTTAGGATAGACCTGATGTTAATATGTTATACTACTCCAACTTAACATCAAATTCCAGGGAAAAACGATTTGAGTGTTCCTATAATGCTAGTTTTCTATCCATAACACCGGAGGCAGATATAAAAGAAATGTTTCATTACTGTAGTATCACATTAAAAAACTATCCTTGCTAAGATAAATAAGTGTTGCATGATGCTTACGTACTTATAAGTAAGTTCTGTGATGCTAACCTTACATTATAAGAATAAGGTAGAAGGATAACTTAGCGGGATCAGCAGCTTTAAAACCATTAAGTATAGGGTTAATTGCGCAGACCCCATGTAGTATCACCCAATCGCAAATAGACCTCCTCTAGTTCTATTTGTTATGAATAGACCCCCTCTGGTATTGGCCCAAGTGCGATTAGACCCCCTTAGTGAACTTTTTTTTTCGACTCTCTTAAAGTAAAATAATAAAAAAATAATTAACAATTGGGTGTCTACCCTCACTAACAGAACTATAGGGGGTCTATCTGCCTCTTCAAACATTTTTAATGATCTCAAGAGTGAAAAGGAAATTCACTCAGGGGGTCTATTCCCAACAAATAGAACTACAAGGGGTCTGTTTGCACTTGGGTGATACTCAGTGGGTCTGTTTGCAATTAACCCTTAAGCATATATAATAAGTTCTGGTAAGTTCTTCCCCGCTTTAAAAGCAAATAACTGTTTGCCACTAAAACTGGCTGTTATGGTTTACTAACTCGTTTTATGGTATAACAAGGAGCTTTTATAAAAACACGTAGGTGACAGTTCAGACTTCAGAGGCAAAATTTTCTCTTTTATCTCAACTGTAAAACCAGAAAAAAGAAAGCCCACTCATGCAATGGCCTATTTTTACTCCAAATGATCCCTCTCACCATATATTCATTACAGCTATTTCAAGTTTCTCTCGTTTTCTCTCTACTTGTTTTTAACTCAAATTTTCTCACCTGTACATCCATTCCTATCCAACTTTTCTCTAACAAATCTAATTCAAATATTATGGTATCTTCAAGAACAGTTAAATTTCAAAATACCAAACATCTAGCTATAGGGTTCTTTTATGAGTGTTATTCAAGACAAGTTCCTTACTAGTGTGTATCTATAAGTAAAAGCAAAACTAAACACACCATTACGGACATATACATATGATCTGATATGTATGCTGCTCACAAACATTATGACATTTGTGAGCAGTGTGGAGAAGCAAAATTAGAGTATGGAAGATCATGGATAAATAAAACAAACCTGAAGTGGGGTGCCCGTAATAAGAAGGCGATAATTGGCATGATAAAGTCTCATTGTCTTCGACAGAAGAGAATTCTCATTCTTTATCCGATGTGCCTCATCAATAATAACATAGCGCCAACTGAAGCGTCTCAAAGCAGTTTTCTCTTTGATGGCCATTTCAAAACTTGTAACACATACATCAAACTTCCCAGCAACCAGTAAGTCTTCGCGTATATGTTTCTGCAGGTGTTCAAAGATTTGTAAATTTATTTGCATGTCCTTCTAAATAGTTAGAACATCATATATAAAAAAGAAGTAAAATGTATAAATATAGTCCTGACCCTTTCATCTTGATTTCCCAAAAGCTTTACAGTACGCAGCACGGGACAGAATCGTCGAATTTCCTTCATCCAGTTGCCAAGAGTGGATTTTGGTGCCACCACCATGTGAGGCCCTGTAATTCCTCTGAATTCATGTAAATAGCCCAACAGAGAGATGGTTTGCAACGTTTTCCCAAGACCCTGAAGAAAAAAATATTTTGACGAAGGCACATAACAAAATGAGCATCCCGGGTAGAAACATCAAAAGAAACAAAAGCAAGATGCGTTTAATGAATTTTAAGGATGTATGCTAATATCAAACACATGTCGAGCATATAAATAATAAATAGAAAGGCACATATGTGCTTTTCATATGCTTAGGCAGTTGAAATCAAATCTATTAACATTGTCAAAAGTTACTTATCGAAGGAACATCTTTTCATATGCTTAGGCAGTTGAAATCAAATCTATTAACATTGTCAAAAGTTACTTATCGAAGGAACATTACATTAAAAGCAATTAACTACTGAACAAATCTATTAACATTGTCAAAAGTTACTTATCGAAGGAACATTACATTAAAAGCAATTAACTACTGAACCAAACCAAAAAGGTGTATAAAAGAACTCAGACCGTTAAAGGCCGATCGTACAGTATTATAACTAGCAAAAGAAAACCATACAGTATTCTAAAAACTAAGGCAACAATAAAATAAAACTGGGTGGAAATCCTTTTATTTTAACAAAATTCAATATGGAAGATTATTTTTATAAAGACAATCAAAATCCAACAAATTCTCAAGGTGGTATGAAGGGAAGTAAAAATTAAGAACTACAGAACTATACCATTTCATCAGCTAAAATCCCATTAATTCCATTTTCATATAACCGAATTAGCCAATTCAGCCCAGCTAGTTGGTAATCCCTCATTTTCCCTTGTATACCTGCAAAAATAACAGGAGGAAACTTAATCAAATCTGTTTAGATACCTAGAAAAAGTAATATTAATCAAACAAAATAAGGATGTAGGGATTGCATGTTTAATCTCAAAATCAGTAGATTGCATAAAATTGATCAAAATCATTGGTAGTATTCAAACGTGTGCCTATGTGTGAGAGCTAATGGTGCAAAAGAAGCCACCTAGGATCCTGGGGCTTAAACCACTTTACAAATGAACTGCATCAGTTTAGTACATCATTTTGACTCATTAATAGCACGCATTTGATCCTCAACAAAATTAATATGTATATACGCATATATGTTTGTATATAATAGGACAAAGATAGATTGATAGACAGATAGATATGAAGGAATGTTTAATATTAGACAGCAACGTTACAAAGTAGTATCCTACTTTATGCTAATATCTGAAAAGACTAATTACAAACAAATGGTCCTAAAATCTCCCGTGTATTTTCAACCCTACACTGGATTTTCTTTCACAGAACCGAATTATCTAATGTTTCATGCCGCTACTACTTTGGAATAAACATGCAGTTATTGTACTTTAACTTGTAATGACAGTGGTACAGAAAACGCTAGTCGGCCTAGGTGTTGGACCCAATGTCTAAAGTCTAGGCGGGATCTAGGCGATTTTCCTTTTTTTATTGTTAAATTACAACAATTGATAATAAATGTTAATGTTATAAAATGTGTGGGCGTCGGACTGCCTAGGCAGATTTCTTTTTCTTCATTTAAGGGGTGGTGGAGGTTTTGTTGAAGGTCGAAGGAGGTAGAGAAGGTGTTCATAGTTTGGAGGCGCAGGAGTTTAGAGGACATGAAGGCTACAACGAAGGCAATCAAGGTCTATAAAGCAGTTCACGCTCCCCTAGGTGCTCCCAAAATCTAGGCAGCTAGCCTAGGTACTGCCTGGTCCTAAACGGACGCCTAGACAGGCTAGACAGAGACTTTTTAAATCATTGACTAACGACAATTCTATTTCTGCCGTAACTTTTACCTTTACTATAAATTATTTTAATATTATTATTTTTTATTTTTTAATGTCTATTATTAGTTTCTTATAGCTGTACATTATACTTTTTATGTTAGAAATTTATTGTTTGCTAATTCTTATCAATTGTTGATTTAATCGGCATTGATGTTACACATGGTTATTATTATCAGACAATATATTCTTAGATAACTATTATAAATTGCTTGTTTTATTTATAAAAATATTACTTATGAAGACAGCGATGATAATTATGTCCAATAATGGCTCACTTCTAGTTATAAATTTCTACTATAGAAATAACCGCAAGAAAACAAGCTTCTAGATATCAATTATGCTTTCGGACTTTGCAAGGAGTGATTAGAAGACCACTGGAGAAACTTTACAAATAAACCTCATTATATGTTACTATGTTTTCATGCAATTTAGAGCTTAAGCAATTACTTAGGTGCTTAGGCTATTTGAGCAGCTAGTCCAACCAGCTACTTACTTTATTTCTTCTTTTTAAACATTACCGAGAATATTTACTATTAACTATGTTTCACTGTTTCACATTTTCTCTCATCGGTCTTATCGCACCTCTCCCCGTGACTGACTTTCATTGGTTGCCACAATGAACAGCTTTAGAGGCCCCAGGACAAATAAGGTGATATCCACGAGATGGCTTCAAGGCATACGGGCTTCAGCCCTGTAACCATGCTTCATACCTACTTAACGTTTGAAACTACTAAAAATTTAATTATGGCATATAAGCAAAGTTGGTTTCTCTTAATCATATTAACCATTTCCATTAGCAGCATTAGATGGGTCAGCCACGGAAAATACCAAAACATTTGTTTATTATGTTATTGTAAATACACCATGAAATTAGTGTCATTACAATAAATGTTCAGGACAAAAGAGGCATTCTTATTATCGTAAGCTAAGGCACAATATCAGTGCAGCATATGCTGTCAATTTTTTTGGCATGTGTATGTCTGTGAATTTGGGGGTTACATAAGCTGAAGGAAATAGTCTTGTCACAGTGAAATGAGGTATGAAGGTGGGGTGTAAATATGCAAATAAACATGTCCTTTCTGTTAGGGTGTTTGGGGGATATTGGGTCAGTGGAACGAGAGGTAGGCATTGTGCCGTATGTACAAGGCTACAAGCTTGCAAAGATATAAGAAGTAATAGACAACAAATATCTAGCAAAAATATAGACTAATTTGCTGTTTGTTCCCAGTGACGCGTGGGGACTTGGACAGGTGAGTGATTGTTTACGTATTGAAGCCATCCCTCTATCTGTTCACTGTTATATGCTTCCTTGATCAAACATAAAAGCAGTGACCAAGCACATTGGATTTTAATTTCAGATTTTAAGCTCCTTTTGGAAGGTTAGAGGATTGATTAGACCCTCCCTCGTTGCTCCATTGATTTCTTAGAATCACAATATAGGTGGCAAGTTAAATGGATATCATACTAACTTTTTCAATAATTATCTTCAAGAGTCATGTGTGCATTCCACAATTACAATTCAAAGGCTATCGGATAGATGTAACAGATTGCATATAAATACATGAGTCAAGATCATTCGATAATATTAGCATATCCTCACTAAAGATGAGCTTACAAGATGGCTGTGTTACTAAACGTGTTCCTCCCGCACCAGAAAGACCACCCTCTTCCTCCTTAAGACATTCTTCATCTTCTTCCTCCTCGGTTAACTTGGATGAATGTCGCCCTCTGAGAAAGCAGAAGTGAGTAAATGATATATAATTCAAGTGAATTGAAGAAGCTGAAGCTAACTTCCTAATTAAGAAAAATCAGCTATCGACAATTGCAGACATGCATGACATCAACTTATTTTAATGAGAGATGATGATAATCAAATGCGCCTTCAAATTCAAATGTATACAATTGAAGTTGAATTCAACATGTAACCATCATCATACTATGCTCCAGATATCTTTTAAAACCTTCGCAGTCCTTCTTTACCAATCAATCTGAGTATTGGCAGCTTAAATATCATCAAGGAAACAGTTCTTACAATATCCATCTATGCTTTATTAGGTCTTTCCTTGCTCTTTTCTGACCATGTATATAGTTCGACAGATAGAAATGCACAATGTCAAACAACGCGCATATTTTTTCTTTGTTTGACATACTGTTAAAAGACATACTAATAAAATATCAAACACGCTTTATCCAGCTGAAGAGTCAGCCCGTGAGGGAGAGAAGATAATAAATTCAGAAAATAATAAATGCAAAAAATTGCAACATACTCCTGCAAATGTTTAAAAGGTAAACAAGACACTTACCGAAGTGGTCTGGAGAACACTTAAAAATTTTCACAAGTTAAATTTACAACCATATCAAGACATGGTAACCTAATCAAGTTTCTCTGCCAATTTTAGGAATAAAGAATTCAAAATCGTAACCAAGAAAATCATATCGTGCATACAGAAAAAGCAAACCTGAAACTTTCCAAATACAACCTAGATGTATATGTAAATCATCCAAATAGCTTAGGCATAGCTTAGGCAGCTATCTGTAGAATATTTCAATCACCTTAATAAATATATCATTGTATGGATAAGGACTCATGTGCATGGACCAAAAAAAGATTTTTAAATTTATATACACTTATAATTAAACATGGGTTATAGCAATTAAATAATGAACAAATGGAAGCAGCAAAGGTTTTGTCCTTTCTATCTAGGGGATATATTGGTTATTATATGTCTAGTTTTTCAAAACATTGAACCCACCTCCAATGGTGGGCCCAATTTTCTACAATTTGTTTGAGAGAGCTAACATGTCTTTTTACAGAAAAACCCATGAAACATTATATGTTTGTTTAGCTTTTTCAATATTAGTTCCTGATATCTTTAATATTTCTAAAATAGTTCCTCAAATTGTTGAAAATGGTATTAGATTCCTCAAATTCAACATCCTGTCGTGCTTCGCTTGATTGCGTGATTGCTTAGCTTGAAACAATTTATAAGATGTAGGGGGCCTAATAACAATGTTATGAGTTAAAGGGGCTAATATTGAAACAATTTATAATAATTAGAAGACCTATTCGCAATTTCAATAACTTGAGGGACTAATTTCAAAATATCAAGAACATAAGGACTCTCATCGAGAAATATTATTCTGTAATGATTTAAAATGAATAAATAAAAAAGATTACATTATTGGCTATAGAGAATATATATGATCATGTCAATGATCACTAAGAATGTTGTACTATTCAATTTGTGATTTTATGGAATGTATATGAGCACGCCGCTGTTATTCCAAGTGAGAAGAACAAGAATCATGACGTGTTTGAGAGAGAGTTTAAATTGAGTTTTCTTAGCCTGATAGAATAGTTGAATTTAGTTATACAGATACTAAAGCCTTTGTATTGATAAATTTACGGAGGATAATTTTTTCGCGATTATATAATATAACAGAAGATGATTAAATCAACATCTTTGACTTCATTGCTTATTCTTGACACTCCCACCCCAACCCCACCAAAAAAACCCAAAAAAAAGGTTGAACAATCCAAGTCTTATCCCTGCTCAGGCAGCACAGAGAAAGAAGTTTTACCAGTGGCCATGAGAAAATATTATCAGTTACCATTCTCTATGCTTCTGCTCCATTAGAAAGTTCATCAGTTACCATTCTCTGCATTTCTGCTCCATGAGAAAGTTCATCAATTACCATTCTTTATGTTTCTGCTCCACTACAGATGACATTTACAGGTTCGCAAAAGCTATGAACAAAGTCCAATAGTAGTCACCTAAAACTTGCAGTAGCCAATACAAGTCAAATCAGAAACAGATGATGCTTACATTTAATTAGTGTTTACTACCCATTAAGTTGCTTATTTCCAATTTAAGTCCAGATTCACTAAATATATATAACTAGGAAAGTTTGCCATTCCCATACGGGCGCAGTCAGATGATACAATAATTTTTCTGTCAAGAAGATAAAAAAGGATTAGAAAGAGTATCATAATAATAATAATATGTGGTAAAAGCAATAGCAAATTATTTCTTACTTCTTAGAGCAAAATGGCTCCAACATCTTATAATCTTTCTTTCTTCTTTTATTTCTATATTTCTCTCTTGTATAAATAATTTCAGTCAGGTGCCTTTGAGCTAAGAGGACAGAAAGATGTGTATTTCAACTTTCAAAGCTGCCTAAGAAGGCAAGAAAGGTGCTTGTTTTTGCAGACGAGTCAGACTTTGAGCAGTGGAGTAAACCTCAATATGGTCGTGAAAATGAAACTAATGCTTTTTTAATTTTTCTGTTATACCTCAACTTTTAACCCTTCATGCTCCAGTACAGATGGTTTTGTTAACCATTAATTACTCATATATCTAGCTTCTCAAGTTTTAAAAGCTCGTAACTGTTGCAAAATTTGTCCAATTGTTTGTAGTTCAATAATAAAAGGTATTTAGCCTTTTTGCTGGCCGTTATTTAGGTTTTCTGTCTTGTGTTGGTTGATCTATTTTTTGATATCCCAAAATAAGTTCTCACACGTACAATCGCAATGCATGGGAGTGGTTTAGTCAATCCTAGTTTCTCAAAAGAAAATGAAGTAGAAGAAGAATGTAAAAGCCAAAAAGAAAAAAGAAGGAAAGAACAACACTTATCAATTGTTAAAAAACACTGAAAGGGAGTGAGTCCACACCAGATATATATACATGCCTACAAAAGACCATATATTTATAACTACACAATGACGGATTTAATGATATGGAACAAACATGAAGTCAAAATAAGTCCATTTATAACCCTAATGTTCATATGGAACAAAGAAAGTCAAAATAAGTCCATTTATACCTAATAACATCTAGAACAGGGCTTCATGAATTTACAGATTTAGATAAATGAAATGGATATGATAAAGGTAAAGATACATCATCTATTGATATGTATCAATTATGTGGAGGGAACACTAAGCGAGAGTCCACAGCCACAGATAAGGCATGCATGACTTGAAACTCATGAAACACACACGCATGCCGGCACGCACGCGCGTGGGGACACGTATGCACGCACACACAAGATTAAAAAAATCAAATACATGCATATACTATATGGATATAAATTTGATTAGATAAAATTAATTATCAATTCAGGGATTTTCTGAAAAGAAAAGAAAACTAGTGGAAATGCTTGTGTCGATAGCATAAAATAAAGGTGATGAATAATCTTGCATTGTGCATTAAACAAAGATATTTTTTTCTAATTTAGTTGAGAGAATGACAAATATAAATGGAGATAAAGGATACATGTGTTTTGACTCCAAAGAGCAGACTCCAAAGACTTGGGATAAAAGCATTGGTGTCGTTGCGAGTGTTTCATGAAGCATGAAATTTTATAAACAAAGCTTTTGATGCCATAAAAGGAAATGAACAAAAGAATCTTTAGAGCGAATCTCGGAGGGTATCTAGATGCTAGCTTTTCTAATCAAATCACAGGAATGAAAGATTATGTAAAGCCTTTGAGATCTCGTATAACACAGTAGTGTCGGTTGTACTAAATTCTGGCCAAGTTATCAGGATTCATATGATGGGATTAATGTAATGAATAATCGTATCGTTTCGGTGGGACAGCACTAAGGGCATGCCAATGTTGTAAGCGGAAGAGACAAAGTATAGCTTAGGCTTTAGCAGCAAAAAACGCGAAGAACATTATTAAAAATAAGCTTAAAAAGTAAAATAACAAGAACAAAAGAATGGAAAAACAGAAATTTGAGGAACTCAAAATAAAAAGATATCTTTGAATGTATTGAAACATATTAACGAAAATATACAAATATCTCATCAATATCTAAGTAGACAATTATAGGGGATGACGCGCTTAACAAGATTTAGTTATCCAATACAAGAATTTGCATACTACATAAGAATTGATGATGACAATTACAAGGATCAAGAAGATAGATGTAACACCAAAACATGTTATGTGCTGAATGTAAAGATGTAAATACAAAGGAGCACAAAAGAATGAAAAATGGTGGCATGGTTTTCAAATATGAAAATAGAAGTTCTATAATAATAATAATATATTATTTAAGAAAAAACATGCTTCTGGTCATAACTTTTGATTCTACCCCTCTGTGAGTCACAATTTCAAAAAATTCAACAAATATCCTCACAATTCACACATAGTTTAGAAACCATGTAAAACTCCAAAAACTCAAGACTACCATTTAACTCCATTCATCCCATGTTCTCCATCACTGCGCCTATCAACCACCACTAACTCTCTTTAATACCCCTACTTGCTCATCACTTTTATTTTGCAAGATCTCTTCTTAAAATCAACTCAGTTGTTGGTTACAGACTTATAGCCAATACCATAGAGAGAATAGTAAATTAGAGAATAAACTTTTATTAACCAAAGTTGGTCTAATAGAGATGAGTTGGATAGAAACTTTTATTAAACCAAAGATGCAGGAAATATTACCTTCCTCGTGTCTTCTTCTCTGTTGCAGATTGGGCACCCTTTGCAAAATGAGCAAATATCTCAGTCTGCTGTAGTAGATACTGCAAACGCCCCTTCCCTTTGGTGTTCTAAATATGCAGGTAACATTAGTTTAACAGTTAAAACTAAAAGCATTTATTGCATGTTCAAAATTGATATTTAACTGTGAGATTCACAAACCATGTCAGCGTCAATAGCAGCATTTTGTGCATCGAGTATTTCTTGAATCTTTTGCTTCTTCAGCCTCTCCAGCTCTCTAAGTCGAGCTCTCTCACGCTTTCCAATTTCTGAAGCCTTAAGTGTCCCCTCAGCCTACATAATAACCCAATGAATTTTGAGAAATAAAATTTCTTCCATGCAGTAAAACCTTAATCTCTGCCTTGTTCAATTTAATGTATACCTCACAAAATCAAGAAAAAGTTAATAAAACCATCATAAATACCAGCAAGGAAGAAATTTTTGGGGCAAATAAAAATGTAGCCCCAGCTGAGTACCAAATCAGAGTTAATAATCTTTTCAGAAAAAAACAAGAAACAGAAGATAACCAAAGACAGAATCACAAGTTAAAAGTCTCCACAGAGTAAACTGCCACATCAAAATCAGGTCCATTTCAGAAGTCTGATATGCTCCCTCAACCTCCACAATCTTGATGGGTAACCCTAATGGAGCATATCCAGAAATCAAAAAAATCCTCCATGCATCAACGTCCTGCTCTTCTTTCCATTTTAACAATTAGAAGCAAGCAATAAATAAACATTAAACGGTCAAAATACCAGCACAAAGTAGAAACCTTTTGAGGAAACAAATAACTAATCCCACTGATGACCGAATTAGAAAGGCTGGCTGCAAAGATGTATATACATTGCATACATCAGAGGAAAAGGACCAAAGATGAATCTTTTCAAGAAAATCAGATCATTTTGAGAGCAAAATCACAAGAAAAAGAAAAGAAATAAGAGCTACTTATAAAACCCAAGATTAAAACTCTAGAAAATGTCAATAAGCATCTCCACTTCCCCATATTAAACTATGTTTCTCAAATTATTTCCCAAATTGGTAACAGGCCAGAGCAATAAGAAGCACCAGATGATTAATCATGATAATTAAAACGCAAATAACAAGAATTAGCCATAGATCCCCAAAAAGGAGTAATCTTGACAGAAAACATGACCGAACAAAATTCACATGCATCAGAATTATAAATTAATTTAAAACCCTCGAAACTGAAATTGTACCTCCCAGATTTAGATGCAATAAGAATTGCCAGATCACATTTTGATTCCCAATTATTTCCCTAATTGAGACGCTAAATTGTGATAATTGGAATGCAGATAGCTAAGGGTTGTCGATAAACCCTAAAAAGGAGTAATCTTGACAGAAAAAAAGATTAAACAAAGTACGCATGCATCACAAACACAAAATAACCCCGAAACCCTAAAATCTAAAACCAAGCCTTGCTAAATCTAAAGGAACCCAAAATCGTTACCCTCTCTAATCGAACCTCACCTCATTATCATCATCATCGTCATCACTCTTCCCCTCGTTAAACCCCTCATCGTCCTCCGTCGACTGAGACTCATCGTCTTCATCAGGACTCGCCGGTCTCGCCACAACTTCGAGCTCCTCCTCGTCCTCCACCTCCTCCTCGCTCTTCTGATCGTCGTCGTCAGACTCCGTAGAGTCGCTGGAAGGGATCTCCTCGGAGAGATCATCGGATTCCAAGGGTTTCGCCATGGCGAGTTTGGGGGGAAATACACGAGGGATTTGATTTTGGGGGCTCGAAAAGTAAAGGAGGTGTGAGGGAGAGAGATCCAGAGTGTTGGTCGGTTATATAGGTGAGGCGAATCAGTGGCACGTGCTGGGACTTGCGTACGCGTGTGAGAATGGACAGAGAGGGGAGTTCCCGCCAAAATATTTTGTTGGGGTTTTAGCTTCTCCGTTACCCGGGGTGGGGCCCGGAAGCTCGTGGTAGTAGTCCCTTCACGAAATGTTGCCATTCTCACATCTTCCATAATTCCATATTAGTCCTTCACATCTCAATATTTGCTTGTTTGTCCCTCAAATCTACAAATCACTTGCAAATTCGTCCCTCTGGTATAATGACGTTAGTTTTGAGGGTAAAATTCTGTGATCTTTAAGGGGGCTGTTTGGATCCGTTTTTTGGATCGGTAAAAGGGAGGAAAGCTGTCAAAAATGTCAGTTTTTTGGCAGCTTTCCCTTGCTTTCCCCTTCCAAAAATCGGAACCAAACAGCCCCTAATGGAATATGATGAATTACCCCTTATACTCCTACATATTTGTAACAGCCTCATTAAAAAACCCACTAACCTATTAAGAAACGGGCTTATAACCACAATCCAAAGCTCACACTCCTCCTCCAATGGTTAGGGGCTCCCCAACCCCGTAGCAGAGTTTTTCCAATGGTCATATTTTCTCTAATGTCTATATAAACCTCTAAATTTTCACTAAATTTTATTTCTCACCATCTCTTCTAATATTCTCAATCAAAAAGTGGGATTTGCCAAATCTTAAAGGCTCATGTTCTACTGCTAGTGAGGCTTCACCTTATAAGGCTAACAAGAAAATGCTATTGTGGGCTAGAATGTAGAATATGCACTCGCAAACAAGGGCGGTTTTACGGTTGTGCATTGTACTGAAATGCATCAAATAAAGGTTGTGAGTTTTTTACAATAGCGGATGATAGCGGGAATTTCACTCTAAAGCTAGCCAAAGAAATGAGCATGTTATCTAAGAAAATGGATCAAACCATGTTGCTATTGAAAATTATGCTCGTTGTGTTAGGAACACTAGCGGTCAACGGAGCGATGTATTTTGGGTTTTTTTCATAACGATGTAATTTGGGGGCTTTTTGAAATTGTTTGTTTAATTTAGGAGGGCAATGTGATATTTAAGAGTGGAATCTTAGCCTCATGTAATCTTACCCTTAGAAATCAATGAAATTTGTAGTTTTCCAAACTGCATGTTTGTGATAATATGATACTTGAATGTCAACAATCATTTTATTAAAAATTTGACTTGTTGGATTTCAATTACATGCAACATCAATATAACTCAAACCTGTCTAAATTTCAGCATATACTAGCAAATACATCATGCAAAAGTGTACAATGCATACACGCAATTTGCCATATGCAAATACTCCATTTACATTTCCATTTGCCATGAAGCACATAGATATCCAACATAGTATCACAAACTGTACATGTGCACACATCCAAACTTATAAAATTCACATACGTAAATATGACTCAAATCTCATGTTGTCAACAGTTAAGCCTTCGTTTCATTTCATGATAATTATTTGCAACATGCACAACTACGTACAAAATCCAACCAAACTTATGTCTAACATGTACAAATATACCACAATATGAGTAAAAGATGCACAACAAGCACACGTATATCCCAAAATAGTAAGTAATATGCAACCTACACATACATGTCATAGTTTGAACAAAAGTAGAACAAGCACACGTATAGATCATTTTGGATGAAAGTATGTGCACTTGTATACATAGACAAAAAAATTGTTCTCTAGCATCATCATCTCCAAACAACTCTTTCTGTCCCTCTTTGAGAATTGCTTGAAGGCCTTACACATCCCCGAGCACTAGCTAAAGCTCTCACGCCTACGTGAGAACTTGTTGAAGCTTGAATGTTGGAGAGTTGATGATGTGGTGTGGGTATAGCTGTTTGCTTGTAACTGTGTGAAGCCCCCACACTAATAGAAAATCACATATTCTAGACGGAATATTCTAGACGGAATTTATTCCGTCTAGAATGTATTAAACTAGACGGAAATTTTCCGTCTAGAATAAAACATTCTAGACGAAAAATTCCGTCTAGAATAGTATCCTAGACGGTTCTTTTATTTTTTTTATTTTTTTAAAAATAACTAGGTATTCTAGACGGAAATTTCCGTGTAGGATAACCATTCTAGACGGAAATTTCCGTCTAGAATACCTGGCCATTTTTTAAAAAAAAAATTAACCCGTGAAAAAATTAACAGCCCTCCTTTTCCCCCCAAAATGGAAATTTTTATCCCAAAATCAGCCTCATTCCCCCAAATCCTCAACCTCACACCCCGGCCCCTCCCTCCCCCTCTACTCCCTCTCTCTCCAAGGCCAGGGCGCCGACAATCTCCCGCCACCGGAGGCGACCGCTAAGCTCCTCCTCTCGACCTCGATCTCAAAGCTCCGCCTCTATGGCGCCGACCCCGCCATCCTCAAATCCCTCGCCAGCACCAACATCTCCGGCGGAGAGTGTTTCGGTTCCCTCCATCATATGTCGATTGGCGGAGACGGCAGCGCCGATGTTGATGATGTTTGTGTGGTGTGTGGGAGAGCGGGGTCCAAGAAGTGCTCGAGGTGTAAGAGCGTTCGGTACTGGTAGGAATTTCATGATCCCTTGAATTGTTAATGTATTATTTAATTAGAAACCTTAATGCGCTAAATTAGAGCCGTAAAGCTGACTTTTTGAAGTTAATTTTGTTATTTTTATCATCCTGCGTAACGAAACTGGTTTCTTTTTGAAAATATTGTCGGTTGCTTATGTCTGCTAGGGAATTAAGGAACAATTAGCGGAATAGAATAAATTAGTAGAGGAATATGTTTGTTATTACAGACTATTAAGTTGCTTAGCACCTCGGATTATTGCAATTATGTGTTTGAACATCTAAAGATGCTATTTTGTTATGAAGACCTGTGCTCTCTAGTTAGAATCCCCTGAACTCTGACTGTGATGAATAAACAATGAACACAGACAAGTAGATCATAGTTTTATATTCAAGAGATTTAGTCGGCATGCTGCTTATTTAATTACTTATTTTCCCAAACCTGGATCTATGGGTATAGTTTATTGTGATTGTGTCAGTAAATTTTAGAACCTATTTATCCATAAATTTTCTGATTTCACAATGCAAAGTTTGCAAAGTTATCAATTGGTAAGCTGGTGATGTAAACCATCTCTCTGTTTTAATCTCTCGGAAGTACATAAGCAGTATGCTTTTATGAAGATGATTTGATCTATGTTATCAAATACTTGCAAGTTCCTCATGCTAACCACACTGACTATCAACTCATAGGCATATTTGAGGATGGCTTTGTAAGTCTTCTTACAGTTGTTTTTACTCGGTTTTTTGGCATCCATCAGTAGCATGTTGCCTAGGGATTAACATCGGAGTTTGCTTTCTTTCTTGTAGGTGAGTCGTTTGACTGAAAATAAAAAGAGCAAAGATGACTTGAGGCTTCCCATTGATGACAATCTCCTTACTCAGGTAAATACCTGTTCTTTTTGTTTGTGATTGAGTAACTATAATGAATAAGGCCATAAAAGTCAGTTGATGTACGTTTTCAGTATAATTCCAAATTATCTGAATTATTTGTTTGTGGAAAGAAGGCTCAAAATATAGAGGTAAAGTAACATAATATAGCAGCTGAAATAGTGTAGACTCAAGCCATAATTTACATACTTTAACATTGTTTGTTTAGTGAGCTAGGAAATATGATAAAAGAAGTATCTTAAACACTGCCAATTTGAAGATATACTTCAAACTATGTAGTTTGAAATATTGTTGCTCTCAAAATATGGTTTCAGAGTACTGTTTTCAGGTCAATTGTGGTGGGATATTCTCCTTTGAAGCTCTCAAAATATGCCTAGAGGTAATTAGTTTGTAGCTTTTTGGTTTGCACTTTGTAGTTCTAATCAATGTTTTGAGGTTTTGAAAAATGGGTTTGGTTGTTATAGCTGATAACCCAGACGATTTCAAATGCGAGACATATGTCCAAAAGAAAGATTTTAGATAATTTATCGAATTAATGTAGAAGTCTGCATTGTAGGGTTGGTGCCTGTTATACTAGATCTTTCTCTTACCTTGTCCTTTTTTGCACCATGGTGTATTGCATGTGCACATCCAGGTATTCATATGTATTTTGGTTTATCATATATGTACATGTAACAATACAACATACAACATATGTATGTTAATTATAAATGTATATATGTTCTGTGTATAGACTATATTATTTTAGGTTTTCAATCTTAATTAACAATAACAAATGGAAACTACATATTACCTTTCTTATAGTTGTTGCCATGTTAGCTGGAATTTTTTTGAATTGAATTCATATTCTTGGATTATTAACCCAAACTGAGTTTTGTTTGATTAATGAATATTTTTCCTCGTCTAATTTTTTTGTATGTTGTTGTCATGTTAGCTGGTAAAAATGTTCCTTACATTAAACATAGTTTTTCTTCTACAGAACTTATAAAACTACCCTTGGCAATTTGAAAAGTTGTTCCCTTTGTATGTTACATCATGCTAACATTATTTTGGGAATTTGTTTTTAATCCATGTTATTGGTTTTTTTCACTGTAGGAGATGTATAGGCAGGTTGGTTCTCAATTTCGCGAAGAACTGCAGCGGCAACATTTTCCTTCATCAATGGTAAAACCTCAAATTGTTCCAAATTTAAAATGTTTTTTTAGGACAAGTGGACCACCAAGTTCTGTGGTGAAGATGCTTATGTTTACAACTCTTATGGCCTATCCTCATTGAGAGATTTGGATGTCTTAGCATTTGTATTGTTCAATTATTCATTTTTATTAAAGATAAAATTGATATAAATCTATTTAAAAAGTTGTTAATATTTCATGTTTATTTATTAATTATCGTTTGTGTTTCTCTTTTGTAGGTCGTTGCCTATGATTTCGGTATCAAACATAATATCTTAAGGTGCCTGGCATCTTACGGATGCAAAATCACACTTGTGCCATCAACATGGCCTTCTGCAGAAGCACTTAAGGTGAAACCTGATGGCATTCGTTTGTTCTTTGATCTTGGAGAGTTGCCTTGGCATATCCAGTGTCTCCTTTGGAAAGATAGAATGAGCTTCACAAACAAACAATTCAGACATTTTTTAGGTTCTGGAAATGCAAATGGTCCTGGAATTCAAGTAGTGTAAACCAACTTTCAAGTTATATATGCCATTTAACTTATTCACACATGATTGTTGTCTAATCTAGTGTTTATCCTTTTTAAGGCTCTGATGCAGGCCATTGAGCATGAACTTGAAGTTACATTACATTGCGAGTGCATGAGGTGCGTTCAGAGTATGAGTGTCAATTGCAAGAGTAAGGCTCCTTGAAATCATGAGGTTGGTACTTTATCTTTCAATTCCTCCCATTTAATCATATAAATTCTATGCACTTTAGTTTTTATTACTTCATCCAATTTTATGCCTCTCTTACAGTGACACTCCTCAAACTATGTCTCCAAGTGCAAGAAATTCAAGAATCGTTGCCTTGGAAAATATGCTGGCGACTTCATCTAGTTCCCTTGTATCTATGGCATCACAATTATCAGAAGCTGAGGAGCGTGAACGTGTATTTGGTGGGCGTGGTCGTTGGAATCAAGTTCGTTCAATTGTAGAAGCAAAAAATTTGATGAATCATTTGTTCAACTTAGCTTCCTCTTCAAGGTAGTGACCAATGTGAACAATGTTCTGACAGCTAAAGTTCATATTTCTATGTAGTCTTAGTTATTTCTTGTTAAATCCCTCCTGCATGTAAACTTTTGGTATTAATATTTACTGCACATTTCTTTTGATCGGTCTTTATCTTGAAAAGTCATAAACATGGAAGGAAACACTATTTTGGTGAATGTATTATTTGAATATAATGGGATTTGATATTAGAATATAATTAGATTGTGTTGGATATGAATGTAATTTTTTGTTGTTCAATATTGTGTACATGCACCCAAAGTAGGTTCTGCAAAAAAAAAAAACTACTGTAGCATAGCATTCTAGACGGAAATTCCGTCTAGGATGCACAAATTCCGTCTAGGATGCCTTTAAAAAAATAAAAAAAATAAAAAACATCAATTTTCGTCTAGGATGCAGTATTCTAGACGGAAATTCCGTCTAGAATAATCCGTCTAGGATGTATTCTAGACGGTTTTGAATTCCGTCTAGAATATTCCGTATAGGAAATATTCTAGACGGAATTCAAAACTATCTAGAATACATCCTAGATGGATTATTCTAGATGAAATTTCTGTCTAGAATACTACATCCTAGACGAAAACTTCCTAGACGGGTATTCTAGACGGAATTCTGTCTAGGATACGCATCCTAGACAGAATTCTGTGTATCCTAGATAGAATTTTCCGTCTAGGATGCCTAATTTTTTAGCAGTGCCACTTTCGAATGAGTGTTGGAGCATCGATGATGTCGATCTGATGGAGCGGCTACCTATTGATGTGAAATTGATATTGACATGGTTGTTGATACGGGTGTATCTTCTCTTCGGAACTTAGTGATCCTCATGGGAGCTTGAGGATAGATGATTCTCATGATAGCATGAGAATAGAGGTGTCAAACAGTACATGGGAAAGCAGGTTGGAGCGTGGAACGAGACGACGAGCAGCAGATTCGAAGAATCCAGTTTTCAGCTCGTGAGTCGACTCATACATGTACACGAGTCGACTCATTAGGTTGAGTCGACTCATGCCTGTCATGAGTCGACTCATGAAGTGCAGCCGTTTTGTCAAAAAGTTTCTGCTCGGTCGACTCATCATTTTATGAGTCGACTCATTAGTCATGAGTCGACTCATATACAGTTTTGAGTCGACTCAAGAAATCAAGCCCTGTTAGCAAAAGTTTCTGACCAGTCGACTTATCAGTTATGAGTCGACTCATATGAGGTCATGAGTCGACTCATAACTGTTCATGAGTCGACTCATCGAAGTTTTCTAGATTCGTTAAGGACTCTATTTACGCGTTTTCTTGTTTGGGTTGGGCTTGGTTATTTACCACTTTGCCACCCTCGTTTGTACACATATATAAGGGATTGTTTTAGGGTTTAAAACAATCAGAGAGTTTAATCAAGAGAGATTAAAATTATAATTGAGATTTGGAGAGCTTGTTCTTCAATTCTAGAGTGAGATTGTGAGAGATTGTAAAGTGCATACTCATAATCTAGAGAAGGTATTTTCCTTCACCCAAAACCTGAGTTATTCTTGTGTTCTTATTGTTTTCTCCTCAACCCACCTTAGATAATTTCACGATCAAAGGTGCCCGCACGACAACTCGTATCAAGTTAGTATCAGAGCAATCAGATCCGGTGAAGAGTCATCCTGTGTATGGTCCTTACTCGATCACAGTACAAGAAGCTTGGCGAGATGCTTATTTCCTTGGAGGAAGTCCAAAAGATAAGGAAGGAGAAGATGTCTGAAGCAGATAACTCAGCAAGACTTGACGCTATGGAGAAGCAGATAGAGACGATCGGGACTACTCTTACTCGGCTCATGGGTCTCATCAATGGAGGGGACAAAAAGGAGGGATCTTCTTCGAAGGGTAAGAAGAAACTTGTTGAGTCCGATGAAGAACGCGAGGAATCAGATTTGGAAGAAGAGGCCGAGGTTGTTAAGTCTGCTTCACATGCAGGGGGTAAGAATTATTTTGATCTCGGTTACAACTTGATTACAAAAGAGAGGAAAACGAATTTGGTTTTCCCCTTTGTTTAAAACTGGGTTCTTCTTGGCAGCGATGGAGTGCTTCCTTCGATTGATTGCGTCGAACTTGCTCTCCGTTGACGATCCGACCGTCTTTATCTCGTGGGAACGATGAACTTTCGTGGAAAGTTTTATGAATAACTCTGAATGAGTTTAAGAACTCTGAACGAGTTTGAACTCTGTGAATAGAGTTGTTGGAACCGAAAATTCGGTTAAAGATCAAGCTGTTTTTCTGTTGTCGAAGAATCCTCTCAGATTTGATCTTCTGAGGTTGATTCAAAAATCCTATCTCCGAGGATTTCGTTGCTGTCGTTGCCGAATCTCCAAACCCGAGTGATTTTGATGATAAAAAAATCCTATCTCCGAGGATTTCGTTGCTGTCGTTGCCGAATCTCCAAACCCGAGTGATTTTGATGATAAAGAATCCAACCTCTGATCTGATTATCAAAAATCCGATCCTTTAACTCTGTCGAGTTTGTTTGAGAACTGAAAATCTCCAACCTGTATGGTTTAGATCTTTTGAATCCAACCTGTGTGGTTCAGATGCCAAAAATCCAACCCGTTGCTCTGTTGGGTTCGTTGAGCTTTTATAGGGGGATAAGAGGTTGTAACTGACCCCTATATCCGCTCCTACGTGGGCGAAAATCCCTCAGAACGTGGGATAAACGGTTTTGGAACCGTTCGACTTATGTTTGAATAAGTCAAACGCCCATTCTGGCGTTTAGAACTCAACTTCGTGTTCTTTGAATTGAGACGCGAAGTTGGGTGTTAGCTGAACACCATTGAACGCGAGGGTCGCTCGCGTTTGGCTTGTGCATTGTCGACGCGAGGGTCGCCGTTGGTTGAACACCATTGAACGCGAGGGTCGCTGTTGGTTGAACACCATTGAACGCGAGGGTCGCTCACGTTTGGCTTGTGTATTGACGACGCGAGGGTCGCCTTCATTTCCAAAGTTATGACGCGGGGATGACACCCGCGTTTCAGAAGGAGTTAGCTGATTTGTAACTTCTTCTGTAGAGCGTTGCAAGGACCGTTGTTCAGTAATCCTGGCTTTAGCTGTTGTGGGGTGTGAAAGCCGTCAGATTGTAACTTTCACTGTAGATTGTGAAGACTGCTGCATAGAGTTTTCATCAGTTGTCGGAAGTGTCGTTGAATTGTAACCTTTCTCGATCTATGTGAAAAGTCCTCTATTTGCCGCTTTCAATCACCGACCCGAAAGCTATTTGATTGTAGCTTTCGTTGTAGGAGCTAGACGGGAATCAACATCCATAGTGTCTTAAAGATGAATATTCGCCCATAGCTCTCTACCAAGCAACTATTCGACTATATGTTTCGATCATCGACCCGAAAGCTATTTGATTGTAGCTTTCGTTGTAGGAGCTAGACGGGAATCAACATCCATAGTGTCTTAAAGATGAATATTCGCCCATAGCTCTCTACCAAGCAACTCACCAACTGAGTCCAACTTTTTATTTCTGAAATCGTCCCACTGCTCATCAGCATCTCTAATAGTTGCTATGATATTAGCCATGCTGTTGTCACAGCCATCAAGATCAATCATCTCAGAAGTGAGGTCGCGTTTGTGGCAATTGTGGAGTTGCGGATGCAGTGATTGGGAAGTCGTCTGATTGTGACCTCCGTTGTCGGAGCTTGTTTGAATAAGCTATCTATTGTGATTTTTAGACAGCCTACAGAACCCCCTCCAAAGTTTTCGAAAGTTCGCGGTTGACTGGGACGAATTTTCGGAATACTTTGGATCCCAGAATTTGGTGGATTGATTGCTCTTCCCGCCTGATCGAGTCAGATGATTTCGCCGTTGTTGACTGTACTCTATCTGTACTCCTCCAACAGACTCCCCAGTGGAGTCGTTTGTTTCTTCCTGGCTTTGATCGCTTTGGTAACCAAGAAATTGTTGTTCATGGTGGTCTCAACACAGAGATGCCTTCTGCATTTGAGAATTGGAACGCGTGGGTGAGCCCAGCGTTGGGAAATTTGAACGCGCAGGTGAGCATCGCGTTTGGAAGCTGAATCAACTCGAACGCGAGGGTCGAGCTTGGGCGGGCTGATGGCCTCGAATCCCGTCCGTTAGGATTTGACAGCTCATAGCTGTCTATAAATAGACCGCTAGGGGTCAAATCAAGAGTCATTTGACTCTTCTTGAAAATTTAACGAAAAAGAAATTTCGTTTTCATCTCCGGCGAAAACTATTCTTCTTCTCCGACGAGATTCAATGGCACCAAAGAAGTCTTCCAAGTCCGACGTCGCTTCCAAGCCTGATGCCGCCGTGGCTCGAGGATCTGCACCGTCGGTGCCGACCGGCGGCGCCGCCGCTCAGGCGAATGTGACAGCCCAACTCCCCTTGATCGGTGGTGAGTACGACCTTCGTGGTCATTAAACTTGCTCCGGCAAGTTCTGATCTTGAAATTAACGAGGAAACTCGTTCCCATAACGCGGGGCTGGACCCCGTCGTTTAATCTTCTTGACGAGGGGTTTAACCTCCACGTCTCAGATTTTTGACGCGAGGGTCGACCCACGCATCTGAACTTTTCTGACGCGAGGCTCGACCTTCGCGTCTGAGATTGTCTGACGCGGGGTTCGACCTTCGCGTCTGAACTTGTTTGACGCGGGGTTCGACCTTCGCGTCTGAACTTGTTTGACGCGGGGTTCGACCTTCGCGTCTGCAATTTGATTTTGAGTTGTCTAACTCTTTTCTTCTTTTTGTAGTGCGACATACCAGCGAGCCTCTTCTTTTTCGCCACCACTTTGGACATGAAGGTGGTGCAGACATGAACATAACTTTCAGCTCGCGTTTAGAACTCCCGGTTTTCCGGATGAGGGAGAAGAGTCGCGTGGAACTGATCACCCAAGCTTCTCATGACACTCTCAGGACGTTGGTTTCGGACGCTCGACTTGAAAGCCCAAGCCGTAAGCCCATAACCAAACCTGGATATCTCTTTGGGGACTTTGTTGACTTCAACGCAAGCACTGCTTATGATGGGGGCTATAAGTGGCTGTGGAGAGTTGAGGACCGCAACCTTTTCTTGCCCAACATGGAGAGGATGTTCCCCCTATCTTATTTCCAAT
>NC_033800.1:50611985-50629303 GCF_001876935.1 Asparagus officinalis
CCTGCGAGTGCGGCTCCGTGCACTCCCTCCCCAGCTGGTACCACAACCACCTGTGGTGTGCCCGGTTCTGACTCCTCGCCACCTTCCTGTGTTCCTGTAGCAGGTTGAGGAGAAAAATTCTCAATTGTGAAGACATTGCCTTCTCTCCTTGCATCTTTGCTTGGTACTAGGTTCCAATCCCATTGCTTGTCTTCTTGGAACACGACATCTCGTGTTACATGAATCTTCTTTGTTACCGGATTATACACGCGGTAGGCTTTGGAACCCTGTTGATATCCTAGCAACACCATGGGCATGCTTCGGTCTGCAAGCTTCTTGGGGAATGGACTCACTGTCTTGACATGGGTGAGGCAACCGAATAGTCTTAAGTGATGCACCTTGGGATTCCTTTGAAACCAAACTTTGTAGGGCATTTTCCCAACAACGCTTTTAGTTGGTGCACGATTCAATAGATAAACCGCCATGGTCACTGCCTCACCCCAGAAACAGCCAGGCATGTTCTTGCTCTTCAACAGGCTCCGTGCCATTGCCACCACTGTTTGATTTCTTCGCTCAACTACGCCGTTTTGCTAGGGCGAGTATGGTGTGGTGAGGAAATGCTTGATTCCATGCTTGTCACAAAAAACTTCAACCTCTTTTGACGTGAACTCACCCCCCTGTCAGTCAGGAGGGATTTGAGCTTCAATTCCACCTCCGTTTCAGCTGCCGTCTTGATTTTTTAAGGTCCTCCAGTGCCTCATCTTTTGTTTTTAGCAATGAGATCCACATATACCTGCTGAAATCATCAACTAATAGAAGAAAATATCTGTTACCTCATGCTGTTGGCGGTGAAATTGACCCACACAAGTCACCATGAGTCAGCTCTAGAGGTCTATTTGTTCGGTAGCTTGCTTCAAGAGGGAAAGGTGCACGGCGTTGTTTACCAACAAGGCAGCCATCACACACTTGATCAATGTGATCCAGGTGTGGCAACCCCACTACCATGGCTTTGTTAGCTAGATTTCGGAGTGCTTGGAAATTCAGGTGGCCATAGCGTGCATGCCATAACCAAGCATCTTCCTTTATGCTTGTCAGTAGGCGTACTGGTTCGACAATATTTAGATTAAGAATATAGAGTCGGTTTCTGGACCTCCTGGCCTTGGCTAGCAGCTTCTTGCTATGATCAAAGATGCATAGGTGATTGTCTTCGAGTACCACACGGCACCCGTTCTCCTCCAACTGGCCGAGACTGACAATGTTGCTCCGCAGTCGTGGTATGTAGTAGACGTCCGTAAGAATGCGGTGTTCATAATTTTTGCACTTGAAAAGAATGGTGCCACGTCCTTGGATCTCAACCATAGAGCCATCTCCAAACCTAACAGTGCCTCCCACAGACTTGTCCAACTCTGTGAACTTTTCCTTGTTTCCTGTCATGTGATTGCTTGCACCGGTATCTAGAAACCAAGAATCACTCACATACCTTGTTTCACCTCCCAAATCTGGAACCACACGTTCCTCATTGAGCATCACCTGGACGTTTGGCTCCTTGGTGGCTTGCACTAGTGCGCAGGTTTGTGCTACCAGCAAAGTTGGCTCATCGTCATCCTTCTCGGCTAAATGAACTCGTTCGTCTTTCTTCTTGAATCGGCATTCTGAGGCATAATGCCCCATGTAGTTGCAATTGTAGCATTTGATTTTCTTCTTGTAGTCTTGATCGGCATTCTGAGGCATAATGCCCCATGTAGTTGCAATTGTAGCATTTGATTTTCTTCTTGTAGTCTTGATCATCATCGTGACCTTCCTCAGCCCATGTAGTTGCAATTGTAGCATTTGATTTTCTTCTTGTAGTCTTGATCATCATCGTGACCTTCCTCAGTACGGCCATTGTCGTGGCCTTGCCCGCGCCCGCATCCCCGGTCATGCCAGTTGCCTTTGCCGCGCCCCTTGGACGTGCCCGAGTTGGAACCCTCACTGGATTCCTTCTCCTTTATGTTCCACTCCTTCCAGGTCAGTAGGACGTGCTCATTATCATCCCCGTCGCTGGCACGGACCCTCTCCTCGAAGGTCTTGAGACGACCAATCGCCTCCTCCACGGTCATCGTCGTTAGATCAACAAATTGCTCGATTGACGTAACAGTCGTTAGGAATTTGTTGGGGACGACACGAAGGAGCTTCTTCACGACGGTGCTTTCATCAAGTTTGTCGCCTAGACTAGCAATCTTGCTGACTATTGCAGTCAGCTTTTCGGCGAAATCATCTACTGCCTCCATCTCATTCATGCGGAGGATTTCAAACTCACTTCTGAGAGTTTGGAGCTTTGCCGCCTTGACGTGATCTGCACCTTCGTACATGGTCTTGAGCGTCTGCCAAGCCTTCTCCGCCGTCTCCTTCTCTGCTATTAGCAGCAGGCTTTTTTCGGGGATGGCTTCATAAATGGCAGCGAGCGCCATCTTGTCCTTCCTTGTCTCCACATCCGTTCCAGGCTCGATGGCATCCCAGACGCCTTGAGCTTGCAAGTAGACACGTATCTTGATAGCCCATACAGCATAGTTCATCTTGGTCAGCATTGGATAGTGAAGAGTTACGCCGGATAGTTTGTTAATCGGCGCGCCTGTGGTAGCAGCGTCATCACTGCCGGAGCTGCTGCTTCGTGGCATGATCTTTGGCATACAACCTCGCTCTGATACCAAATGTTGGACAAGGGACTCACTCAGACCTTCGTGGCATGATCTTTGGCATACAACCTCGCTCTGATACCAAATGTTGGACAAGGGACTCACTCAGACTCTCTCACACACTCAGTTGTGTTGGACAAGGGACTCACTCAGACTCTCTCACACACTCAGTTGGAACTACAAGAAAACTCACTGTAAACAAGAAAAGAATAAGATTGTCTCTCAATCTTCGTTGCTACAAGTGTTTGCTTTGAAGCTCTGTTTTTTATTGAGTACTGATGGTCCCCTTTTTATACATATCAAAGTGCAAACCTGTTTGCCTATTTATTTGCAACGTTATTCCTAAGGAATAGGTAAGCTTGAGAATAGGTAATCTAGAGAATAGGTCAAATAAATGACCAAATCAAAACAAATAACGTTAACAAGATTACTTGCAATAATCTCCCCCCTAATCTTGTTTTTCCCTTTTCTTCACAGTCTACAGTCCAATCTTGCTTCGCAACTCTATGAATTTCATACGACTGAGTGGCTTAGTTAAGATGTCAGCTAGCTGCTCTTCTGACGCGACATGCTCAACTCTGATTCTCCCGTTCTCCACGCTCTCTCGAATATAGTGATAACGGGTGTCGATATGTTTACTTCGGTCATGGTATACCGGATTCTTGCAAAGCAATAATATCTTTAGATAATTTCAATGTGGAGAGTTGCCCTTGGATTGATTCTCTACAACATTCTTTATTGATCTACACTTATATTCATCGAATGATAGATTGTTCAACAAAATGGCTATAAGATCTTTCTAATATTCTGAGCTTTAACTGTTGTGTTGGCTTCACTTTGAACTTTTTTTTACAGCATATTCAAGTCGGGTAGAATTGAGAGTTAGGACTAGCTAGAACTAGGTGTTGCTTATTGTGGAGAGTCAGGTTAGATGACCGGTTCTGGGAGATTCCAGAGTACTATCTTGTAAGCCTACTAAATCAGATTTTTGATTCAGGAGAACTCTTTGCATAGTGAGGAAACTCCTTCACGAGAAAAAAAAGAGTAGATATAGAATTATTATCCAAATCACTATAAACTCTTGTGTGTTCCTGATTGGTTGTCATTTGTTTTGATTATAGTTAATCACTTTCATTATATATTTTCCGCTGCATATTCTGTGTTTTTGGCGAATAACTTTGGCAATCCTATTCACCTCCTCTCTACACTTGCATCTGAGATCCAACACCACATGTCGCTGCAAGTATCATCTATGTGGTTTACCTCCGCGACGTCGATCTTAGTTTCGGTTCGAAGATGGGGAGATTAATTAGTTTTCTCGTTGCGGTTTATTGAGTTAATGAGAGGACTTCTTCTTTGTTTGGGCGACTGATGCGTGTGGACGTGGTGATTTTGTTAAGAATATATTAATGTGTCCTTCCTCAAACTGAGTCCTCGTTATTAACTGCACAACTAGTGGCTTCGAAAGTGTTATGTCTACAGGATGATCAGATCACCGTGAGCATGCATTGTCCAGGCCGGCCCTAGCCATCATCATTCGAAAACTGGTGTGTTTTATTTGCTTCGTCCTCGCCTAGGTGTTTGAGCTACACAATCTCTCCGTTATTGGATTTTTATTTTATTTGGATCTCTTTTTAGTTCCTTAACTCGGCTTTTCTTATCGGATCTCGAGTGACATCTCGATCCCTTGTCGTGTCACTCGTGTTATTGTCCATCTGCTCCATTGATCTTGATATATTATTCTAGCGACCTATATTCGTCGTCTTTGGTTACTTTCTCATGCATGTTGAAGTAGGGAAAATTAAATGTTGAGGTGAACTGTGAGAGACGGCCGGGGTTAATTAGTTTGACAATACAAACATGCATTAATGAAAGATTAATACTGATATTTTCCATGAGTTTAATGTTCGTACATGTGGGAACAAAATTTTTAATGAAAGACCTTTGACTAAGAAACTAGTGGGATGTGATTAATATCTAGGAGTAATTTTCAAATTAGTATATATTAATTAATTAGTCAATGTAGTAAGACCGAAACAGATGGATACTGAAACTAGTCAACAAGTATATAAAATAAAATTTTCACTATACTGATATCAAATATGCTGCCATCCCATTTTCACCGGTGAATAACAAGATATTATCATTGGATCAGGATCCTTTCCGATTAAGTAGTAACTGATATTAAGTAGTAACTGAAGAGTCTCCAATTCCTTCAACTATTGTCGTATGTTCTGCATTCAAGAAATGAGATTAGGCTGCAAGCTAGATAAAACTAGTATGGTCTCAAAAAAAATCATTATCACAACAGTGAAATCCTGCATGGCCTAATCTCATCCAATGAATTCAGAATATTTTACACTAATTAGAGAACTTGGAGATTCTCCAATTGTCATCTAATTGAAAAGGATCCGAATTCAGATTGGGTCAAAACTTGATTGAGTCTGGCTAACATTATTAGCATTGATAGGATACTTTATTTTGACCCATGGTCTGTTTAGCTGCTTTAGCATCGATAAAATTTAATAAATAGTATTCAAAAAGTCTAAAATTAGGAATTGGAATCTTGTCGGACTCTATGTAGGCGTCAAAAATTGCCTATAGGTCCCCGAATACAGCTCAAGACAAAGAGAAGACGATGAACGTTATTATCCGAGTCGAAGAGGATTATCCGACGCCGACAAGCGCATGAAGCAAATCGGCGAACCGTTGATGACACGACAACGAACCACCACAACAGCAAACGCCAAGTGGCTCGCACGCGTCAATCAACTCAAAGCGTCCAAACGCGCCCAACAGTCAGTTAGCACACGCGTATCATTCAACTCGCGTGCGTCAATCAGTTCGCGTACGTCTATCAGCTCGCGCACGTCGTTCAATACGCGCGCATCATTCAGCTCACGCGCATCGGTCAATACACGCGCACCAATCAACATGCAGGCATCAATCAACGTGCGTCAATCAACTCGCGCGGAGCGTACAAGTCAACACGACGGGCGAGTAAACAAAACGGGGCCGCGCGGGTCGGATGCATCCGACCCGTGCAAGCGCGGGTCGGATCGTGCTGCCCCGCGCCCCTTCACGCAGATTTGACCCGAAAACGCGTTTTTGGCGGTTTCGACGGGTTTTCACGAGATCTTTTCAGTTTCAGAGGTTTCTAACTGCCTAAATTCTATCTCTAAACATGGTTAATCAGTTATTAACTGAAGATAAGGAGGAATCAATCATTCTTATCCTAAAACCCGCATCCGGAGCCCTATAAATACAAGTCTAGGGCCTCCTTTCAGCGGGGATGAGTTAATTATCAAGACGAGGAGGTGCTGCCGAGTTGGAGAGCAAGGGAGCACGAATTTTAGTAAGGGTTATCGAGATCCCGGTGAATCCCCGCATAAAGAAGGAGCAATTCGAAGGATCTGAAGCATGTTCCTGTCCGTTCCTCGAGATTAGGCTTGGTCTTAATCTCGAGAAGAGCTACTGATTTCGCTTGGTCGATTTCAGCGCTTTAAGCAAATACCTCCTTGGTGAGGTAGGAGCTCTGTCGAATTTTTAGCAACCGGATCTGATCAAAGGTGGTCCACGGATAAACACCGGCACTGGCGAAGACACCCACACAAGCAGGAGACGATAAACGGACTCCCTGCGTTTGTTTTGACGAGAGTTGTAATTTCTGTTTTCATTGTGTAAAAGTCTTATAAAAAGACGATCTTTTTATTTTCATTGTAACGGTTGAAGTTGTAATGAATACAGCAATTTTCGATGTAAACAAACTGACAACCATAGTGGGAGCTAACGGTCTCGCTGCCGAGGCCGTCGTGTCGCAACCGACGATTAAGATCCCAGTTGAAGAGGTGGTCGAATACGAGTTCGACCAACAGAAGTATGAAGAATACCTCTGATCCTCCTCCTACAAATCCTCCGCTTCTCGCAAGCACAGGAAGATCAACGCCCCCGTTACTGTGGTAGCTGAACCTTACAGCGCCCTTCCGGCCTCCAACGAGTCCGGATCTGCAGATCTGAACTCCTCCTCAATCAAGGAGTTGAGTACAGAAGGCGCGCCCACTTTATTGAAGAGAGCTTGCCAAAGGTAGCGCCAACGCATTGCGCGCCAACTCCTTAGGGCTTTGGAGTTAATTGACGGGATCCGTTACGAGGCGGATCTGAAAATTAGGCAACGCCAAACGCCCCAACAGCGGAAAAATACCCTCTCCTCCAATAGTGAATGGATACAAGTCAAAAGGACCCGTTCAACTCTTGAAGAGCGGATCAAAAAGCGTCTCGCACTGCTTGTGCACGCGCAAATTCTTACGCAAGAGGCCAAAAGGTTGCAGAGGGAAGTAGTGGAAAAGAAGCCACAAAAACTAAACAAGTTTTGGAGGGCCAAGTTTCAAGAGCGCGCCGAAAGATCGAAAAAACAGGTACTCAAATCCGACCCGTCAAAACGCGGGTCATCTCGGGAATCCGACCCGCCAATTGTTAGGATTACTCGAATCAGACCCGCCAATTCGGCACGGTCACTCGAATCAGACCGCCAATTCGTAGGCTCACTCTTGAATCCGACCCGTCAGTGTGCGGTCACTCGAATCCGACCACGGCCAATTCGCAGGTCACCCAGATCCCGACCCTCCAAGCTGGCGTGTCACCCAAATCGACCTCCAAAGCCGCGGGGTCCTCAAATGCCGACCCTCGACCCGCGGGGTCACCTAATTGACCCGCTGCAGTTAAGGCAGAAGAGTTATGCCCTGTTTGTCTATCCCTTTGAGTTTCCGGCATCTCCGGTGGGCCCCGCGACAGCTGTAGCGTTCAAAAGACTACTAATAGATTCCAAACATAGGGGGGAAGTCACTCGAAAAATCACAAGCAATTGTGCCTCATCGTTTTGGAAATCCAAGACATGTGATGAACTGTCTCGCCAGCGACAGCCTTTGCATGTCTCGCCACGAGGACGCTTTGCTGTTCTCGCCAGCGAGCACAGACTTGTGCTATCTCACCAGCGAGCGTATTTTACTGTCTCGCAGGCGCTGCACAGTGTCTGAAGATGGGTCAAAAAACCAACCTCGATACTGCCCTAACACGTGCTCCTTAACCATGGCGACGGTAGTGGGAACACGTTTGGGGGCGAAAATCACGTGAAATAACACCAATCATACGGAGTTTGAAACGGTGGGAGACAGTAAAAAAAAAGCTGCCAGATATGTCACTTCGAGACAGGCATTTTTCTGTCTCGCGGGCCGAGGCACAGCAAACACTGTCTGGCCTAGCGAGACGTAACACTGTCTCGCGGCACATAATCGGTGTTGTTTTGTATTGAGTTTTGTGCAGTTATTTACCCCTGGGGAGGTATAAATACCCCCCTGGAGGGTCATCTTCTGACGAGGAGTCGAGCATATTTTCGGCAATCCCAGGAGCAGAGGAGAGCAGATTTGAGTTTTCGTGACAACTCTTGTGAAATTGCGCTTTGAACTTGCATTTTAAGAAGAAACGACACTGTCTCGCAGGCGCTGCACAGTGTCTGAAGATGGGTCAAAAAACCAACCTCGATACTGCCCTAACACGTGCTCCTTAACCATGGCGACGGTAGTGGGAACACGTTTGGGGGCGAAAATCACGTGAAATAACACCAATCATACGGAGTTTGAAACGGTGGGAGACAGTAAAAAAAAAGCTGCCAGATATGTCACTTCGAGACAGGCATTTTTCTGTCTCGCGGGCCGAGGCACAGCAAACACTGTCTGGCCTAGCGAGACGTAACACTGTCTCGCGGCACATAATCGGTGTTGTTTTGTATTGAGTTTTGTGCAGTTATTTACCCCTGGGGAGGTATAAATACCCCCCTGGAGGGTCATCTTCTGACGAGGAGTCGAGCATATTTTCGGCAATCCCAGGAGCAGAGGAGAGCAGATTTGAGTTTTCGTGACAACTCTTGTGAAATTGCGCTTTGAACTTGCATTTTAAGAAGAAACGACTACCTTACTTTGATAAGATATCGTTTCAAGTTCTCACTTCGATAAACGAAGTCAGAATCAGTAAACCCCTTCACGATCTGTGATTCGGCTGTCCACGAACCAAAGTGTTCCCGGCACAGGCAAAGTCCCACAAAACAGGATTCGATAAACGACTTCTGTGTTAGTTTCTCAAGAGTTGTAATTTTCTAATTTTTTCATTGTAATTCGTTGTAAACGACCAAAGTTCAATAGAATTATCAATGGAAGCAACTTTTGATGCAAACAAACTGGCGACCACAGTGGGAGCCAGCGGCCTCGCTGCCGAGGCCGCGGTGTCGCAACCGATAAAGATCGTTGTCAATGAAGAGATCGAATACGAGTTCGATCAGGCGAAGTTTGAGGAGTATTTGTCGTCCTCATCTGCGAAATCTTCCTCGTCTCGCAAATATAGGAAGATTTCGTCTTCCAAAAAAACTTTCAAGTCTGCAATTTCAACGGAGGCCGCAGGCAAAGATTCTTGCCCGATCGTCGCTAAGGAATCTGCCTGCAACATCCCTGCTCAAAACGACTCTACACCCATTACGGAGTCGTTGATCAATAGCTCACCGGTGCTGACGAAGAGAGCTCGTCAGAGACAGCGCCAGCGCCGTGCTCGTCAATTGGCTAAGGCCATGCAACAAACCGACGTGGTCCATTACTATGCAGACCTAGAGTCGAGGAAACAGAAAATGAATCAGTTGCCTCAATGGCAAAATAATCACATTTCTGCACAGCTTACGACGGAGGAGTGGACTCTCGTCAAAAGGGCTTGCTCAACCCTTAAGGAACGGATACAAAAGCGTCAGGCGAAGGCCGCCCGTGCTCGCGCTCTTCGTCAACAAGCACAAGGAATCAAGAAGGAGACATTGTCTGAAAAGCCACCGAAGAACCGTAGAGTTTGGATGCCGAAGACGCCGCAAACATCTGTTCCAGGCCCATCTACTGCATCACCAGTGAAACCCTGGGTTAGCCCAAATTTATCCAAATTCAAGATCACTATGGCGGATCGCCTCGGTCCTTCGGCTGACGATCGAGGCAAAGCCCCAGTCAAAGAAGATTCAAGCCCAGCAAATAAACCCATAGTGGTTTCATATACAGGGGGTCGTAAACACCCTCCTGTTAGAATTGTACCAGTCCAGAACGAGAGAATACCAGTTCATTCTCGTTTAGGACCTATAAATACTCCACTCCCGCAAATGGGTGGATTCAAAAATTCAACTTTGGATCGCTCAGAGGCGACGACCAGTCGTCCTGCGCATGTTAACAAAGTTCAAAGGCAAAAGATAGGTTGCTCAAATCACAATAATGATGAGCTGTACTATCAGAAGAATGACTCAAGAAAGAGGATTGTCCGAGAAGATGAGTCCCATTGCGCATGCGAGAGGCTCATTAAGGCAGTATTGACGGAATGCGGTTGCTCTAAAAATAATTCAACAAGAGTCTCCGTATTTCAAAGATTGTCCAATGAAGCGTCAAGACCCAAAATGAGGCGTTTCAATAAGAAAAAACCTGTAATCTGACAAGATGAGTTCCCTGAGGTCACTATCAACATGACCAACAAAGGAAAGCAAAAGTCAGTTAACCACGACCCTGATTTCTCTCCAGGAGGGAGAGTTGAGTGGGGTCTTTCTCAAAGAATGTCGCGATTACAAAGAAGAGCCAACCTACGTCGAGATTACAAGAGAATGCACGAGGGGTTATCTTCAGACGAAGAATTGTCAGACACTTGTTCGGCTGTAGCTTCAGAAAGTACAGCATCCAGCGTAGGGCGAGTCAGAGAATCATTCGCAATCACGCCGGATCAACTGGCTCACATACTGTAGGAAGCGTTGGCTAAACAACGCGAGGAAATTAGAGCTGAGTTCAAGACCGAGATGGAGCTGACTATGCAACAGATGCGAGATTTGTAGGTTCAGCAACACCAACCGGAATCGAGCTAGAAAGCGGAGTCCAGCCGACGTAACGAAGAAGATGAGACTACCTTCGACGATCCTCCTCCAGATAAAGACAATTCCGGAAGCGGCCCGGCCAAGTCATCTACTCAGCCTCCACAGATCTACTTGAAAAAGAGTGAAGAAGAGGACAAGAAGATGCACGATCTTGAAAGTAAAGTTAATGCTTTGATGACTGCCCAAGAAGTGAAGAAAACGAGCATTCCATACCCGTATCCGAGGGAGTGGGACCTGATTCCTTACCCCCCAAATTTTAATTTGATTAACTTTACTCCTTTTGATGGCAGGGGTTCACCCACTCAGCACTTGATCTATTTCAAGTCGCATCTCGGCGCAATATCCGGGAATGAAGCCCTGATGGTCCGGTCATTCGTAGGAACCCTTCGCGGGCCTGCCTTCGATTGGTACCGACGCCTTAAACCTGGGAGCATCACTAGCTGGGAAGATATGGAAGGACTGTTCATCACCAATTTCTTCGACGACGACACGGAGGTCTCTATTAGCACATTGTTGGATGAGAAGCAGATAAATGGGGAGTCGGTTGATGTTTTTGTCAAACGGTTCCAGAACAAAACAGTAAACTGTCGCGATCCACTCATAGAAGAGTTCATCCTACAGACTTGTCACAACAATTTGTCATTGGATGTGTTAGAGGTAATGGGGGTTGTACCCTCTAAAACTTGGAAGGAGTTAAAGGTGAGGGGTGAACAGGCTGAACGCTTTCTCAAGAGAAAGAATTTGGAGAGAGGTCTACCGCCAGCTAATAATCAAAAGCCCTCGAGGCAGAGGAAGAGGGTCTGTAGCCGCTGTGGACGCACATCAGACGTCACAACAGCCACCGCAACAACCGCAACAATCATCCTTCCAGTTGGCGCCAAACCAGAATCAACAGCCTTCGAAGCAGTTTAAGAATTCTGAGCCCAGATTCCCAAAGGAATACTCTTTCAAAGATGATGAAGTTCCAGTCATCTTCAAATACTTGTTGGAGAATAACAAGATCAAGCTTCCACCGGTCACAAACCAAGAAGAAGCAACGAAGACCAATGACCCGAAGTATTGTGCCTATCACAGGAGGGTCCACCATCCCACTAAGGCTTGTTATGTCTTGAAAGACAAAATACAGACCTTAATCGATGTTGGCATCGTGACGCTGAAGCCAAAAGAGAAGAAAGTAGGCGCAAACGCGGTCTCTATTAGTTTCAGATCAGTTCCTTTGTCCTGGTTTCAAGCCGAGCCAGTATCAAAGGTCAAGATGCAAACTATCAACGACGGTCCTGGTTTCAAGCCGAGCCAGTATCAAAGGTCAAGATGCAAACTATCAACGACGACCCTCATGGACATCGCCAGAAGGGGCTTGTATCTCACACAACCCCAACGGCGAAATCCTTTGGGTTCATCCGGATTTGCTTGAAGATGAGCAATGGACGACATCCACGTCGAAGAAGAAAGTGAAAGGCAAAGGAAAAGAAAAAACTTGTTACGGAGCCTCAGCAATTCCTGAGAAGGATGATGAAGAAATCTCAGCTTTACCACTTTCTGATGAAGAGCAGGAAGTTTTTGCTACAAGAAGTCGGAATGAGTACCATTATAAATATCCTGAAACCTCTGACCCAAATGCTAAAACTCTTACGGAGTTGGGGGTAGTTATAACTCCACCAGTAGCAGCCGAAAAACCTCAGAAAGTTGTTAAGCAAAAGGAGAAAGAACCTCAACACAAAGAGGTTCAAATTCCGAAGAAGTCTCGTTTTAGTCGACCGATTGGAAGAGACAAGCCGGAAAGCTCAAACGCTCCATACCGTTTCGACGTCATGGCTCAGTTAGCTAATATCCCAGCAAGGATCACGCTATACGAGTTGTTACGCCTCTCGAAAGAAACCAGAGAAGCTTTACAAGAAGCTTTGGCCGATTCTGAGGTATTCCTCACTCAGATCAAGCCAACTCCTGAAAAGCCAGAGTCATCAGTGCAGCATTGCAATCTGGCAGCCACCAAATTTCCTTGCATCGCTTTCACCAAAGAAGATATGCAAGTCAGGAATTCGAAGCATGATAGGCCTCTATATTTTACTGGATATATTGGCTCTAGCGTTGTCAACCGGATCCAAATCGATCCGGGTTTCGCTGTTAGCATCATGCCACTTCGGTTGATGTATCACCTCAGAATCCCCGCCAGCAAGTTAGCCTCCACAGGAACGGTTATCTATGGGTTCAATACTAGCGGGTCAAGACCGTTAGGAAAAATCCGGGTGAAGTGTCAACTCAGAGATTTGAAGTCTAAAGTCACCTGCTATGTGATCGATGCGGAGACTTCTTATAATTTACTGTTAGGTCGTCCATGGATCCACGATAATCTTATAGTTCCCTCCACCCTCTATCAGTGTTTGAATTATGTCGACACTAATGAGGAGGTCAAGACGGTAGTCGCGGATAAGCAACCATTTAAGGGGTTAGAAAATTACTTTACTGACTCCCTTCTTTATGGTGCTGAGTCCGATACTGAACCATCGTCCCATGGTACGGACAGCGGAGAAGAAGCTGATACCGAAGTCAGGCTCGATTATAGTGAAGGTCTTGTACTAAATGACATTGAACCTCTTGTAATCGATCTTGATGGTGATGAATCGTCGGACGAAAGTTGTAACTGGCAACTTGCCGATGAAATAATAAATGATGATTTAGAGTATTCGCCTTGTCTTGATAATGTAATGCAGGAATTGTATGACGATCCTAGTCTACACATGCCGCTTCGCTCGTCTTGCACGACGATAAAATATCTTTAAAATCTAGTCGGAACAACTGTGATTCTACCCGCAAAGACAGGGGGTGAAAAAGAAATAATCTTTGGAAAAGGGAATCCATCCCCAACTCCTGATCTTTTCTTGGACACCAATTCGGATGAAGAAAAACCCGGGCGACATTTCTCTCGGTATAGTTCACAAGCGAATGGTTATATGACAAAACAGGGTTATGACCTCTCACTCGGTGAAGGTCTTTATTTTGGTCAAGGTATTAGGGTTCTACCCCGTCCTGCCTATGTACCAAAAGGAAAACCAGATAACTATTACAGTCGTAATAGGGGTCTGAGTTATGCTTCATCATCCGATGACGATTATGGCCAACAGATCATTAACCAATTAATAGATAGGAGCGGACATTCATCCGATACTTCAAATTGGGATTCTGATGTGAGCATTAGAGAAAAGTTCAAAACTCTCATGTCAAACATGGTAACGGTTGACCCATCTACAACAGAAGAAGACAATTAGTTACCCACTTGGGAAGATCCTTGGATACATTACATGAATATCCAATACGGTGATCGATTTGAGCAAAGAGAACCTCCTACAGAAGATAAAGTGGTCCAAGTTAATATAGGTGACGAAGCTAATCCGAAACATATATTTATTAGCGGTGATCTCCCACCAGATGAAAAAGAGGAATTAATCGCCCTCGTTAAAGAGTATATCGACGTTTTCGCCTGGAATTACGAAGATATGCCTGGACTCGACCCAAATGTAGCAATGCACAGCCTTAACATTAAACCGGATGTTAAACCTGTCAAACAACAACAAAGACGGTTTCGTCCGCAAATTATAGAGGCAATAGATACCGAAGTTAAGAAACTGATTGATTCGGGTTTTGTCAGAGAAGAACAACATCCTGAATGGTTGGCCAATATTGTTCCAGTCCTTAAAAAGAATGGAAAAATCAGGATCTGTATCGACTTTAGAGATCTGAATACGGCCTGCCCCAAAGACCGGACGTCATTATCGACAACACATGCGGGTTTGAAAGAATGTCGTTCATGGATGGATTTTCTGGGTATAATCAAATCAAGATGCACCCGGATGATGAAAAGCATACGGCATTCAGAACACCCCTGGGTGTCTTTTGTTATACTGTTATGCCATTCGGTTTGAAGAATGCCGGTGCTACATACCAACGAGCAATGACGAAGATCTTTCAAGAGCACCCCCGGAAGACCGTCGAATGTTACGTTGATGACCTGGTCGTTAAGAGTCGTGATAAAAACGACCACATTAACGATCTGAAGACAATGTTCGAGCTTATGAAAACTCATCAGCTAAAAATGAGCCCGACTAAATCCTTTCTTGGAATGTCGCCACAAAAGGAATTCATATTGATCCTGATAAAGTGAAGGCGATACATGAATTACAACCACCGAGGAATCTTAAAGAACTCAGGGGGTTGCAAGGTCGATTGGCATATATCCGTCGGTTTATATCAAATCTGTCTGGAAAATGCCAACCGTTCTCTAAACTTGCGAAGAAAGGCATGTCGTACGTTTGGGATGAAGCATGCCAAAAGGCATTCGAGGATATTAAGAAATATCTGGCGAATCCACCTATTCTCGTTGCACCGAAATCGGGCAAACCGTTTCTGATTTATGTCAAAGCGACGAGCCATTCGTTAAGTGCATTACTTGCACAAGACAACGATAACGGTCACGAACAAGCTGTGTATTATCTGAGTCGTACATTGGTAGGAGCTGAGTCTCGTTACCCGATGATTGAGAAAGAATGCATTGCCTTAGTATTCACGATTCAGAAAATGCGACATTATTTAGTTGGACAGACAATCTATGTCATTTCCAACATAAATCCCGTCCGAGTATTCATGACCCAACCGGCTTCCATGAATTGGCGTTTAGCCAGGTGGGCTTTACTCTTATCGCAATATGACTTGTACTTCAAGCAACAAAAATCAGTTAAAGGACGTGCTATTTGCGATCTTCTGGCGGAAAACCCTACGAAGGATGTAGTCAAATTGTACGACGATCTGCCAGATAAAACTCACGAAGTTAATACCACCTCATATCAACAAGTGTGGAAATTGTACTTCGATGGGGCTTCCCGATCAACCAATATAGCGAGCGCACCCGGATGTTCTAAAATCTCCTCAGGAGTGGGGGTCGTTTTGGTTACCCCGGGAAAGCATGTCTTACCTAGAGCATACTCGTTGATCGAACCATGTTCTAATAACGTAGGCGAGTACAATGCATTGATAATTGGACTCAATTTTGCCAAAGAGCTGGGGGTCGAATACCTTGAAGCTTTTGGAGATTCTCAACTGGTAGTTAATCAGATTCGAGGAGAGTATGAAGTCAGAAATCAAGACCTGATTCCATACCACCAGGTGGCCATCGAGATGGCAAGCTCGTTTGAAGAATTTTTCATCGAGTACGTTCCGCGTCTCCAAAATGCATACGCAGACGCATTGGCAGCATTGTCAGTATCCTTGGCTCAACCTCCCGAAACAGAGCAATTGATTACAGTGAGGACTCACCAGCTTATTGTTCTAATCTATGATTCGAATGCTAAAGAGGCATACTCAACAGGAGTTGAACCCGAAGTTCGAGATTGGCGTTTTCCTATTATCGACTACGTCCTACATGATATACTGCCTGAAGATGTAAAAGAAAGGGAATCGATTCGGCGAAGAGCACCGAGATTCTACTACAACGCCACAGCGCAAACGTTGTATCGACGATCATACAATGGTCTTTTACTCCGTTGTCTATCAGGCAAAGAAGCAGAACAAGCACTCAAAGAGGCGCATGAGGGGACGTACGGTGCACATCAACCCGGTCCGAAACTCTGTGACCAACTTAGGAGAATTGGATATTATTGGCCGACTATGGTAAAGGATGCGGTTGACTACGCCCGACGATGTCAAGCGTGTCAATTACATGCAAATTATATGCACATACCTCCTGAACATCTACATCCTTCGGCGACATCGTGGCCGTTCGAGACATGGGGAATGGATATCGTGGGTCCTATTTTTCCGCCTTCGGTCAAAGGGGACCGTTTTATTCTAGCAATCACCGATTACTTCTCGAAATGGGCAGAAGCAGTTCCACTCCGAGAGGTGAAGACGAGTGATGTGATCAAATTTATCAAACACCATATCATATATCGATACGGTGTTCCGAGGCGAATAGTGCACGATAATGGACCTCAATTCGTCAGCAACGCGTTTATCAAGTTCTGTAGTAAATTCGGGATTAAAGACGTTTCATCGACTGCTTATAATCCTACAGCTAACGGATTGGCCGAAGCTTTTAACAAGACTATCATCAAAATTCTGGCAAAATTGGTGAAAACCAATAAACGAGATTGGGACGACAAACTCGGTACAGCTAACGGATTGGCCGAAGCTTTTAACAAGACTATCATCAAAATTCTGGCAAAATTGGTGAAAACCAATAAACAAGATTGGGATGACAAACTCGGGAAGTGCAGATTCCTTCTCTCCGTATCGCTCTCGTAATGGGAATGACGACGGAAGAACATCATCAGAAACGCCTCGAGGAATTAGAGATGTTAGATGAGAAACGCTTGGAAGCTCAACAACAGATCGAGTTTTATCAAGCTAGAATTTCCCGGGCTTTTGACAAAAAGGTCCGACAATGAAGTTTTAAAGAAGGAGATTTGGTCCTCGCCGTCCGAAGACCTATGATTCTCACTTCTAAGAAGAAAGGCAAATTTGAACCTAAATGGGAAGGACCGTTCGTGATAGAGACAGTCTATTCAAACGGTGCTTACCGCCAAATGATGCCAATAAATGGGAAGTTCCTGAAAAAGTATTATCCATAATACGTTCAGAATAACCTATGTAAAACGGAAAGTTCCTAGAGAATCCTGTATAGGATATTTCAGGATAACCCGATATCAGTTGATTATTCTAAATGAAGACTGATCATGTGAATA
>NC_033800.1:50630210-50639227 GCF_001876935.1 Asparagus officinalis
GTGGCTGAATACAATGCATTAATAATCGGACTTAATTTCGCCAAAGAGCTGGGGGTCGAATACCTTGAAGCTTTTGGGGATTCTCAACTGGTAGTTAATCAAATACGAGGAGAGTATGAAGTCAGAAATCGAGACCTGATTCTATACCACCAGGTGGCCATCGAGATGGCAAGCTCATTTGAAGAATTTTTCATCGAGTACGTTCCACGTCTCCAAAACGCGTATGCAGACGCATTGGCGGCATTGTCGGTATCCTTGGCTCAACCTCCCGAAACAGAACAATTGATTACAGTGAGGACTCTCGACTACGTCCTACATGATATACTGCCTGAAGATGTAAAAGAAAGGGAATCGATTCGGCGAAGAGCACCGAGATTCTACTACAACGCCACAGCGCAAACGTTGTATCGACGATCATACAATGGTCTTTTACTCCGTTGTCTATCAGGCAAAGAAGCAGAACAAGCACTCAAAGAGGCGCATCGACTACGTCCTACATGATATACTGCCTGAAGATGTAAAAGAAAGGGAATCGATTCGGCGAAGAGCACCGAGATTCTACTACAACGCCACAGCGCAAACGTTGTATCGACGATCATACAATGGTCTTTTACTCCGTTGTCTATCAGGCAAAGAAGCAGAACAAGCACTCAAAGAGGCGCATGAGGGGACGTACGGTGCACATCAACCCGGTCCGAAACTCTGTGACCAACTTAGGAGAATTGGATATTATTGGCCGACTATGGTAAAGGATGCGGTTGACTACGCCCGACGATGTCAAGCGTGTCAATTACATGCAAATTATATGCACATACCTCCTGAACATCTACATCCTTCGGCGACATCGTGGCCGTTCGAGACATGGGGAATGGATATCGTGGGTCCTATTTTTCCGCCTTCAGTTAAAGGGGACCGTTTTATTCTAGCAATCACTGATTACTTCTCAAAATGGGCAGAAGCAGTTCCACTTCGAGAGGTGAAGACGAGTGATGTGATCAAATTTATCAAACACCATATCATATATCGATACGGTGTTCCGAGGCGAATAGTGCACGATAATGGACCTCAGTAAATTCGGGATTAAGGACGTTTCATCGACTGCTTATAATCCTACAGCTAACGGATTGGCCGAAGCTTTTAACAAGACTATCATCAAAATTCTGGCAAAATTGGTGAAAACCAATAAACAAGATTGGGATGACAAACTCGGCGAAGCCCTGTGGGCTTATCGTACCACCGTCCGTACGCCAACCGGAACCACCCCGTGTGCCTTAACATATAGGTGTGAAGTCGTCCTTCCATTAGAAATACAGATTCATTCCCTCCGTATCGCTCTCACAACAGGAATGACGACGGAAGAACATCATCAAAAACGTCTCGAGGAATTAGAGATGTTAGATGAGAAACGCTTGGAAGCTCAACAACAGATCGAGTTTTATCAAGCTAGAATTTCCCGGGCTTTTGACAAAAAGGTCCGACAATGAAGTTTTAAAGAAGGAGATTTGGTCCTCGCCGTCCGAAGACCTATGATTCTCACTTCTAAGAAGAAAGGTAAATTTGAACCTAAATGGGAAGGACCGTTCGTGATAGAGACAGTCTATTCAAATGGTGCTTATCGTCTGATTACTCAGGATGGCAACACATTAATGATGCCAATAAATGGGAAGTTCCTGAAAAAGTATTATCCATAATACGTTCAGGATAACCTATGTAAAACGGGAAGTTCCTAGAGAATCCTGTATATGATATTTCAGGATAACCCGATATCAGTTGATTATTCTAAATGAAGACTAATCATGTGAATAATCTATTCTTAATTGTTATAAAAATGATTAAGATCTCCTTATTATTCTTGTTGAGATGAGATTTAATGACAGTTAATCTTTCCTCACAAAATCCGATAACATGATCATGGAAAAGGAGATTCGATGATTTGTAATCTCACACCATGAAACCCTCACTGATTGGATCAACCAATAGTCATCTGTCCGTATCAGTCAACAAATTATTTAGTGTCAAATTCTTATGTTTGAAATCAAAATTTCCCACCGAGTAGTTTGTGCAAATCAACGAACTTATTGTTATTTGCACCCTACTCCAATTCTTCACCCGGTCAAACCATTAAATAGTTAGGACCAGAACCAAAATCTCCTCTCGATTCCTTCAATGAACGAGAGGTCCACAAACTAAACGATCAAACATTCTTACAGTTAGAATCGTCTCAAAACTCCCACTTGGTCAAACCTTACTACAGTTAGGACCACAACCAAAATCTCCTTTCGATTCATTTTGCGAACGAAAGGTCCACTTTTGAATTGAGTAATCAAACCTTATGACAGTTAGGATTATTCAAACTAATCCAGATTCTCTAAGTGGAGATCCCACTTTGAGTTTCCCTTTGTACCAGGAGATAGAATATAAAATTCTTCCTCTCCAATTCTGGGTTTATCTCTACCAACAAACAAGAGACCAGGAGATAGAATATAAAATTCTTCCTCTCCGATTCTGGGTTTATCTCTACCAACAGACCAGGAGATAGAATATAAAATTCTTCCTCTCCGATTTTGGGTTTATCTCTACCAACAAACAAGAGACCAGGAGATAGAATATAAAATTCTTCCTCTGCGATTTTGGGTTTATCTCTACCAACAAACAAGAGACCAGGAGATAGAATATAAAATTCTTTCTCTCCGATCTTGGGTTCGTTGTCCTATATAGGAAACGCAACCTACTCACACTTTAAAATCCATGTCGTTTACACATGGAGGATGTTATCTCTATCCCTTATCAGAGATAAGCCTATATCTAACACATGTAGCCTACATATTCAACATTGTAGTTCAAAGTCTAAAAGAGTTTAATTCTTTTAGCACAACGTTATATGTGAAACGGACCTAGATAATTCACATACTAGCCCGACTCAAACGGTAATCGGTAAAGGCATATCAAATCCGTTGATGGCTGAGGATTTGCCAAAAATCCTATAAGTATTATGGTTATTTATTCTAAAACAAGAATGAGTAATCATAATAAAACCTCAATGAGCAAAAGGATTCAATATATTGACCAAAAGTGTTCAAACAAAACTATAAAAAAAATATATGTTCTCCAATTACAAAAGTTTGTAGTGACTAATCTGATTTTCAAGTTTTGAAAGCTCTAATGCATAAGCATGTTCAAGCTTAGCCACCAATTTAATTTTGAAGGCTTCTTCGTCAACACTGTGAAGCGCGGCGACCTCTTGTTCCTTTTCAACAAGTATTTTATCTTGAAGGTTCAGCTGCTGTAACGGGTTTTCTTCAACCTGAATTTCCTGCGTCAACTCGGACTCCAAGACCTCATGAGCATCCTTGGCCATTGCAATTTCCTCTTCTAAGCGAGCTATTTCTGCTCGACTCGATTCTAAATCCCGGCGTAGGTTAACCTTGGCTTGTGTTCTTTTGCCAACATTCACCCTAAGTTGATCACTTCGGGCTCTAAGCTTTTGAAGTTCGAGGTTAGCTGATTTTTAGGAATCACGCCACGCTTGCAACTCGGATTCCATGCGGGAAGCGATATAGGAGGGTATGCCTTTGGTACAAAGAACTTGTAGAAGTTCAACATGTCGCTTCAAATCAACCAAATAAGTGTTGATTGAATCGGCTAACTCATTATACCCTTCCTCTCTGAATCCTGATATAAAACGCTCAAGAGATTTTTTATAATTCTCAAAATATGATCCTTTGAAGAGAATACGATCCACCATAGAGTTCAAAAAGGGGATGAAGCCTTGGAGATTAGAACAGATGACAGCCTTATCCGGATCGTCGTCGACCAACAAAGCTTGGATCTGATTTGATAGTGATGAGGGAACTGCAATGAGGGCAAATAGGTCAGTACAGAACATATGTATGCATACAAGACAACAAACGGAAGCATACCAAGTTCGACGGAAGAACCCTCAGTATGACTTGGTTCACCCAAGGGTGGTAGTCCGGCCTCCTGAGCAGCCAAAGTCGGTTTAGGAATAGCAGCTTTTGACGCAGTAACTACGTCAGAAGATTTTTCAATCTCAACCTCAGGGAACTTTGGGTCTAAATTGAGAGGCTCCTTGGGAGAATATTCTGCAAACAAAAGAATCATAATAAGTATAATGGAATGATAATCCGAGATTTGAAACAAGTTATGGGTAAAACTTACCAGCTCTGGACACCACATCGGCTGATGTACCAACTTCTTCAGTTGGTCTCGCTTTTGTTGCAACTGGGCTAATTTGAGGAGTGACGGTGACTTCTATCATCATGGGGTCTATAGGAGTAGAAGGTTGAGGTTCAAGAACTGATGATTGCAAATCAACCTCAGTTCCTGCTCATGGCACGAGTTCACTACCCTCCGGTCGATCAGATGTTCCAGTGATTATGGTAGTATCAGCTCCAGCAGCTGGTCCTATAATTCAAACACTTATATGATTAATCAAGTTTAAACATATATGTATGTATGTATGGAGTTCACAGAACCAAAGTCTTACTCTCAGAAGGACCTGCTTCTGTTGAACTGACTCCAACGTTGGATTCTGTGGCCACACCAGGAGTTTTCCCCGATAATAAATCGGAGATATACTGATGGTCTCCTTTAGAGAGATCGAAATCGAGGTAATGCTCATTGAATTCTTCGACCTCTGTTGCATGCGTGGCCTCTCCTCCAACAGATTCTTTCATTATGGCATCTACAGAACGTGTTGAATCGTAAATGACACGTAAATTTAAACGAATTTGCTCAAGACAAAGATTAATTTTACCTTCGTTGGTCGGGACTGATTCGAGAGCTCCACCACTTGTACCTGCTTCTTTTAGTTTAACTAAAAGGAGACCAAGCGCGCAAGTCATTAAAGGAGGCACACGGTCTGACTCATTCATTTCTCGGATTTCTCTTCCAAGGGAAGAAAGATCAGAACCTGTGTCCGCAGCCGAGGGATCGATGTCAGAAGTTGGTGGAATATCAGCTGATCCTTCTTTCAGAGCATCCTGCATTTGCTGGAGAAACAGCATCAGCTGGCAATTCTCCTTCTTCTTGATTCCCTACAGAAGTTGAGCATGAAATAAATTTGAACGTTAAGAAGTGTGAAAGCAATAAAGACAAATAGTTACCTTGTTCATCAGAAGAAGCACTACGATCAGACGTCTCTTCTAGAGCAGGAAGATGAACGCGTGGCTTAGAGACAGCTTTCTTCTGTCTCTTCAGTGGACGTGCTTCGGAACCTTCATGGCGATATTTGGTGCGTAGTTCAACTCTGGGGGAAGCTTGGGTCTGAGTGGAAGATCGAGATCTTTGCCTATGAGCAAGAGGCACTGTATCCTCTTCATCCTCTTCGTCCCCACTGAGAACGTCTACCGTCATCCGATTAGGATAGGTCATGACGACTCTCTCTCTCCGTTTTCTCGGAGCAGCTTGTGGTTGGGCCGGAGCGACGGAAGGTCTTACAAGTCCCCTTTCAAAGAAAGAATCAGGGAGACCAGCTCTTTCATCAGAACTCGAGCTAGTCTCACCCGCCTCTTCAGAAGTCTCCGTTTCCTCACTATCAAATTCCTCTTCACTACCAGCTGGAAGAACCGGTTCCTTTCCTTTTCTCGAGGATTCAACAGCCTCTTTTCCTCGAGTCGACACCATAGCCTCATGAGTCGCCTCTGTCGCTTGCTGCGGAGCTGCCTCTTCCTCTGAGTCTGATACTCTCCCACGTCGAGTGACGATATTAGCGGCAATCAACCACTTAAAAAAGAGAAAGGTCATCCGTAGAGGCGGCGCCTCTAAAGGGAGATCAAATTCAACAATTGTGCAGCCGGCAATACTCCAAAACCAAGCTCTCGCCCCATCAATAAGTCCACCTCAAAAGCTAAGGTGACGATTCGGGTTGCTGATATAAATTTGGTCATAGCCGAATTAACGCGCAAATCGACATGGAAGATAGGGCTCAATGTGGCAAACGTCCCTTACCCTGAACAACAGATATCCAGGTCGGATATTCATCAGCCATCTGAAACATCCGACATCTAGAATAGTACGGTTCTGCCTCGGGTCTTCAGCATCCAATAAAGTTGTGTTGTAAGTGCCGGAGAACCGAGGGAAGCAAGGGAAGAATTCCCAACACTTATGAATTTTGAACTGCCTCGTTATGTCCGGCCATCGATGGTTGATCCATTTGCAACCCTCAAGGGTCTGTAAAAGAGGAAGACTAGGATCCACCATCTCAGGAGCTTCCATTAAATCTGGCCGGTGCAGAACCAACCTTGTCATCAAATAAGTGTAGGGTAGTTCTAGTTTCGGAACAGATATACTGGCAGAGGGTTTCTTTTTCTCTTGTGTGAATGCGGAAACTAACTGCCGTAACCCACTGTGAATAGCCGCCACCATAGCAGGAAGCAAAGATAATCTGCGACCTGTGGCTAACTGGACGGCTGGGTACAACACTTCCATTAGCATAGCGTCGGATGACTGGTGAGGAACTACACATCTCTTCAACCATATAGCCAGAAAGCCAGCCAACAGAGTAGTGGGGCGAATCGGAACACCAGCTTGAAACAAATAAGAGCGGAATTTAGTTCCGTGCGAAAACCCATCTTCTGAATGAGAAATGTAAGATTGTGCGTTTGTTTTCTCCAACAGTCGATTGATGTCACCCGGGCTCAAAGGAGATAACCCACGTACCTCTTTCGATCGATCCTCCAGGTTCTTGAACAGATAATCGGCGAATTGCTTTAAGCTGACCTGGGGAGATTTCTTCCTAGCTTTGGTATCCATCTTAGCCATAGCTATATGATAATGACAAGTTAGCTCCCATAAAGTCTCGTGGGTTACAGATGACCGATCCTTCATCTTATTAAGCTGACTGGTGGTTGGAAAGAACTCTTGATATGGAACATCGCCTATGGGCAAGCCAGACACCTTCATCATTTCGTGCAATGGTAACCCGAGCTCCCCGTTCTTGGTGAAGAACGTATTAGTGTCAGGATTATAGATCTCGAACAGACGGAGGAAATGACCTACGCTAATTTGCAGACCATGCATGCTGGCACGGATCGGGACTTTCAACCCTAGTTCTGCTAACTCTCGCCCCCAACGGTTCAACACATATCGAGTCATTCTGGTCCACCACCATTTATCCCCATAATAATGGACCCATCCATAACATCTGAAACTCTCGTGGGGTAATTTCTTCTTCATTGCAGCCAAACGATTCTTCACAGTGTTGGCCTGCGCTGTCTTTTCATTCTGAGGTATATTGTCTTGGCCTAAGACACCCGGATGAAGCCCTCGTATAGAAGCTCTTTCACTGGAACCTGGAGTAGCCTCTTTCCCGATGAAACCACAATGAATACGTTCGTGGTTTTCTGTTAACCTCCAGAACATTTCACGTCCAACCGATAAGTTCCTGAACTTTAACAGTGAGTGCTCTCGAGGGATAAAAGGCAAGTACAGAAATGACGAACCATCCTCGTGTAACCACTGCGCAGGCTTGCAGAAAGCAATCGCCGGATCCTTTATGGAGTCACCAAACAAGAAGTCTGGTTTCCTTATACATTGGTTTGAGTCCTGTTCTGAAATTAAGGGTGCGTCCGTGATTAACCGTTGCAGAATACGGCAACTACCATAAGATATAGTCGCCATCTCACAGCAGGTGTGACGATTTCTTTTTATCTACCACATGTATAAAAAGATATGCGTTACTATGCACGGGCATTATAACGGCATATCGAAACCTTTCAATACATGTGGGATGATATGAAATCGCCCCTGTGTATTATGAAGTGTGTTTTGTCCAAGCAAAACAAACACTTTTAAGCGTCGATCCCCTCGAAGGAGGATACCGACTCTTCTCGAAGGTATCTCAAAGGATACAAACGAGGATATGCATGCAAATACAGGTGCATATATATGAAATTGACAAAATACAATATTTAAATTTGCGAAAGGGTGAAAGAGATATACCCCCGTGTGAAGCCGCAGCAGGACCCGCCTCTTCAGGGCTCTGAACAGTCGGACGACATCGAGTTCCCCGAGCTCTACGCGGTGACATGATGAAAACATGAGCTACATTGAAACCCAAGGGGAAAGTTAGGGTTTTGAATGAGAAATTGAACAAAATATCACAAAATCTGGTGGAAACAGTGCATGCAAACGTGAAGGAGAAGAAAATCAAGATTTGAAAGAGAAGAGGGTCAACGAACCTTTGAAATCCGAGTTGATTATCCCCAAACAAAGGTACCACCCAAGTCAGCAGCAAAGAGGAGAAGAAGCAGAAGAAAGCTGGTGGAAAATCGTTAAGAAATCGCCAAGAATCGCTCTGAAATCGACGTGAAAAACCCTAAAAAAGCCCAAGTCCGACTTATATACTCGCTGTCTCGCTGAGCGAGACAGCAAACTCTGTCTCGCTGAGCGAGACAGCAAACTCTGTCTCGCTAAGTGAGACAGCATAATCCGTCTCGCTGAGCGAGACAGCAAACACTGTCTCACAGTGTGAGACAGCAAACATTGTATCGCACAAATACAATACAGAGTGATACTCCAATGGGTACACGAGTCTAAACTGTATTCCTACCCTCAACGGGAAGTTTCTGGAGAATATTAATCTGAATATTCTTAAGGATAACCTGACAAACTTTCGAGAGACAAACAAGCATCAATCTGGAAATACCAACTTCAATTCAAGATCTTAACAACGGTCGAGCGATAAACGCAGTGCCGGAGAAGTATTAGCTATTCTACAAAGAACTGAATAGACTAATGGATGAAGAGATCAAGAGCCGAAGCCATTTTACAGATTCTTCTACACGATCTACTCAACCAAGCATTGAAGGGATCGTAAGTAAAATCTATCTTATCCAAAGTATCCCAGGCTCTTCTGTAAAAGAATACGTCTGGAATACTTTGAAGGGGGCATCTGTAGGCGTTAAAAAATGCTAATAGATATCCAAACATAGAGAAAATTACTCAAAACTGACAGATATGAACTGTCTCGCCAGCGAGACAGACTTTGCTGTCTC
>NC_033800.1:50639245-50653390 GCF_001876935.1 Asparagus officinalis
AACCAACAAAGAAGAATATTTTATGCTGAGACAGCATCAGCTGGCATCCCTTCTTCTTGATTCCCTAACAGAACTTAGCATGAAAATAAAATTTGATACGTTAAGAAGTGTGAAACAATAAGGACAAATAGTTACCCTTTGTTCATCAGAAGAACACTACGATCAGACGCTCTTCTAGAGCAGGTAAGATGAACGGCTCTTAGAGACAGCTTCTTCTGTCTCTTGCATGGAGGTGCTTCGTGAACCTTCCTGGCTGATATTGTGCGTAGTTCAACTACTGCGGGAATGCTTGGGTCTGAAAGTGAAGATCGAATCTTTGCCTATGAGTCAAGAGCAACTGTACCCCCTCTTCATGCCTCTCGTCCCAACTGAGAACTTCTAACCGCAAATCCTGAATAGGATAGCATGACGACTCTCTCTCTCCGTTTCTCCGAGCACTTGTGGTTGACCGTAGCGACGGAGAGGTCTTACAAGTCCCCCTTCAAGAAAAGAATCAGGGAACCAGCTCTTTCTATCAGAACTGGAGCTAGTCTCATACCAGCCTCTCAGAATCTCCGTTTCCTCAGCATCAAATCCCTTCACTAACCAGCTGGAAGAACCGGTTTCCTTTCCTTTTCTCGAGGATCAACACCTCTTTTCCTCGAGTCGACCATGAGCCTCATGAGTCGGCCTCTGTCGCGTTGCTGCGGACTGCTCTTCCTCTGAGTCTGAAATCCCCACGTCGAGTGACGATATTAGCGGGCTCAATTCAACCACTTAAAAAAGAGTAAAGTTCATCCGCTAGAGGCGGCGCGCTCTAAAGGGAGATCAAATTCACAATTGTGGCAGCCCGCAAGACCCAAAACAAGCTCTCGCCCCACTCAATAATGTCCACCTCAAAAGCTAAGGTGACGATTCGGGTTGCTGATATAAATTGTCAATAGCCGAATTAACGCGCAAAATCGATCATGGAAGATAGGGCTCAATGTGTCAAATACGTCCTACCGCCCTGAACAACAGATATCCAGTGTCGGATATTCATCAGCCATCGAAAACTCCACATCTAGAATATAATCGGTTCTCGTCGGTCTTCAGCATCCAATAAGAGTTGTGTTGTAATGCCGGAGAACCGAGGAACAAGTGAAGAATCCCAACACTTATGAAATTTGAACTGGCCTCGCTTATGTCCGGCCAATGCGATGGTTGATCCATTTTGCAATCCTCGTAAGGGTCTGTAAAAGAGAAGACTAGGAATCCACACATCTCAGGAGCTTCCATTTAAATCTGGCCGGTGCAGAACAACCTTCTGTATCAAATCGGCGGGTGGGGGTAAGTGTTAAGGGTATTTAGGGTTTCGGAACAGATAATACTGCAGGGTTTCTTTTTCTCTTGTGTGAATGCGGAAAACTAACTGCCGGAACCCACTGTGAATAGCGCCACGCAATAGCAGGAACAAAGATAATCTGCGACCTGTGCTAACTGAACGCTGGTACAACACTTCTCATTAGCAAGCGCGGATACTGGTGATAGGACTAACACATCTCTCACCATATGTCTCAGAAATCCAGCCAACAGAGTAGTGGGGCGAATCGAACACACAGCTTGAGAACAAATAAGAGGCGGAATTTAGTTCCGTGTGCAAAACTAGCCATCTCTGATGAACATGTAGAATTGGCGTTTGTTTTCTCCAACAGTCGATTGATGTCACCCGCTCAATAGGATATAACGCTCACTACCTCTTTCGCATCCGATCCTCCAAGGTTTCTTGAACTAGATAATCGGCGAATTGCCTTTAAAGGCTGAGCTGGGATATTTCTTCCTAGCTTTGGTATCCATCTTAGCCGATACTTATATGATAATTGACAAGGATAGGCTCGCCATAAAAGTCTCCTGGGTTACAGATGAACGCGGAAATCCCCCCCCCCCCCCCCTTCATCTCTTATTAAGCTGACTGGTTGTTGGAAAGAATCTTGATTATGGAACAGTCGCTATGCAAGCCAACACCCTTCATCATTCGTGCAATGTAACCCGATCTCCCCCGTTCTGTGAAGAGACGTATTAGTGCAGGATATAGATCTCGAAACGAGAACGGAGGAAATGACCACGGCTATTTCAGACCATGCATGCTGGCACGGATTGCGGGACTTTCAACGCTAGTTTGCTAACTCTCAGCCCCAAAGGTTCAATCACAATATCGATGTCATTCTGGTCCACCACCATTTATCCCCATAGATAATGGACCCATCCATAACATCTGAAACTTCTGTGGTGTAATTGTCCTTCTTCATTGCACGCCAAACGATTCTTCACGGTGTTTAGCCTGCGCGTCTTTTCATTCGAGGTATATTGTCTTGCCTAAGCCCCGGATGAACCCTCTATAGAAAGCTCTTTCACCTGAACCTGAGTACCTCATTTCCCGATAAACCTCAATGAATACTTCGTGGTTTCGGTTAACCTCCAGAACATTTCACACGTCCAAGCCGATACATTCCAAACTTTAAGCAGTGAATGCTTCTCGAGGATAAAAGGCAAGTACATTAATGACGAACCATCCTCGTGTAACCACTGCGCAGGCTTGCAGAAAGCAATCGGCCGGATCCTTATGAGTCACCAACCAGAAGTCTGGTTTCCTTATCATTGGTTGAGTCCGGCTGTTCTGAAATTAATGATTGCGTCCGTGATTAACCGTCGCATAATACGGGCAACTACCATCGTTAATTCAACTCCAGCGGCCCTTCGCTGTAAATTCTGATTTGAAACTGAGGAGCAGACTCAATTAAGGCGTAGCCACTCATAGTAAGATGAGTGACACTACTCTGGCCCGAACTGCATCCAACGGTGAAATTGTGCATGGAATAATGGACTGATACGAGGAATACACATAAAGCTGTTAATTGATAGTCCTAAAATTTAAGCAGAAACGGTAATATCTTCCCCCATAAGATATAGTCGCTATCTCATAACAGGTGTCGACGATTTTCCATCTACCATATTATAAAGGAGATATGAGCGTTTACTTATGCACAGGGCATTATAAACGGGCATACCAGATACCCTTTCAATACATGTGGAGTGATATTGAAATCGCCCCTTGTTATTATGAAGTGTTTGTCCAAGCAAAACAAACACTTAAGCGTCAGATCCCTCGAAGAGATACCCGACCTTCTCGAAGGTATCTTCAAAGATAGCAAACGAGTGATATGCTATGCAAATACAGTAGGTCAATATATGAATTGACAAAAATACAATTTTAAATTGCGAATAGGGTGAAAAAAGAGAATTATAAAACCCCGTGTGAAGCCGCAGCAGGACCGCCTTCTTCAGGGCTCTGAACAGTCGACGACATGGAGTTCCCGAGCCGTCTACCGCCGTTGACATGATGAAACATAGCTACATGAAACCCAAGGGAAAGTTAGGGGTTTCAATCGAGAAATTGAACAAAACTATGCGAACAAACTGTGGAAACAGTGCATCTCAAACGTGAAGGAGAAGACACAAGATTTGAAAAGCAGAAAGGTGGTCAACGAACCTTTGAATCCGATGGATTTATCCCTCAAACAATAGTACACCCAAGTCTACAGCAAATAGGAAATAAGCAGAATAAAGCTGTGGAAATCGTTAAGAAATCGCCAAGATCCGCTCTGAAATCGACGTGAAAAACCCTAAAAACGCCCAAGTTCCGACTTATATACTCGTGTCTCGCTGAGCGAGACACAAACTCTGTCTCGCTGATCGAGAAAGGCAACGTCTGTCTCGCTAAAGTGAGACAGCAATAAACGTCTCGCTGAGGCGAGACAGCAAACACTGTCTCACAGTGTGAGACACAAAACATTGTATGGCGACAAATACAATAAGAGTGATACCCAATGGTACACGAGTAACTGTATTCCTACCCTCAAGCGGGAAGTCTTTCTGGAGAATATTAATCTGAATATTCTAGGCATAACTGACAAACTTTCGAGAACAAACAATGCAAATTCTGGAAATAAACCAACTTCATTCAAGAATCTTTAAAAAACGTCGCAGGTAAACGGCAGTGCCCGGAGAAGTAATTAGCTATTTCTACAAAGAACTGAATACGACTAATGGATGAAGAGATCAAAGACTGAAAGCCATGTTCAGATTCTCTACCCCGACGATTCCTCAAGCCAAGCATGAAGGGATCGAAGAAATTATCTTATCCAAAGTATCCTAGACTCTTCTATAAAATAATACGTTCTGGAAATACTTTGAGGGGTGTATCGTAGGCGTCAAAAAATGCTAATAGAATCCCCAACACATAGATAAGATCACTCAAAAAATCAATGAACAAGAATATGATGCTCATACTGTTTTTGGAAAATAAAGACAGGTATGAAGCTTCTCGCGCAGCGAGACAACTTTGCTCTCTCCAGCGGAGACAGACTTTGCTGTCTCGCCACTCGACGACAAGCACTTTGCTGTCTCGGCCAGCGAGGACAGTATTTTAACTGTCTGCGCCAGCGAGACAGTCTAAAAATGGTCAAAAACTCACCTCGCATAACTGCTCTAACACGTGTCCATTAACTGCGCATACGATCGTGGAAACATTGGGCGAAAAATCACTGCATAACTACCAAAAACATAAGGAGTTTTGAAACGTGGGAAGCATTAAAACGAAAATTGCCAAATATTCCACTTCTTGCGAGACAGCATTTACTATCTCGCGGGCCGAGACAGCAAACACTGTCTCGCCCAGCGAGACAGTAAACACTGTCTCGCGGCCATAACGTGTTGTTTTGTTTGAGTTTTGTGCAGTTATTACCCCTGAGGCTATAAATACCCCCCTAGGGTCATTTCTAACGAGGATCGAGCATATTTTCGAGCAATCCAGAGTAGAGAGAGCAGATTTGAGTTTTCGTGCAACTCCTTGAAATTGAGTTTTGACTTGATTTTAAGAAGAACGACTACCTTACTTTGATAAGATATCGTTTCAAGTTCTCACTTCGATAAACGAAGTCAGAATCAGTAAACCCCCTTCACGATCTGTGATTCGGCGGTCCACGAACCAAAGCGTTCCCGGCACAGGCAAAGTCCCACAAAAACAGGATTCGATAAACGACTTCTGTGTTAGTTTCTCAAGAGTTGTAATTTTCTAATTTTTTCATTGTAATTCGTTGTAAACGACCAAAGTTCAATAGAATTATCAATGGAAGCAACTTTTGATGCAAACAAGTCCCATTTCAAGATGAGGATGGCAGATCACCTGGGTCCTTTACGCAAAGATCGAGGCAAATTTCTGATCGAAGAACGCTTAAGTCTAGTGACTGCACCCCAAGCGACTCGTCGAGCTGGGGGTCGCGCACGCCCTCGCAACAATTTTAAGCCTTCTCATAAAGGGAAAACTCTGGTTTCCACCCGCCTAGGGGTGTGTATCCAAAACCAGGAGCCTGTTGAGATCCTGCGCTCCCAAAAGTGTAGTTCTAAACACGTGACTCTTGAGAATGCTAATAAAGCGGCAAATCCCCTGAAAGAAACATATTCATCTGACGATGACAATGTTTTACAAGGGGAGTCGTGTCAACACACGATAGGTTGCTCCGGTCATCTGACCGATGAGTTGTACTATCGGGCTGGGGGTATGAACAAGTCTCGGAAGAGATATACCCGAGAAACAAAATCTAACTGCCCGTGCGCCGAACTTATCAGGGCAGTATTATCAGCGTGTAGCTCCCCCAAGACCGCTCCGCAAAGGGTCTCGGTATTCGAGAGGATCTCCAACGGAATGGCAAAGTCGAAGCTAAGGCGTTTCCGCAAGAAACAATCGGCCGTTCAAGGTGACGAACTTCCAGAAGTCACAATAAATATGGTTGATAAGGGAAAGTCGATTCGACCTTCTACTTCTAACCCCCTCGTATCACATCGTCTGACTCGGCTACACGCAGGGACCACTAGACGCAGGGACTACCAAAGAATGTAGAGAGGGTTATCCTCGGATGATGAAGCATCAGATGCTAACTCTGCAGTCGCTACTGACAATATGGTATCTAGCCCAGGGCAATCCCGCAAAGTGTTTATGATTAACACCGAGGAAGCAACTAAAATGGTTGAGGATGCTCTAGCCAAGCAGAAGCAAGCATTTAAATTCGAAATGGAAATGGCTATGTTGCGGATGAGGGAAGAGCATAACCAACAGATTCGAGCCTTGTCGAATCAGCTAGGTGAATCTAGTCGTCGCAACAATGTTAGCCAAGCAGCTAGTGATTCAGATGTTGATGAATACATCAATGCTGATGATCCTCCCGTTAACCAGAACGCTGGGGGTGGTCCCACTAAAAACAACGACGCTGGGGGTGGTCCTACCGAAAACAACAACACTGGGGGTGGACCCATTGTTCCTCTTAAGAATTGTCCAAAACTCGATACGAGCGAGGATGAGAAAATGAAAGATCTCGAGAGCAAAATCAACGCTCTTATGTCTGCTCGAGAGGTGAAAAGGACCGGCATTCCATGTCCCTATCCAAGAGAGTGGGATTAGATAGCATACCCGACGAAGTTCAACTTGATTAACTTCATGCCGTTTGACGGGAAGTGTTCACCCACTCAACACCTGATCTACTTCAAATCCCACTTGGGTATGATCTCCGGCAATGAAGCCTTGATGGTTCGGTCATTCATTGGCACCCTTCGTGGGCCCGCCTTCGATTGGTACTGCCGTCTCAAGTCTGCAAGCATCAACAGCTGGGATGACCTGGAGAATCTGTTCCTCGCTCACTTCTTTGATGATGACACCGTGGTGTCAATCAGAACACTCTTCAATGATAAACAGGAAGACGACGAGACGGTCGACGACTTTGTCAAGCGATTCCGGAATAAGACAATGAATTGCCGAGATCCGATCATGGAGGATTTCATCCTACAAACCTGTCACAACAATCTCTCCTTGGACGTGTTAGAAGTTATGGGAGTAGCACCATCTAACAACTGGAAAGAGTTGAAGATGCACGGAGAGCAGGCCGAACGCTTCCTCAGAAGGAAGAAAGCCGAAAGAAGCCAACCAACGGCTAACCCTCCGAAATCAAATTTTACCTCCCGTGGTAAAGGGAAAGCACCTGCATCAGCTGTTGACGCTAACCAGACGTCACAACAGCAACCCTAAAGACAGCAGAAGACTTCGGGTTCGAGACTCCAAAAAGAGTACTCCTTCAAGGATGAAAACGTTCCAGCCATCTTCGAATCCCTCCTTGAAATCAACAAGATCAAGCTACCACCTATCGTAAATCAGGAGGAAGCTGACAATACTGCGGATCTAAAGTACTGTACGTACCACAGGAGGGTCCTTCATCCCACCAAGGATTACTTTGCTCTCAAGAATAGCATTCAAACCTTGGTTGAAGCCAGCGTCATAACGTTAGGATAGGCCAAATGGGAATGGCGACACTCCGACAAGTATACGAGTATAAACTGCTTCTTAATATTCCAATAGGTATATGAGTTTAAACCGTTTCCTACCGTTAACAGAAAGTTCCTGGAGAATTTTTATATGTAATATTCTTAAGGATAACCCGATCATGTAACTGAGTATAATGTAAGACCCAGTTCCACAAAGGAAGCTGGGGGTGGATGATTCATGTAACAGGAAGTTCCCGGAAGAATGCTACATGTAACTTTCTTAGGGATAACCCGATCATTACAAATAAAGTGATAAACACTAAACCCACCATGATTTCCGAACACTCTTTTGCTGAGACGAGATTCGATCACTTCGTTGGATCAATCTTCTCTCACAAAACTCCCATTGGTGTTTGATGACTCACAGTCTTCCACCACAAAATTCCCCACCGATCAGACTAATTGATGGTGCGACCACCAAAACTCCTTTCGTTTGAATCCACTCAAGCTTTTGATGCGTCTGTGCACTTAACATTGATGATTGTCAAACCCCTCTATGTTTTGTATTTGTCACTTAACATCAGGAACCCCCTCTGGGTAATTTGTATAAGTCAACACTCCCACTGTGATTTGTACTCCTACTCCTACTGTCCACTTGGTCAAACTTTCCTACAGTTAGGACCATAACCAAAATCCCCTCTCGATTCCTCCAATGAACGAGAGGTCCACAAATCGATCGATCAAACCTTCCTCAGTTAGGATCGTCTCAAACCTCCCACTTGATTAAACCTTCCTACAATTAGGGCCAAAACTAAAATCCCCTCTCGATTCCTCCAATGAACGAGAGGTCTACTTTCAAATCCAGTGATCAAACCTTCTTACAGTTAGGATCACCTCAAACTCCCGCTTGGTCAAACCTTCCTACAGTTAGGACCAAACCACAGTTCACTCTCGATAAATGAGAAATTCACCTTTAGTTCGGTGATCAAACCTTTCAACAGTTAGGATTATCCGAATCTTTTTTATTCTTGGAGTGGAGATCCCACTCTTAGTTTCACCTTTCCAGATTTTTTAAGTGGAGATCCCACTTTGAGTTTCCTTTTGTGACTGGAGATAGAATATAAAATTCTTCCTCTTCAGCTTTGGGAGATAGGATACAAAATTCTTCCTCTCCCGCATCGGGTTCGTCTTTGCCCCAAGTGAAGACACCACTTTTTTAAACTCCTAAAATCCGTGCCTTACAGGAATCCTGAGTAGGGATAAGTCAATGCCTAACACGCGTTGCCGGTTTAGTCTTTCACCGATTAAAAAAGACACCAGAATCCAGTCTGGGGTATTTTATCTCGAAGCCTAAGTAGGGATAAGTTAGCGCTTAACCCGCATTGCTGGATAGTTCGTTCCTATAAAAATGACCGAGTCTACGTATTCACTATCGTAGCAACAAAAATCCATGCCTTTTATGCATGGGGAATTTTATCCCGAATCCTAAGCAAGGATAAGTCAATGCCTAACACGCGTTGCCGGTTAGTTCTTAACCGTAAAATGAACAAAAGCCCACATATTCGATATTGTGGCGGGTTGTTATTAATAACACCATAATCCGTGCCTTACACGCGCGGGGAATTTTATCCCGAATCCTGAGCAGTGATAAGTCAATGCCTAACACGCGTTGCCGGTTAGTTCAAAGGCTGAGGATTTTCCAAAAATCCTAAGTCTACGCCTAATACGCGTCGCCGTTTAGTCTTTTCGCGCGAGAAAGACGAAGTCTACGTATTCAATATCATAGCACTAAGAGAGTTAACTCTCTTTGCATAACGTCACATGCGGAACGGACTTAAACAATCCGCATGCAAGCCCGATTCAAACGGTAATCGGTAAAGGCACATCAAATCCGTTAAAGGCTAAGGATTTGCCAAAAATCCTAAGTCTACACCTAATACGCATCGCCGTTTAGTCTTTTCACGTGAGAAAGACGAAGTCTACATATTCAATATCGTAGCACTAAAAGAGTTATCTCTTTTAGCATAACGTTGCATGCGGAACGGACTTAAACAATCCACATGCTAGCCCGACTCAAACGGTAGTCGGTAAAGGCTCATCAAACCCGTTGATGGCTGAGAATTTGCTAAAAATTCTATAAATACAAGTCATTGACGCATCAGCTTCATTAGTTGGTCTCATGACTTGATCATCCAGTGAATTCGGGATAAGATCCATATCTGCAGATGAAACAACTTTAACAATTTGTCCTGTAGCCTAGAATTTAGGACCGTCTGCTCCAACACCTTAAGAGCTTAAACTGTGTAGACTACAACAAAAGTTAACGCCACACAACGCGTTACAGTAAAGATCGATGCCGGTCAATGCGTTACAGTTAAGGTCGATGCTAGTCGACACATCGATAATTTCGCCAAAATAAGCCAAAGGATGATTCCAGGGAGTTCAATCACATTCAGATATGAATTTTTAACGAAGATGATCAGTTCAAGGTCAACTCAACGATAAGAGCTAAATTCGGAAACTTACAAATCAACTTCAATCCAAGATTTCGACAACGGTCAGACGATAAACGCACCACCGGAAGAACTTTATTTATTCGACAAAATACTGAATAGACTGAAGGCTGAAGGAGTCAAGAACAGAAGCAATGCACAGGTCCCACTACGAGATTAAGGAAAGGGCCTATCTTATCCAAAGCATTCCAGACTCCCCTATAAAAGAACGAGTCTGAAATTCTTTAGAGGTATTTGTAGGCATAAAAAATTGCCTATAGGTCCCCGAATACAGCTCAAGACAAAGAGAAGGCGATAAACGTTATTATCCGAGTCGAAGAGGATTATCCGACACCGATAAGCTCATGAAGCAAATCAGCGAACCATTGATGACACGACAAAGAACCACCACAACGGCAAACGCTAAGTGGCCCGCACGCGTCAATCAACTCAAAGCGTCCAAACACGCCCAACAGTCAGTTAGCACGCGCGTATCATTCAACTCGCACGCATCAATCAGTTCGCGTGCATCTATCAGCTCGCGCACGTTGTTCAACACGCGCGCATCATTCAGCTCGTGCGCGTCGGTCAATACACACGCGCCAATCAGCATGCAGGCGTCAATCAACATGCATTAATCAACTCGCGCGGAGCGTACAAGTCAAAACGACGGTCGAGTAAATGAAACGGGAGAAACTACAAGTCCCGAAAAACCAAAAAAAACACCAAAGGCCAGAAAAACGGAAAAGCGCACGCGCGATCCAACCCGCGCCCGCGCGGGTCGGATCGTGCCGCCTCGCGCCCCTTCGCGCAGATTTGACCCGAAAACACGTTTTTAGCGGTTTCGACGGGTTTTCACAAGATCTTTTCAGTTCCAGAGGTTCCTAACTGCCTAAATCCTATTTCTAAACATGGTTAATCAGTTATTAACTGAAGATAAGGAGGAATACATCATTCTTATCCCAAAACCCGCATCCAGAGCCCTATAAATACAAGCCTAGGGCCTCCTTTCAGCGGGGCAGATTAATTATCAAGACGAGGAGGTGCTGCCGAGTTGGAGAGCAAGGGAGCACGAATTTCAGCAAGGGTTAGCGAGATCCAGACGAATCCCGGCATAAAGAAGGAGCAATTCGAAGGATCTGAAGCCCGTTCCCGTCTGTTCCTCGAGATTGGACTTGGTCTTAATCTCGAGAAGAGCTACTGATTTCGCTTGGTCGATTTCAGCGCTTTAAGCAAACACCTCCTTGGTGAGGTAGGAGCTCTGTTGAATTTTCAACAACCGGATCTGATCAAAGATGGTCCACGGATAAACCTCAGCACAGGCGAAGACACCCACGTGTAGGCATATAAAATTGCTTATAGGTCCCTTAGCACAGCTCGGCACAAACCGACGAACCAACGAGGCGACGAGATCGACGAATCGCACGCAAGCAACGGAATACATCCATTCGCGTGCGGGATCAAGCCAAGTGTTCGAAGAGTCAACGAGTCATCCAACCGAAAGCGGACTCGAACGAATCACGATCGAATCAAGATCAGTTTCGGACTCAGACTCAGAAGTGGATTTACTGCCTAATCAGGATCCGGACTTACTGCCAAATCTGGAATCAAGTCAACGAGTCGTTTCCAGGTCAATCAACCACACAACAAAAACACAACCGAATCAAGTCCAGATCAACAACGAAGCACAGAACCGGACAACGGAAAAATGACGGAACGAACAACACCTCGAGGGGCTCGGCCGAAACCGAGCCACCTCAAGGTGGCTCGGCCTAAGCCGAGCCACCCTGAGGTGGCCGCCCAGATCTGTGCCAAATGCACAGATCTGGTTGCAGCCACCCCCTGGGGTGGCCGAGCCACCTCAGGGTGGCTCGGCATGAGCCGAGCCACCTTGAGGTGGCCGGCCACCTAGGGTGTCGGCCACACGTGCACACGGGCACAGTGACGCTTGGCTATAAATAGGAGAGGGGGTTGTTCATTTTGAAGGGTTGGAAATTTTGGAGAGAGGCGAAGCCCTGCTGGATTGGAGACTCGGAACTTAAAAAAGATTGGAACTTTGGGACTTCGGGGACTCACTCCTTCAGATCTGGTGCTCGGCGATCATCAACGTCAAATAAGGCAGGTGTTCGAGAGGATCAGATCTCAGATCTACGCAGGCATACTCCGGATCTAAGCTTGGTCTTAGATCCCGAGACTTGGACGATTGTTTCCTTGGTGAAACAATCCTCCCCGGCTATTATTTCCTTGGTGAAATAATACCCGTCGTACTGCGTAGATCCGACCGGATCTAGATCTCGCGGTGGTCCACGGCAAACAACCCCGGCGCAGGCAAAGAACCCACAAAGCGAGCGACCGCAAAACAGGAGCTCGTGATTCGTTCGACAAACAAGGAAACAAAGTTGTAATTTTCATTTCTTTTCAATTTGATTTTCGTTGTAACCGGATCTTATAAAAAGACCGGATCTTTTGTAACTCAAAAAGTTGTAACTCAAGATGACAATGGAATCAATAACAAAGAAACCTACGAATTTTCCAGCGAACAGCAGGTGACCTTTCCGATCTCAAATTGAAAGGTAAACTCAATTCCATCAGATCTATTCAATTTGCGGACGACACCCTGATCTTCTCCAGGGCTAACTCCTCTGATATGGTTACTCTCAAATCCATTCTTTCAATTTTTGCCAGCATTTCAGGGCTTTGTGCTAACCCTCAGAAATCCAATCTGTACTATCTTGGGAAAATCCCTCATAAAGGCAATTTCCTGGCTGAAACCCTCAACTGTGCAGTCGGTACCCTCCCTTTCTCTTATCTGGGTCTCCCCCTGAAAAGGGGATCTCTATCCAAAAGAGAGTGGCAACCTCTCCTAGAATCTTTTAAAAAAAAGCTATCTTTATGGAAGAACAAAACTCTTTCAATAGGAGGCAGATTAACATTGCTGAACTCAGTGCTCTCCTCTATTCCCCTTTATTACATGTCTTTCTTCAAGTTGCCGATATGGGTCTCCAAGGCCATTGATAAAATCAGAAGAAATTTCCTCTGGAATGGCAGCCACAGCTTCTCTAGATCCAAGTGCCTCATTAACTGGGGTATAGTATGTAAACCCAAAGTTGAAGGTGGGCTTGGGGTGATTGATATCCCCTCCTTTAATTCAGCCCTCCTCTCCAAATGGATCTGGAAAATTTGGGATAGATCATCATTCCTCAGTGAAGTGTTTTTTTCTATATATTCCAAACATGGAGCTAACCCTTTTGCTAATCATCCGAAGTTGGCACACTCAAGATTTTTCCAGGACCTTCTCTCAGCTCAATCCACTTTCTTCAGCATTGTCAGATGGAATGTCGGTAATGGTACTTCGAGCAGTTTTTGGCATGACAAATGGGCAGCAGCTAACACCCTTAGCAGCCTCTTTCCCCATGCTTACAAGCTTGCCTTCTCGAGTAATTGTAGCATCAGTTCGCAAGGTAGATGGGCAAATGGTTCATGGCTTTGGCATCCTATTATTAGAAGGGGATCTTCCCCAAGAGAGAGGGATGATGTTATTCATCTCCACTCCTTCCTAGAACATCTATCTCCAGGTGGCCCATCCGAACAAGACTCCTTATGGTGGCCTCTTCACCCATCGGGCGCTTTCTCTGTAAAATCCCTTTACTCTTTTACTTCTTCAGGGGGTTTTAAATCCCAGTTTTTCAAGTTAATATGGAAATCCAACATTCCCCTTAAGGTAAAAATCCACCTCTGGATCATCTCTAAAGGGAAATTGAATACCAAAGATAATTTGATCAAAAAAGGTTGGAACGGTGATCCAAGTTGTCCATTATGTCATCGGGAGACGGAGTCCCATGACCATTTATTTATACACTGCTCTTTTGCTCGTGAAGTATGGAATCACCTTCTCCCACATTTCCCAGCAAACTGCTGGCCTTTAAACATGGAAAAGCTGCTGTTGCTCTATCAATTACCCAACATTTGCCTGAATATCAAAACCTTTTGGAAGATCTTGTTGCCTTGTTTCTGTTGGTGGATATGGTTTACAAGGAACTCTTTAATTTTCAGAGATACTCCTCCTAACTCGCTATTAGCTGCATCTAATATTGCGAGATTCTCACTTTTCTGGACAGGTGAAGAAGATGACAGGACGGCGAGGAGGCTTCGTAGGGCAGCCCTTAATCTCGGCCTCCAGAACCTAGCGAAGAAGTCTTCCTCAGGGGATGCAGGGGAGAGCCTCCGCAGCAGCTAACATCTGTATCCTGAGTGGCATTCAAGACATGCTTTGTTGACTTTGGGTGTTTTATTTGTTCCCTTTTGGTTAGGGGCTATCAGTGCC
>NC_033800.1:50657003-50672272 GCF_001876935.1 Asparagus officinalis
CATATCCAAAGTATTCCAGACTCTTCTATAAAAGAACGAGACTGAAATACTTTGGAGGGGGTATCTGTAGGCATATAAAATTGCTTATAGGTCCCTTAGCTCAGCTCGGCACAAACCGACACAAAGAACTGATATTTCAGTTATGATGCAATTTGAATCTGAAGAAACTCAAAACATGAAAGTTGTAGATTGCTTTGTCGGCTTTCTAATGCATCTTGTATCAGGTCATTTGAAGATCATATGAGAACGTTATGATCAAAATACCCGATACACTCACAAGTGTCTCGGCCTGGCCGAGCCACCTGGCCGAGCCAGCTCGGATCTGGGCCCAGATCTGGGCCCAGATCCGCTTTCAATGCCTATAAATAGAGGGCTGTAGGTCATTTTGAAGGGTTGGAAATTTTGGAGAGAGGCGAAGCCCTGCTGGATTGGAGACTCGGAACTTAAAAAAGATTGGAACTTTGGGACTTCGGGGACTCACTCCTTCAGATCTGGTGCTCGGCGATCATCAACGTCAAATAAGGCAGGTGTTCGAGAGGACCGGATCTCAGATCTACGCAGGCTTACTCCGGATAGGTTGGAAATTTTGGAGGCGAAGCTCTGCCGGATTCAAGACTCAAAACTTAAAAAAAGATTGGAGCTTTGGGACTTCGGGGACTCACTCTTCCAGATCTGGTGCTCAGCGATCGTCAACGCCAAATAAGGCAGGTGTTCGAGAGGACCGGATCTCAGATCTACGCAGGCTTACTCCGGATCTAAGCTTGGTCTTAGATCCCGAGACTTGGACGATTGTTTCCTTGGTGAAACAATCCTCCCCGGCTATTATTTCCTTGGTGAAATAATACCCGTCGTACTGCGTAGATCCGACCGGATCTAGATCTCGCGGTGGTCCACGGCAAACAACCCCGGCGCAGGCAAAGAACCCACCAAGCGAGCGACCGCAAAACAGGAGCTCGCGATTCGTTCGACACAAAAGGAAACAAATTGTAATCTTTGTTTATTTTTCTTTGATTTTTGTTGTAACCGGATCTTATAAAAAGACCGGATCTTTTGTAACTCAAAAAGTTGTAACTCAAGATGACAATGGAATCAATAACAAAGAAACCTACGAATTTTCCAGCGAACACCACGCAAGCAGGAGACGATAAATGGACTCCCTGCGTTTGTTTTGACGAGAATTGTAATTTTTTTTATTGTGTAAAAGTCTTATAAAAAGACGATCTTTTTATTTTCATTGTAACGATTGAAGTTGTAATGAATACCACAATGAATAAAGCAATTTTCGACGCAAACACTCTACAGGAATTAGATGGTTTGCACTATAAACATAATAGCTTTAAATACCCAAAAACTCTCTAACCACATGTCAATGATATAGATTATCCCATTCTATCGACGTGTTCCAATACAATCATAGCAAACGATTGATATAAGAACATATTGATGAAAACCTCACATATATGTACAACGTGGATGATTATAAACATAATAGCTTTAAATACCCAAAAACTCTCTAACCACATGTCAATGATATAGATTATCCCATTCTATCGACATGTTCCAATACAATAACTATTCTGAAATTAGCAAACGGTTGATATAAGAACATATTGATGAAAATCTCACATATATGTACAACATGGATGATACTAACCTGCCAATTTTAAAGTACTAGGCGGGATAAACGTGCTTTGCATATGGTCAGATACTCAAATTCAAAATTTTGGGCTTATATTATTATAACTCTTTTACTAAATATTTCATGGTTACCATACAATATGTAACCATACATATAAAATCCCATGATCTTGGTTCAACTGGTTCAAATTGATTAATGCTCACCCCTAACAAAAATGCTATCCGTTTAGAATAACGATGGTTGTAACTAAAAAAGCCCTAAAATTTAGGTCTACCTAGATCTTTTTGTCCTGTTAACTATAATTTCATCAGTTTACCTAATCAGTAAACTAAGAGGTCTCTGTTGTACAAGACTAAAGTAAAAAAAAGAAAAGAAAAAGAAATTGTGAACTGAGAAAAAGAACAAAGTTTACACTTCTATCTTCTAATCCTTCTTGTTATTCTTCATAATGTATATACCTTTTCTCCCCATAATGTATTCATTGTTCACTGTAATATTTGGTTCTCATGCATGCATTTGTTTATTTCTTCATAATATACATATTATTCACCGTAACGTCTGGTTCTCGTGTTGTCTGCTTCCAGAAACCTTATGAACCATTCAGACAATACAGAGATAGATTAAGTTCTTTCTATCATTCTAGAATGTTGTGCTTACAAGTATTAAGAGGTAACACGGATGGAGTTAGCCCTAGCGAGAGCCACGTATACAAAGAGTTTCATACTATAAAACTTAATGCATTAAAGTTGTTGAATTTTGTTGAAATTTGTAAGATTTTATTTTCTCTTAAGGAAGGAGCGGTTAGTTTGTTAGGTGTATGTTAGCATGCGATCTGTACGCTAACTTACGCCCCCCCACTGAGAATTTTCTAATGACAAAAAAGAAGAGTAATAAAGGGAAAAATATCCTCAGAATTGGTTTAGGAGCCTCCGATTCAAGCCTAGATCCCTCTGCTGATCATTTTGATACCAATTTTGTTGAAGACGATGAAGATTCCTTGTCGGAGATTATGGGGTCAACGGGTCCAAAAGGAGAAAAGAAGAAGAAGTTAATGGTTGATATCTTGAATTCTTCTGTTCATCTGCCAGAGTCTCAGTCTCCTCAGAGGATGGGAGTTCTTGCTCATCGTGAGTTCTTGAGTTCCCAATCTGGTGCTAGTAGCTCTGGTAAGATTTCTTGGGCTGATGATACTGAATTGCCTCCACAACTGAATCTTCTATCAAATTTGTCTAACAATCATTAGTCTATTTCAAAATTGTTGAGTAATATTGAATCTAATCCTTTGAGAACCAATTCAGTTCTTGATCCTTTATCTGATCATAGCTCTTCACCTAGTATTCCTAGAACTGAATCTTTTATCGATGTATCTGTTGAGAATTCTAATAAGGGTGAATTGATTCTTGAAAGCTCTGATTTTCCACCTTTACAGTCCTTGAGATCTCATCAAGACCCTGTTCAAAACAATGTTGTGAAAAAAACTGGGTAAGATTCTTTGCTGATAATAGGAAATCTGGGAGTGACATGGAATTAAGTTTCATTTCTTCTGAAAATAAAGATGTTGTGCTTTTTAATGAGGATGAATGGAATGAGGGTAGTTCTATTTGGCAGTTATCTCTTATTGGACAAGTCTTGGGGCTTAATGTAAAGTTTAAGGCCATGGAAAACTTTTTCCAGAAAGTGTGGGTGTAGGCGTATAAAATTGCCTATAGGTCCCTTAGCACAGCTCGACGCCGATTTAACAAACGGACCACCGGGCGACGTATCCAAACAAGACCGTTAGACCGCCAACGCTGAAGCCAAGCTATACGCAACGGAGCAGGTTAACGAGGCGACAAATCGCGCCCAAGCATTGGAATGTATCCACTCGCACGCGGAAAAAAACCAATGTTTAGGTGAATCACCGAGTCATCTAAACAAGAGCGAACTCGGATGAATCACGATCAAATACAAATCGCGCCCAAGCATTGGAATGTATCCACTCGCACGCGGAAAAAAACCAATGTTTAGGTGAATCACCGAGTCATCTAAACAAGAGCGAACTCGGATGAATCACGATCAAATCAACATCAATTCCGGACTCAAATTCAGAAGTTGTTTTACTGCCATATCAGGAACCCGACTCACTGCCATATCTGGAATCAGGTCAACAAGTCGTTGCCAAGTCAATCAACCACACAAGAGAACCAGAACCGGAAACAAAGGACGAAACGGACAAACACCCGGGGACTCGGCCGAAACCGAGCCACCCCAGGGTGGCTCGGCCCACTCCAAAGCTCTCTTCCAAGAGAAAACTTCGTTGGTACGAAGAAGTTGAAGCTGCCAACGAAGATCTCGCCCCGTTTGATGCCGAAGCTGCATCGGGTGAGATCTCTCCTTCCAACCAGGTCAGATCTGCTCTGGCCGAATCTTCCGTTGCCGAGGGCGTAGTGACTCTCTCAAAGAGAGCCCGCCAAAGGCAACGTCAGCGCCTTGCGAAACAAATCGCAAAGGCAATGGAATCTGTGGACGGGATCCGTTACAACACGGATCTGAAGAACAGAAGAGGCGAACGACCTCAACAACCAATGAATGGCAACTCCTCCAAGCCACCAACGAACGAATGGATCCGTGTCAAACGGAACCGTTCAACGCTGGAGGATCGCATTCAGAAGCGCCGCGCACTCTCAGCACAAGCACGAGCTCAAGTTCAAGAAGCCCGTAGAAGGTGGCAGAATGGAGTAGCCAAGAAATCACCACTAACTCACAAAATATGGAGGCCAAAGTCCAAAGTGGTGAGTCAGGCCGAGGATCGACCTTTACAGCCTTCAAAACGAGTTCAACCTCCCGAACCATCCCGAGGAAGGAGGTCAATCTTGGAGCGCCTCGGTCCAATTCCCGACGAGCGCAACGAAGTCCATGAACGCTCGGGCCCGATGAAGAGGCTCCGAACTAATCAACATGCTGGGGGTCGACACAACCCTCAACATGACAAAGAGTTTACGGCACCCAAGCGCACTACCTTGCGCATCGAAGTTCGGGAGCCCGCTGAGAATTCATGTCTACAAAGGCGTGTTTCGAGGCGAGTGACTCTCGGAAGTCCAAATAAGGCAGTTTGCTCTCAGAAGGAAACGTTGTCATCCGAGGATGATAACGTTATACCTGGGAAATCATGCCAACACGCGATAGGTTACTCCGATCAAATGGACGAGTTGTACTATCGTGCTGGGGGTACGAACAAAACAAGAAAAAGAAGCCCTCAAGGGCTCGAAACTCAGTGCCCATGTGCCAAGCTCATTCGGGTAGTACTGTCTCAATGCAACTGCATCAAGGGAGTCCCCGAGAGAATTTCAGTGTTCGAAAGGCTCGGCACCGAAACGCCAAAACCAAGGCATAGGCGCTTCCGGCAAAGAAGAACAGTGGTTAAGGATGGAGAATTTCCGAAGGTCACCGCCAACATGACCAGCAAAGAGACATCGACACAGATTGATCTCAAATCGTTTCTGGAAGCGTCCCGGCGTGTAACCCGTCTGCAGTCCGGAGCCATCGCACGAGGAACTTATGGTAGGGTTCGGATAAGATTGCCTTCGGAAGATGAAGAATCGGATTCCTGCTCTGCTGTCGCATCGGACAATACAGTGTCCAGCGAAGGACAACCCCGCGAGTCATTCATGATAGGCGCGGAAGAAATGGCCAAAATGCTTGAAGACGCTTTGGCTAAGCAGAAAGAAAGTTTTAAATTCGAGATGGAGACGGCCATGCAGCAGATGAGAGAGATGCATGAACAGCAAATCCAAGCATTCAGGAACCAACAAGGTGAACCAAGCCACCGTAACCAGGTTGCTCAGGAAAAGGAGCACGCGGATGGGGATGAAGCTCACAATGCCAATAACCCTCCCATCAATGCAGGGGGTGGTAGTGAGGATGCCAACGGGGATACAAGTGAAGACTTGAAGATCAAAAGCCTCGAGAGTAAAATCAATACGTTGCTGTCTGCTCAAGAGGTAAAGAAAACGGGCATTCCTTGTCCATACCCGAGGGAATGGGAATCAATCCCCTATCCGGCGAAGTTTAGTCTAATCAACTTCACGCCGTTCGATGGAAGGGGTTCCCCCACCCAGCATTTGATTTATTTCAAATCGCACCTGGGTGCTATCTCTGGGAACGAGCCTCTGATGGTGCGGTCATTCGTCGGCACTCTTCGCGGAGCTGCCTTCGATTGGTATCGTCGCCTCAAGCCAGGAAGCGTGAACAGCTGGGATGACATGGAGACGAAGTTCCTTGCAAATTTCTTCGACGACGACACCGAGATCTCTATCGGATCGTTGCTCGACGAGAAACAAAAAGACGGGGAGTTAGTCGACACCTTCGTCAAAAGGTTCCGGAACAAGGCGATGAATTGCCGGGACCCGATCACCGAGGAATTCATTCTCCAGACTTGCCACAACAACCTCGCATTGGACGTATTGGAGGCAATGGGGACAGCACCGTCTGACACTTGGAAGGATCTGAAGGTGCGCGGTGAACAAGCCGAACGCTTCCTTAAAAGGAAGAAGGCCGAAAGGAACCAACCGACGGTTAATCTGCTGGACTCAAACTTCGCTTCCCGTGGTAAGGGCAAAGCACCTGCAGCTGCTGGTGGTGCTAATCAAGCGTCACAACAGCAATCCCGAAGGCAGCAGAAGACTTCGGGTCCGAGACTCCAGAGAGAGTATTCCTTCAAGGACGAAGACGTTCCAACCATCTTCGAATCGCTCCTCGAAGGCAACAAGATCAAGCTACCACCTATCACGAATCAGGAGGAAGCTGATAACACTACGGACCCAAAGTACTGTGCATACCACAGAAGGGTTGTTCATCCCACCAAGGATTGCTTTGCTCTCAGGAATAGCATTCAGACCTTGGTCGAAGCCGGCGTTATAACGCTAAGGTAAGCCAAATAAAAACGGCAAAACTCCGACCGGTATAAGAGTATAAACTGCTTCCTGACACTCCAAAGAGTATACGAGTATAAACTGTTTCTCAATCCTCCGACCGGTATAAGAGGTTAAACTACTCCCTGATACTCCAATAGGTATATGAGTCTAAACTGTTTCCCCACTTTTGACGGGAAGTTCCTGGAGAATATTAAGCTAATATTCTTAAGGATAACCCGGTTAGTTAACTGATAATAATGTCCGAACCAGTTCCGCAGAGGAAACTGGGGGTGGACGATTTATGTAACGGGAAGTTCCCAAAACCACAGCAATGTAATGAATAAGGACTCCCATTCAAGTTCTCACTGTGTCTGTGCACTCAACACTCTCTCTGTTAGAGTCTGGACGTAAAGTTCCTGATTGGTCAAACCTTCTTACAGTTAGGACCACAGTCAAAATCCCCTCTCGATTCTCCCAATGAACGAGAGGTCCACAAATCAAGCGATCAAACCTTCCTACAGTTAGGATCGTCTTAAACCTTCCATTCGGTCAAACCTTTCTACAGTTAGGACCAAAACCAAAAACCCCTCTCGATTCCTCCAATGAACGAGAGGTCCACTTTCAAATCGAGTGATCAAACCTTCCTACAGTTAGGGTCACCTCAAACCTCCCACTTGGTCAAACCTTCCTACAGTTAGGACCAAAACCACGATTCATTCTCGATAAACGAGAAATTCATCTTTAGTTCGATAATCAAACCTTCCGACAGTTAGGGTTATCCGAATCTTTTTGATTCTCGGAGTGGAGATCCCACTCTTAGTTTCACCTTTCCGGATTCTGGGGGTGGAGATCCCACCTCGAGTCTCCTTTCCTTCTTTGTTCGGGGAATAGAATATAAAATTCTTCCTTCCCCATACCAATCCTTTTCGAAGAATTCAGGATTCATCCTAGGAAGTTTATCCCGAATCCTAAGCAGGGATAAGTCTGCGCCTAACACGCGCTGCCGGTTTAGTCTTTTTTCTGCACAAAAAGACACCAGAGTTCGATTCTGGGGTATTCTATCCTGAAACCTAAGCAAGGATAAGTCTGCGCCTGACACGCGCTGCCGGTCAGTTCTTAACCGTTTAAAAAGAACACCCGTTCACATATTCAACATTGTGACAGGTTGTTATTAATAACACCAAAATCCATGCCTTACACGCATGGGGAATTTCATCCTGAATCCTAAGAAAGGATATGCCGACGCCTAACACGCGTCGCCGGTTTAGTCTTTCCCCGTAGAAAAAGACACCAGAGTTCGATTCTGGGGTATTTTATCCCGAAGCCTAAGGAGGGATAAGTCAACGTTTAATACACGTTGCTGGGTAGCCTATTCCCATGACAACGGCGAAGTCTATGTATTCAAAGTCATAGCAACAAGTCTTAGAGGATTCAGTCTCTAAGCACAACGTTACATGCGGAACGGATTTAGACAATTCGCATGCTAGCCCGACTCAAACGGTAGTCGGTAAAGGTTAATCAAATCCGTTAAAGGCTTGGGGTTAGCCAAAAATCCTAAAGTCAGCGCCTAACACGCGTCGCCGGGTAGTCTATTCCCGTGAGAAAGACGAAGTCTACGTATTCGAAGTCGTAGCATCAAGTCTAAGGGAGTTCATTCCTTTAGCACAACGTCACATGCGGAACGGACTTAAGACAATCCGCATGTAAGCCCGATTCAAACGGTAATCGGTAAAAGCATGACAAATCCGTTGAGGGCTGAGGATTTGCCAAAAATCCTAAGTCAACGTCTGATACACGTTGCTGTTTAGTCTTTTCACAGGAGAAAGACGAAGTCTACGTATTCAATATCGTAGCACTAAAAGAGTTAACTCTTTTAGCATAACGTCACATGCGGAACGGACTTAAAACAATCCGCATGCTAGCCCGACTCAAACGGTAGTCGGTAAAGGCGCATCAAACCCGTTGATGGCTGAGGATTTGCCAAAAATCCTATAAATATGCGAGTCATTGACGCATCAACTTTATGAGTTGGTCTCGTGACTCGAGCATCCAACGACCTTGGGATAAGATCCATGCTCCAATTCCTTAAGAGCTTAAACCGTGTGTACTCCAGCAGACGTACGAGTATAAACTGTGTCAAATGCCGAACAGTGCATCATAATGAAGCCTGGACGCCGGACAACGCGTCGCAATGAAGCTCAAACGCCAGACAACGCGTTATAGATGAAGATTCAACGCAGTCAATCGATGATAAGTTCTGTGTTGAAGCAGCAAACTCGAGCCAAAAAGTCAAGAAATCAAGAATCGACTTCAAGTTCAAATTCCAACAACGGTCAGACAATAAATGCAGCACCGGAACCCCTACAGGCATTCTACAAAGCACTGAATAGCCTGAAGGAATTGAAGGAATCCAGAACAGAAGTCATTCCAGAGTCCCGTTACACCGACTGAAGGTTGGGACAATCACATCCAAAGTATTCCAGACTCTTCTATAAAAGAATGAGACTGAAATACTTTGGAGGGGGTATCTGTAGGCGTATAAAATTGCCTATAGGTCCCTTAGCACAGCTCGACGCCGATTTAACAAACGGACCACCGGGCGACGTATCCAAACAAGACCGTTAGCTCGCCAACGCTGAAGCCAAGCTATACGCAACGGAGCAGGTTAACGAGGCGACAAATCGCACCCAAGCATTGGAATGCATCCACTCGCACGCGGAATCAAACCAATGTTTAGGTGAATCACCGAGTCATCTAAACAAGAGCGAACTCGGATGAATCACGATCAAATCAACATCAATTCCGGACTCAAATTCAGAAGTTGGTTTACTGCCATATCAGGAACCCGACTCACTGCCATATCTGGAATCAAGTCAACAAGTCGTTGCCAAGTCAATCAACCACACAAGAGAACCAGAACCGGAAACAAAGGACGAAACGGACAAACACCCGGGGACTCGGCCGAAACCGAACCACCCCAGGGTGGCTCGGCCCAAGCCGAGCCACCCTGAGGTGGCTCGGTGGCCGAGCCACCCCAGGGTGGCTCGGCCAAGGCCGAGCCACCCTGAGGTGGCTCGGCCAAAGCCGAGCCACCCCAGGGTGGCTCGGCCAAGGCCGAGCCACCCTGAGGTGGCTCGGCTAAGGCCGAGCCACCCATGGGTGGCTAGGCTCAGAACTGTGCAAATGCACAGTTCTGAGTGCCTATAAATAGGCCTTGTGCTCATTTGTTTCAGAGGTTGGAAATTTTGGAGAGAGGCGAAGCCCTGCTGGATTGAAGACTCAGATCTAAAAAAGATCACAACTTTGAAGGCTTGGAGACTTGGACTTTCAGATCCGGTGCTCGGCGATCACCAACGCCAAATAAGGCAGGAGTTCGAGAGGATTGGATTTGAGATCTACACGATCACACTCCGGATCTAAGCTTGGTTCTTAGATCCCGAGATTCGAGCGGTTGTTTCCTTGGTGAAACAATCCCTCCCGGCTATTATTCCCTTGGTGGAATATTACCCGTCATATCGTGTAGATCCGACCGGATCGAGATCACGCGGTGGTCCACGGCAAATAACCCCGGCGCAGGCAAAGAACCCACCAAAGCGAGCGACCGCAAAACAGGAGCTCGCGATTAGTTCGACAAATAAGGAAAATTGTAATCTTTACTTCGTTTTCTTTGATTTTTCATTGTAACCGGATCTTATAAAAAGACCGGATCTTTGTAACGCATAAAGTTGTTAACTGAGATAGCAATGATATCAACAATGAAGAAAGATACGATTTTTCCCGCGAACAGTGGGCTCATTGGAAAATCCCTGAAATTTGCCTTCTTAAAGCAGGATTATTCTTGTTTAAATTTAATAACAAACAGGATATGAATGAGATTCTTGTTAATGGGCCGTGGTTTTTTGGCTCTAGACCTCTTTTGTTAAAGGTTTGGAATAATGAAGTGGATATTGAAAAGATAAGTGCTTGTGTTTACCCAATGTGGATTCAATTCCCTGCATTGAGGCTCAACCTTTGGAATGCTAAATGTATCAACAAGATTGCTAGTGTGATTGGCTGGCCAATTGCTACGGACAAGTTGACTACAAATAGACAAAGGCTAGCATATGCCAGGATTTTAGTTGAAGTACATATGCCCTCCCAAACTTCCTGATCATATTCCTATTCAAGGCCCCAATGGCAAAATTTTTAATCAAAAAGTGGTCTATGAACTTAAACCTAGATGGTGTGATACCTGCAAGCCGGTGGGTCATGATACCAATATAAGTAGGAAAAGTTCCAGGATTCAAAAGTGGGTTCCTAAAAAGATTTCTGCAAAATGTTGATCTGAATTATAAATCCACAAATCAAGAGGATTGTATGAGGCCTATTATCCATGGTAATACTACACAAGGTGTTTCTAATCCAATCCACAATGCCTTGAATGAAGTTGATGTTCTGCATCAAAAACAAGTTCCTGGAATTTCTAACATTTCAGCAGTGGAAAAACCTGTGCATATGGTGCACGTTTTTTAGCCAGGTTTAGTATCTGCTCTGAATGATATTAATTCAGGGGGGCCTAGTACTGGACATATTGTACATAATGTTCCTGTGGCTGAAAATGGGAAAAATGTGTCTGATGTGCATGTTTTTCAACTGGATACTGGAAAAAACAATGATAACCTGCAGTCTGCTATCTCTAGACAAGGTAAACAAAAAAAGATTATGGAGAAAATCCCTTTGCATGTGAACTCTTTCTCTCCACTGTTTAATGTGGCTTGTAGAATTGATCCCTCTACTGTTGATAGAGGGGGAATGGATTTATGAATCTATCTTTTTAGAATGTTAGGGGATTAAATAAATCCCCTAAGCAGCACCTGACAAAGCTTCATCTTATGCAATATCATCTGTCTTTCTTTGCCCTTCTTGAAACAAAGATAAAAGTGGAAAATGTTCAGCCTATTGCTAAGAGGATTGCTAAAAATTAGAAATGGTTATCTAATGCTAGTAGCTCTAAAAAAGCCAAGATTCTGATTTTATGGGATCCTAGTATTTTGGACATTCAATGTGTTAGTACTTCTCCTCAACAGATAACATGTGCTGTCAAGTCCATTGATGGAAGGTTAACCTGTCTCATTTCATCTGTTTATGGTTATAATAGTGCTGAAGCTAGGAAAGTTTTGTGACAGAATTATCCCATATTCAGCATATCTTTGGGAATATATCTTGGCTACTTTGTGGTGATTTTAATGCCATGATAAGTAATGAGGAAAAATTAGGTGGAGTTATGCTTACTGAAGCAGATACTGAGGACTTTAGCCAGTTTATTGATAATTCTCATCTTACACATCTAAAAACTGTTGGGTGTTTCTTTACCTGGAATAATAAACAGGATTCCACAACCAGAGTCTGGAGTAGATTGGACAGGGCTCTTGTTAATGATACATGGTTGCAAGACCATAATTCTAGTCATGTTGAGTTCCTCTTGCCCAGTTTTTCTAATCATTCACCTGCTCTTGTATCTATCTATGAGGACAGTGTTCAACGAAAAAGGCCTTTCAAATTCTTTGATATGTGGACCAAGCATGTAAACTTCCTACCCGCAGTTTCTTCAGTATGGCAAAAAACCATTCAAGGGCATAAAATGTTCACTGTGTATACCAAGCTGAAACTTCTAAAGAAAGATCTTAAAGAGCTAAACAAAAGACAGTTCAACAACATTAGTGAATAGGTTATTAGAGCTAAGATGGAACTAGAGAGTATTCAGAAATCTCTTCAACTTGACCCTCTCAATTCCAGGTTATTAGAGCTAAGATGGAACTAGAGAGTATTCAGAAATCTCTTCAACTTGACCCTCTCAATTCCACTTTCATTAACCAGGAAAAAGTTTGTTTGAGAAATCTCTTCAACTTGACCCTCTCAATTCCACTTTCATTAACCAGGAAAAAGTTTGTTTGACTTCTTACAATAAGCTTCTTGATTGTGAATTATCTTTTTATCAACAAAAAGCAAGAATTTCTTGGTGTCTCAAAGGTGACAGATGTACCAAGTTCTTTCACCCAGTCATCAAAACTAACAGACATCACAATAGAGTAATGATCCTATATAATAGCTTAGGTGAGAAGATCACTGATGAGGAGGGTATTGTCAAGGAACTTATATCCTTTTATTCCAGTTTGATGGGTACTTCAATTCCTGCCTCCATTCCTAATTCAGATATTATCCAAAATGGCCCTTGTCTGACTTATAATCATGCCAGTCAATTGTCTAAATCTGTTACTAAGGAGGAGATCAGAAATGCTGTTTTTCTATGCCAAATAACAAAGCCCCAGGCCCTGATGGCTTCAGTGCCTCCTTTTATAAATCTGCTTGGTCAGTTGTTGGGGATGAAGTCACACTTGCTATTGAAGAGTTTTTCAAATCTGGTAAACTGTTGGGTGTAATTAACTCTACCTCCATTTCTCTCATTCCAAAGATTCCCTGCCCCAAAACTCTCTCAGATTTTAGACCTATTTCCTGTTGCAACTGTTTGTACAAGTTTATTTCTAAAATACTTGCAAATAGAATTCAATCTGTTATGGGGCATATTATCAGTGAAGCTCAAAGTGCCTTTGTAAAAGGAAGGCAAATTACAAGTAATATCCTCTTAGCACATGAGCTGGTGAAGAACTACAACAGGAAGAATTTGTCTCCCAGGGCAATGCTAAATATTAACATAAGAAAAGCTTTTGATACCATTAGTTGGGATTTTCTGGAAAGGATGCTCAGGGGTCTGGGATTCCCCAGTGTCTTCACTGGATGGATAATGACATGTATATCTTCTCCTAATTTTTCCATCTCTCTTAATGGAACTCTTCATGGTTATTTTAAAAGTGCTAGACGCCTCAGACAGGGAGATCCTCTCTCCCCTTATCTGTTCATTATTGGCATGGAGTATCTCTCTAGAAATCTGAATATGTTAAAGCATAACAAGAAGTTCAAGTTTCATCAAAGTGTCGTGAGCTGAAGATCACTCATCTTTCATTTGCAGATGACCTTCTTTTCAGTAAAGGAGATATATACTCGGTTCAAAAACTTCACCACTGTCTAAGTAACTTTGGAGCTGTATCTGGTATGGAAGAAAACCTGTCTAAGTGTTCTATTTTTTATGGAGGTGTTAAAGACTCTGTAAAAAGCTCTATCCACTCCATGCTTGGTATTCCTGAGGGAGATCTCCTAATTAAATACCTTGGGGTTCCTTTAATATGCAAAAGGTTATCTTACTTTGATTGCAGTCCCCTTTTGATGAAAATTAATAATCAGTTCCAATCCATGCTGAAACACAGAAAGTTATCTTATGCGGGAAGACTTCATGTCATCAAAAGTGTCATCTTAGGTGTTCACATCTATTAGTCTTCCAATTATATTCTTCCAGCAAAAATTCTCCAGAAAATTGATGGTTTGTGTAGGGATTTCTTATGGGGCAAATCAGACCAGGCATTAAAACCTCCTCTTGTTTCCTGGGATAAAGTATGTATGGATAAAAGATATGGAGGTCTGGGGGTTTATTCAGCAACCATATGGAACTTTGTCACAGCTCTAAGAACTATTTGGTATATTCATACTAACAAAGAGCTTTTGTGGATAAAATGGATTCATGGCACCTATTTGAAGAATGAATCTATTTGGCATGTTAAACCTAAAGTTAATGATTCATGGATGTGGAAGCAGTTGCTTAGAGTCAGGAACAAAGCTGTGACTATATGTGGAGGCTTTGATAGTTTAATGCTCTGTATTAGTTCAAGCTACAATAATTCCAAGGTGCACCTGTCTAAGTTGTATTCAACTATGTCTCCAGCCACGAGCAAAGTGCCTTGGTTCCATGCAGTTTGGGAAAACTTTAGCTATCCTAAATACTACTTTATCCTCTGGTTAGCTGTTCAAAATAGACTTATTACAAGGGAAAGGCTTCTCAATATAGGAATTATTCAAACTGGACAATGTTGTTTATGTGATGATGTAAGCTTGGAGACGCGTGATCACCTGTTCTTTGAATGCAGGTTTTCAGCTGTTATCTGGAATGATGTCATGAGCTGGCTTCGTTTCAATTGGAGAACCTGTAATTGGGGATTGTTGATATCTTGGTATAGTTCCAGATTGAGGGGGAAGGGATTGAAGCACAGAATCAAAAGAATGACCCTTTCTACATCTGTTTACATTTTGTGGAAGGAATGTAATGACAGAGTTTTCAAAGGAAAAAGAAGAAGTGTTGATCAGATTGTTAAAGAGATAAAGATAGACATCTTATCTATCACTCTTAACAGTTCCCTTCTAGCTGAAGAAAAAGATTGGCTACTCTCTTTGTGAAGTCAATTATATTTGAATAGCTGGTGTAGTTTTTTCTTTTCATTCATTGCTGTTTTTCTACAGTTTTGCTCAAAAGCATGAGCATCTTGATGTACATAATTTTCACATTTGGTAAATGAAAATAATATTCTTCATTGACCCAAAAAAAGTTGTTGAATTTGAGATGCAAGTCAATACAGGGGATGAATACATTTGCTACAAATTTTCGCTATAACACAGAATTTGCAGCGGAAATAACATCAAAATAAAAGCAAAAAATCAAAATAAAAATCCACTAGAGAATTCACAAGATTTTATAGTGGTCTGGATAGAAATCATATTCCAACTCTTCTTTCATGAAGGGGCTTTCTTATTATGACAAGAGTTCACCCAAATCACAAACCAATTTAGTACAAAGACCGCACCCTGGAATCTAT
>NC_033800.1:50673272-50701270 GCF_001876935.1 Asparagus officinalis
GCCTCAGCGTTCTTGTTGACCTTAACCACGTCAGATTGGAGCCCCTTCCACTTCGCCTCTGCCTGTCCCAACTCGGCCCTCAGACGAGCAATAGTGTGATTGAGGTCAATGACTTGCTCCTCTAGCAAACGTTGTTGACTCACCCAAAAGTTGGCGACAGATTCCAAATCCGCTATCTCTTTGGAGCGAGTCTCCTGCTCCAGGGCTTCCTGACGCCGGACGTGAGCCAGGCAAGATTCCATGTTGGCCTCCGTACCTCCCCGTAGCAAGGCCTCTAACACCATCATGTGTGGCTCCAAGAGACGGAGTTCACGCACGCAATAGGTAGCGAGATGATTTTCACCCGATCGCCGTAAATCGGCCACGCGATCATAGAGAGACTGTCTGAAGCTGTCAAAACTACCCATGCCGAGTTCGACAAGAGAAATTACCTGTCTTACGGTGCCCTCGAACTCTTCAATGCGAGCCTGCCATGGCAAAGACTCGGAAGGAACAGATTTCTGGCCCGGAGCAAGCGCCGTGATAGGCGGAATTTCGAGGCAAGGTTCGGTTCCCGGCTGGGGAACAGGATCTGAAGCAGCGGGATTCGCATGGCTTTCAGATTCATCATCAGAAATCAGAATAGGCTCGGCCGCATGCTCCTCGGCAGCCGACGCTTCCTCTCGACCTGCAAAACACAACAACAATACAGGAAATCAGAGGAGGAACACCTTCTGAACTCACGCGAAGATCGAGGCAGGAAGATACCCTCAGCCGCTGTGGCCTCAGTAGCGCCCGGAGAGGACGGCTCCTTCCTTTTCTTGGAAACAACTCTCTTCACCTTCGGTGCCATCAGAAGAAGGAGAGGAAAGGGAAAATTCGGGTCTATGAGGGAAGATAAGGAAGAGGCTGTAAACCCTCTTAATAGGGAGTAGGGGCGTTAAATACCCTACGAGTCCTAGACGGTTACTCAGAACCACGATTAGACCGTTCAAGGCTGAAGCAGTTGAAGAATAAGGCCGAACGGATCGGATCTTACCTGGACGGACAAGATCTGGCGGTTCGTTGAGCACGATCTTCAACAAACGGTTCAAATCGGACGTGGGAAACGAAGAGGCCCACTACCTCGCATTTAATGCGAGACGGCTAGCCCACGTCTCCTTAACCGGTGTACACGTGGATTAACACGTGGCCCACTAAAAGCGGAACCCGATCAGAGCCAGGTTCGCCATTAGCATTTGCAAATCCGCCTGCAGACCAAATTCGCCTGCAGTCGAAGTAAAACTTGCAGCAGAAACCCACCGGTAAGAATTCCTCTACAGCTGAGGTTCTCTTACGGCCAGATTCTGACCAATGCATGATTACGAAAATAGAACACACACACAAATGACAATAGGCCAAAGAAACAAAAGGATAAGTTCATTCATAAAAAAAGGGGTCCTATTACAAGCGGAAAATTAAGGGGCAGATTACAAGGCTTTCAACCGCAGTTCCGCCTCGCGAATCTCCCTGGCATGACGAAGCTCTAGACTCCGCAGAATCTCTCGGCGAAGATCTTCATCAGTGCGCGAGGCCAAGTCTTGAACGGTCTCTTTGGCCTCCCTATGGGCTCGCTCCTTTTCCTCCACAGAATTAGCCGTCAACTGCTGGCGAGATTCAATGCTTTTCAACTCCTTGACCGCCTGCTCACGAGTCTTCTCCTGAATAGCCAATGAGGCCTGCGCCTTAGCTATGACCTGCTTCAAAGTCTCTACCTCCGAAGACAAGCGAGAAACGCGATTGTCAGCCTTCTGTCGCTCGAAGACCATCCGTTCATTCTCAGCTTTGGCCTGCTCCAACTCTGCTGACAATCTCGCCTCCAATGACATAGTCTCGTTCAGATGGTGATCTCGCTCTTGCACCACCGCTCGGACTTTGCCGGATGCAAGATCCACAAGAGTGGAACTCTTCGCTCGAAGGGCAAGCAACTGCTGGATGGCTTCTTTCACTGCCTCCTTACGCTGGAAATAAGGCTGCGCCCCAGAATGCTTTAGCCTCTTGATTAAGAAGCCTATGATGTAGTCGATATCCTCTTCGAAGCTCTCGAAAGGACAACTCTCTTCCAGCGCGAGCCTGATGCAGGCAGCCATAGTGTCATGGAATTCAGCCACGGATCGTGCCGCACTCTTTCTTCGCTCACGCTCCAAGGGAGAGAGGGCAGCCTCTTCCATCATAGATGGAACCGCGGTTGAAGCACCGCTGGCCATAACTGTGGGAGTAGTAATTGGCGTCGCCAGGGCCGGTGTGACCAATGATACCCTCGGAACAGCAATCACGGCATCAACGGCGACCCCCGACAGGGAGGTGATCACTTGCTGAGCAGAAACCTCTCTTTGAAGCGGTGACTACAAGCCCCAGCTGACGCTTCTGCAGGAGCAGGAGACCCCCCTATTTGGCCAGGCGCATCCCCAGGAGCCGAATCCTCTTCCTCGCTGGACAATGCCTCATGAACCGAGACATTGTCATCCTCCTCAAATTCGCCCGTCTCCCCAGGGGAGCGATTCGCCCAAGAGTGAGGATCCTCTTTGCCAGCGGCTGCACGGGCAAGATCAGCTACAAATACACGAAGAAGGTTAACAGGGGCCCCTCGAAAAGGACCCTATTTATAATTGGATACGGAAGAGGGAGTAATGCCAAAGCCTACACTTACCTGAACCCGCGATCTTCATCTCCAGCCTCTTCTTCTTCGTCTGAAGGAATCGAGATCACTTTCTCAACCGCACCTGCATAGATCCATTACCAATATCAAAAGGTGGAAGATCAACATTGCGGTCAAGGGTACTAGCGTAAAGGTTACCTCCTGATGCGAACTCAGAAGCCGTGGGGACTCCCGCCTGTGGCCTCACGCCAGGCTGTGGAGAAGCGCCCCTCGGAGTCTCTTGAACTGCCCCCGATGCGGCAAGAGAGGCGGACGGCACCGGGGCTCCTTATCGGAGAAATGTCATCCCGACCCCCTGTCGCTCGGACGGTCTCGACGGTCTCATCACAGCGGGTCTTCTTGGCCACCTCCACTCGGGAACTCTCGGCCACTGCCTCCCGCTGACGCTTCGAGAGGAGTGAGCTACTCGGGGATAGCAGAGGCGCCCCCATTTGTCCGATTGTCGGACTCTGGATAGGAGCTCGAACCTCGGGAGCCTCAGATTCGCCACCGGCGTCAAAGCTCTCAGGGTCCTCCACTGGATCCTCCGAAAACAACTCCCTAGCAGTTTGGTGGCCCCTTCGCCTTGAAGAACGGAGAGAGCCCCTGTCAGGATGATCGCGTTCCACGAGACATGAGCTCTGAAACCAGAAATTAACAGGAGTAGCGCTAGCGCCCCGATACCACCGGCAGTATAAGAGCGTGTGGTGTAAATCGCGGTCCTTCGCGGGCAACTCAAAGCGAGCCTGAGTACCTCCAGCATGGGTCCAGAACCATCCCCGAGCTCCGTCAACCAGCCCTCCTTCGAAATGTAGGCGAGGATTGGCGTTGCCCACATACAATTGATCATACCCAAACTGGCGGGCAAACCTGCAGGGGATGTATGGCTCAAGATAGCATGTAGAGCATGTTCTTAGGATGTGATACCCTGGCCGGATGTTCACCAACCAGCGAAAGGCACCACGAGTGAGGACTGTGTAGTGATCCGCCGTCGGCGCATCCTTGAGAGAGTCCCCATATCCGCCCCCGCTGAAATAAGGGAATGAGCGGCGAAAATTGTAATGCCCGAAGTGGGAGAGTGTCTTCCTTGCATCAGGAATGTCCTTGCATTTCCAAGAGCACTTCTCCAAACGCTGGACGAAGGGGACAAACTTGTCGCCCTGAAGCGCCGCTGGGGCGCTCATCAAACATTCGCAGTGATATACGAACCACGCCATCAAGTAGGTGTACGGTAGCCCCACCCTAGGATTGGGGGTTCTGATAACCTCTCCTTCCCCCTCATCGAGGACCGATACACAGCAGAATTGGCTCGTCAGCGTGCGGAGCCCCCGATGAATACACGCTATCGTCGCCGACACCAGGGAATAAGACTTCCCGTGAGCTAGGCAAACCGTCGGATACACGACCTCCACAGGAAGAGCCTCAAAGGAGTGAGTGGGGATTACGCACCTCTTCAACCATAACATGAGGTACCCCACGAGCAACGCCTTCCCTGAGATGAGAAACTTTGCCTGATGATGGAACGAGTAAAGGACCATACCAGACTTAAATCCGCCCTCGTCGCGGTCGAGAGTCATGGTGCTTCCTTCTTTAGCTGTCCTCGCCTCCACCTCGGACTGGTCGCACGTGCCTAACGGGAGAGCGGGTTTCCCTTTAACATCGTTCCCTGGGAACAGATAATCAGCCCAGTTCTTGTGGCTGATCCCCAGGGTCTTCTTCTTCTTCCCCTTATGATCCGAGGCCCCTAAGGTACTGAGGCATATGTGGTAGTGGCAAAGTAACTCCCACAGAGTTTTAGCCGCCAGAGGGGAATGGTCCGACAGCTGATCGATTTCATCTTGATCGGGGACGTACTCCTCGTAAGGAAAATTTCCCAGAGGCAGCCCCGACACTTCGTACATTTCGTGAAGGGTAATGCCAAGCTCACCATTGGGGGTGAAAAATGTGCCGCTCTCCACGCAATACAGTTCCAGGATGCTATGGAACTGAGAAGCGTTGATCCACAGGCCATGTCGAGTGGCCTCGATAGCCGTGTATAGCTCTGTGTCCTTGAGATCAGCGTTTTCGGCCAGAACGTAGTCGGTGATCTTGGACCACCACGTGTCGCTGCCAGGTGCGGAATAGACCCACCCCAGGGCTCTAAAGTCCTTCGGGGGAAAGCTCCCACCAGCTCGAAAGAAGCGGTGACGGAAGGTCTCTGCCACCACTGTCGACTCCCCCACGGGTGGTTCAGCGGACATTAAGCCAGGGCGCAGACCCGTCACACGCTTACATGAGCTCTCCACTCCATACCCAGCCGTAGAGCCTGTGAAGACGCCACAAGTGACCCCGTCTTGAGTGGGGGTCAAATCAGAACATAGTCGGTGATCTTGGACCACCACGTGTCGCTGCCAGGTGCAGAATAGATCCACCCCGGGGCTCTAAAGTCCTTCGGGGGAAAGCTCCCACCAGCTCGGAAGAAACGGTGATGAAAGGTCTCCGCCACCGCTGTCGACTCCCCCACGGGTGGTTCAGCGGACATTAAGCCAGGGTGCAGACCCGTCACGCGCTTACATGAGCTCTCCACTCAATATCCAGCCGTAGAGCCCGTGAAGACGCCACAAGTGACCCCGTCTTGAGTGGGGGTCAAATCCCAGTTCATCATCCGGGGAATCGCGAAGGGCCGCAGCTCGACGATCGAAAACCCTCTCGGCATGCTGGGGAGGTAGTAATGAGTCCCATCAACCGTATGGAACCACCGGCTCTCCTTGAGCAATAAGGCGGAAGGGTCAGCCATAGCATCGCCGAACAAAAATTGGGGTTTCGGTAGCTCTGCCCTGGCCTCATCTGTCAGCGCTGCGTTGGTCGTCAGCTCGCGTAGCGTCAAGTGATGACCGTCCGTGACCCTCTGTATCAGGCCATGCGGCTTATCAGCGGTAAACACGGGTACTGGAGCCAAAGAGGGAAATCGAGAAGGTGCCGTGTAGCTCGTAGCCCCGGCGTGGCAAAGGCCTCATCGGAAAAGGTCGCTACAAGAAAAAAGAAAGGAAGAAAGTCAATAGAGACAAAATCCGCTGTAGGGGCAAAATCGCCCATCAAACAGAGGAGGGCGAAATCGCCTGTCGAAGCGGGGAACCCACTTCGAACGAGGTCTATCCGTACAGACTACACTTCTCTCTAACAGAAAAGGGCCGAACTCGCCTTACGAAAAGGGATTTCGCCTCCTTCCCGCTGAAGGATTCGCCCGCGGAAACAATAATCATCCCCTAAGGACGAATAGGGCAAACTTTGCCCCAAATCGGGGAAGCTACCAAGCATAATGAGCAACACTCGTTTCCCTAAATCCGACGTCTAAGACCTACAAGGGATCGTCCAGCGGACCCATCAGCGTACCTGGGCGCGACTCCAGAGCACCGGCAGGCATGCCGGCGGAGAGACGGTCGGAGTAACGACCGGGGCCTGCACCCCTCACTTTGCACCTCTTAGATCTCGGAGCCATTGTAAGATGAAGCGGGAATTATTTCCTTGGAGATTCCTTTCAAGGTTTGAGAGCACGGTAACTCCCAATGGAGGAAAACGGCTGATTTAGAAGGACAGAGTTGTCCACGTGGCCACGATTGTCCTCGAAAGGCGAAAACCCTAACGGACGGGAGACGTGGCCACAATCAAATTCGACGGCCCAGATCACCCACGGTACATCGAAGGAACCAAGGTTGGCGGTTGCATCCGACGGTTGAGTTCGAAAACCACGGCCACGATGCGTCGTGGGGCGAAACGCACGAAAATCGTGTTGTCAAGTCACGATCGCCATGACCCGATGAGACCGCGCCGCATTAGCTGGGAGGCACGACGCCCTATCGGCAGACACGTGGCTCATCTCCCGTCAGATCTGGTTCCGCCCAACAAGGAGGAATCTCGCCTGCAAGGACTTGGCCTGACCCCATGGGTCGCGCGAAATTTGGCTACCACGAACTAACTTCGCCTTGACGATTCATTCGCCTCTAAAGGTAAAATTACAACCGAAGCCAACGGAATAACCTCGCTTAAACGGTTAAAACCCACGCCTTAGACGGCTAAAGGTTAGAGCAGAAATCTTAGCATTAAGCCTAAGAGAAACTATTCAACAACTCATCATACTGAGGGGAATAGTATGGCTAGCCCGATTCAAACGGTAATCGGTAAAGACACATCAAACCCGTTGATAGCTGAGGGTTTGCTAAAAATCCTAAGAGAATTCGAAAGCACTTGCTTCGCCAACAGTTTCTTCATTCAAAGTATTCCAGACCACACGCGAGTCAGTTTAGGTCTGAAAACTTTGAAGGGGGTCTTGTAGACGGTAAAAAATACCTCTATGGGTTTACAGGAAATGCGCATACAAGAAGAACTCACACGTTCAGTTCTCTAGCGCGGGCCTAAACTGCGCAGACGTCAGATGTACTCAAGTCCAGGTTAACCTAACGATCGGCTCGCCTGCACGAGTTAAGATCGGTTAGAGTAGTGGAAATTCGCCTTCAGCCCAACTCGCCTGCCCGAGTCCGAAGTCGAATCTGCCCACAAACCTTGAGACCATCAGTACAGCTGGATATCCGCTACCCCACGTGCTGAGATGGGCCTTCCCATCCCTCTCGACCCGAAGGAAGAGAGCACAGTACCCCAAGACCGTCAAACGGCCGCTCACAGTACGCACAGCACGAAGGACTGGACAGGTGTCGAGTCGGACTGAGCATTCATAAATGCGGCTCACCTCAAGTTGTCTGAGTCAGGAACTGGATCCGCCGGCACTCGGCAAGTTAGCCACATACACTCGAGTGCTGTACACCTACTTCGCCGCCTCTCCTGACCGGAAAAAGGAAGACATCGTGCTCAAAGCACGCCGGACGGTTGCGCACAGTACGAATGATCGGACAGAACACCCCATCAATCTGTGAACTCATAAATACGGTTCATTAATGTTGGTCAAGTCCACTCGAATAGCGGACGCCCGTTGCCTCATATGCAAGGATAGGCCTTCCCATTTTAGGTGATGCGACATAAAGCACAATCCCCCGAATGACCATTCATGGTATCGAGGGGCAGCTAGACGTCTCTGAAGAAGATATGGTCACATCCTATAATTCAAGGAGCAACCACGCTGTCTCTCCGTTACTTAAGGACTTCTTCCAGCCACGAAGAAGGGGTTCAAGCTCAGTTCAACTTTTTCTTCCAAGTCAAGAAGAAGAGACTCAACTGTTCTAGCTATTGAGCAATCCGTTCATAGTAAAGATCAGCTGATTGAACCATAAGCTCTCTGCATAATCTTTGCATTGCAGCGCCACTGCCTAGTTCCGAGCTCCGATCGCCGGCGAACTAAGCAGACTCGAACTCAATTGCCCCGAGCTTCTACTGCGTACTGAAGCTCCCTAGCAACCTTGTTCAAACGGTCCAAGGGAAGCAGACTCGACACGAGCATCGAGCGAAGCGTCCTACAGCCACCTAAAGATCCCGCACAAACAAAGAGGGCCTTCCCTCTGCTTCTGTTGTAAACATTTGATTTGTTAGTTTGTAATAAGCTTTCTTATAAATACAAACGAAACTCCCTTTTTCGGGAAATCAAATTTTCACCCTACAATGCTCTCGAATGGAAACTCCTCTCTTCATCTTGAATTGGTAGAACCTTTTCTTCAAATGAAGCCTATTCTCAATGCTCTTTGTCAAATATTTTTCATTTAGCGTTTCCCACAACCTTTTTGCCGATGTCTCGTTCATCACATCATAAATGAGATCCGGCGTCAAGCATGACCGAATCACCCCACAAGCCCTACTGTGCATTTTCTTCCAAACCCTATCATCAATCTCCTCGGGTTTCTCTTGAAACTCAAGAGTCTCCTCTAAATTTTGTGCATCTAAGGTGTCCATTATATGACACCTCCATAAACCGAAGTTAATCTTGCCGTCGAACTTTGGGACATCAATTTTAGTGTTATTGATGCTCAAATTTTGGATCGCCTTTGTCAAAGCCGACCCCGATGTACTAGTAGCACTTGAACTAGCCCTGCTTGTATCACCCATATTGTAGATCTACTCTTCAAACAAGAACCCAACAGTGAATCCTTCGAACAAAACTCCCAAATCCAACCCGGAGCTCTGATACCACTTGTTGTGCGCCGCGGAAGCTCCAAATAGACAATACAAAAGCACACACAAGAACAATAGTAGACCACAGTGCACACAAGACAAACAATCACAGCAAGAACACAAGATATACGTGGTTCGGCAATGTGCCTACGTCCACGGGGCAAGGAGGGGGAAGCTTTACTACTCAAATCAAAGGGAAATACAAATTAGGGTTACAAATCTTACCCAAAACCCTAGAATAAGACCAATAGATCTCTCCAATAGACTCCAACAATAGAAGCCCTCAAAATCCCCTATCAGCAGCTCAAAATCGCCCCAAGCCTTACCCTAGAAACAAGTTTAGGGTTTAAATACAACTCACAAACGAAACGGGTCTGGAAACAGAACCCAGCCCGAATCCACAGCGTCGGTCGACCGGACCGGTCAACCGCGATCCATCGCAGTCGACCGACCCGGTCGACCGCCCTCCTTCCCGAAGCCAACCAAAAATTCCAGAGAGATCGTCGGTCGACCGACCCGGTCGACCGACACCAATGCTGAAGCCCAGTGAGTCTTGTGCACGAATGCGGTCGACCGGTCCGGTCGACCGCCGCCCTGTTTGCCTGAATCTTCACCTGTCAACCTCCCTCTGCTGCTAGTTCCACATAAATAATTGAGGCTCACTCGCAGGAGACGTGTGATTGCAGCCAAGGGAAACAGCCAATTTCAACAGGTTCAAGCTATACAAACTGTCCAAAGTACTGAAGGACCCACCCACGGATAATTATGTAGAAATAATAGCCATATTACTAAACTAAGACGCACCCACCCACAGACTTCTCAAAAAAAATCTCAATATTGTCAAATGATCAATTCTCAGCCGAATTCAGACTCCAAAGACTCAAAGGCTCAGCTAATTTGGGTCCAATTCATGCTAAAAACAAGTTTGAGCGTAGAATTAATTGCAACCTGATGTCCATTCTCAAGTGCAGCAAGTAGCAGAAGGCTGAATCGTGATCCCCTTCTCCCTCTCCAAATCAAATTTGAATTCATCCCCTTCTCCCTTCTCCCTCAAAGCCTCCGGGGTTTTATGGGGGGATTGTTCTTCTCTTCTCAAAGTTTTCAACGAGTGTTATACGTTCACCATATCCGACACTCGGCTAGCATTTGTCCCGCAATCTAACTCAATTTGCTTGCAGGTATAAATGCACCTCTTGTTCGGACTCTCAAGAAGATCTGGGCTACATCGGTGATCAACTTCTTAATTAGCACGGTGCATCAAAGTTTTCCAAACTCGTCGAAGCTACAATATTTGCTGGCTTGTAGTGTATTTCCTCCTAAGTAAACTTCTTAATTAACAGCATACAAAGGTAAGTTTGAACCCGTCGGTTTGTTACTTAAACTTTGTACATTTCACCCTTATTTTACTTGCCGCTATCAGCTAGTGTTTTTGTTGGAACAAATCCGGGGCTCAACAGAGCAAGGTTCCAACGAATAGTAGAGCAGAAATAATGAAATGAACACACAGATTTACGTGAAAAAACTCCTAAACGAATTGGGGTAAAAACTACATGTAAGGATAGAAGAATCCACTATACGGAAAATTTACGAGTTACAATCTCTCTTTTCAAGGAGAAACTCTCTCTAATTTTTCTCTCTTTCTCTCTCCCTCTCCCTTTCTTTTCACTTTTAATTGGAGACATCAGAACTTAGCGCCAGTGAGAGCTATATATAGGTGAGCTAGGGGTTAGGTGCGCATTGTTGCTAAAATAACATTAGTGGGCTTGTGGGTAGTTGGTTTGTCGGATAGGTGATTACTGTAGATACATTAACTTTCCATCAGTTTTCCCTCAAACACCAGAAGCTATTTAGAGGAGGAGATTTATTTGAATCCACATGGCCAGTAGGGAAAACACTCTGCTGGGATAAAAAGAAAGACTGGTACTAATTAATTAAGAGTTCATACTTAGAATGGATTACTGAATAATACCATGAACATACATTTATCAAATCAATGCGAAATAGCACTTTATATATAAGGTCATAATTAATGTAAGCAATACAAAATAGAACCCATAATGATGACACGAAGCGACGGCATCACTTATGATGCAGGCAATATCCAGATGGGTGTAAGTCCCGAAGGCTGAAGACGAGAGCAAGGCATATAAACTGATGTGCATCCTTCCTCCAGGTCGAAACAATACACACGCTTATCATTAGTTTCTACATAATATATGCAATCTCCCTTGACGCCAAGTTCACTCGCAGACCACGACGCTGAAGAATCATCACATCCTAATAGGATCACCCTCCCGCCAATACTGTAAACTGTATCCCATGCTTGTCTCGACGAGTCTCTCTTCTTGACCGAAATATGCGTGGTTTTATTTGATTTGTGAGCCCTTTTAAAGCAATCAACTGAATACATCTCGCCGAAAGATTCAACCAGGTATGATGTTCTTGTAGACGCCCCAACGGGCCAATGAATATTCAATGGTTCCAATATATTTATTCGAGGGTTTGGGGAGCAATCAATTGTTGCAAAGTTATCTTGCAACGTAAGACCATAGAACTTTCCATCATAAGTTGCAACATTTGAAAGATAGTTATCTCCGAGGTTGTACTTGTAAAGAGTCCATTTTCTATCTCCATCTTGACAGAAGAAGAGTAATCTTTTCCCCATGTCAGCGCATAATACCGTGCAATTTTCATCTGTTGGAGAAGAGGATAAGGTGCATGTAAGGTTGGTGACAGGACTAGCTTCCTGTTGCAGGGAAGGTAGGTTTTTCTTCGACATAGTGAGAGGGTCGAATAAGCAACAGTACTGTTTACCGTGTGGGTGAACAATTAGCATCCATCCCTGAGGAGTTGGAAAACACATGCCATTTTGCATCTGTTCAATATTCCGAATATAACATCCTTTAGAAAGATTGAAGAAGGTTTGATATCTTTGCTTCTTCATTTCATAAAAGAAGATGAGGCATGGGCTAGACTGAGCTTTATTAATTGACACTTATTCATCCGGTTTCTTTTCTTTTTCCATATCTGCACAAGTTCTCGAAACTTATTATACCAGGATAGTCTGGAGCTTCTGAGAATCCCTATAAAGGAAAACATATAACATGGAGTCACACGCATAAACATAGTTAAAAACTTAAGCTCAATTTAAATCATAAATCAGTAGTAGACGTGAACATGTCGAATGTGAAGAATTAGACTTCTAAATCTTTTATAATGAACGTTACGGTTCTAAACCATTAATCAAGGACTCATATAAATGACAGCCGATTAATGTTATCTTCATGCAAGAATTTTCCTTTTAATATATATATATGGAGAGGTTCTAATAAAAACCTAGAGAACTAAAAACCTATCCTAACCCTCCAATCTATCTAATCCAATGGCCTAGATTTCGATGGCAGAATTGTAAATATAGACAAATTTAATACACTGCATTAATGTGAAAAGGGTAAAATTGGAACAATTCATTGCATTAATGGTGACTGATTACATTGGAACAATGATACAAATTTAATACACGTCCTTTAATACTAGAAAGTAGTTTATCAATAGTCTAGTTTAACACTTCTCTTCTTTTTTGGATAACTTTAACACCTCTTCTAAAAATATATAAACATACAAAATCTTCATATGAGAGGATGTGTGTATAATTTGGGACTCTTATTTAATAGTGATTCAAATTAAATATTAAACTTAAAGGATTCATTTTATAGTTTGTTAAATAAAAAACAAGCAAATAAATTTGTCTTTTATTTTAAATACAGTTTATCAATAAAAATGTATGGCCTTCAAGGACACCGACGCTTTTGTTTTTAGTAATATAAAAGTAGTTTAAGAATTCTAGTTAGATATCACTACCCTTTTAAAAATATATGAATGTACCACATCTTCATATATCATATTTTGGGACACCTTAGTTACTAATGAAGAAACCGCGACGAGTTTTGGTGAAGAACAGGTTTTTAGGACACATGGAACAGATTTGGAGCTGCACGGTCGACTGCGGCGCAAGGCCGGTCGACCGTGAACGTGCACAGGCTCAGAGTAGGAGTCTGTATCCGGGTCGACCGCCGTGGTCGACCGCGAGACCCTGTAGTCGATTTTTGGGCTCTGTCGTTTGTCACGGTCGACCGCCAGACCCTGTAATCGAATTACAGGCTCTGTCGTTGGGAGCAGTCGACCGTGGCGGTCGACCGCGTAACGGATCAGGCCCATGTTTGGTTTCCTGTTCTGAATTAGATTTTGAGTTGGTATAAATATCAATATACGTTTCTAGGGTTTCTAAGGCTAGAGTTTGGGATATTTGGAGCATAAAAAAGAGGTATTTTCTGAGCTATTTGTTTAGGGTTTTGTTTGGAGAGATTAAGAGCTTTTTGGTGAGATTAGTTTGTTCCTTTGAGTGATTTATAATCTCAATTTGTACTCCTCTTCTCTATTAGTGAAAACCCCATCCCCTTCTTGCCCCGTGAACGTAGGCAATTACCGAACCACGTTAAAATTGGTTTGTTCTTGCTGTGATTGTGCTTGTTTATTATTGGTTGTGATTTATCTCGGGTTATTGTTGGTGTCGCTTTGAAGCTTCCGCCGTGTACAACAATTGGTATCAGAGCTTCGGGTTCGGCTTGAGGCTTGTTTGAAGGATTCTCTGAAAGGATTCCTATTTGAAGTGTTAGATCGACAACATGGGTGAAGCAAGCACATCGGGATCGTCTCTTACAAAGACGATACATAATTTGAGCATCAATAACATGAAGATCGATGTTCCAAAATTCAACGGCAAGATCAACTTCGGTTTGTGGAGGTGTCAAGTGATGGTCGCCTTGGATGCATAGAATTTGGAAGATACTCTTGAGTTGCAAGAGAAACCTGCTGATATGGAAGATAAGGTTTGGAAGAAGATGAATAGTAAGGCGTGTGGAGTTATTCGGTCATGCTTGATGCCGGATCTTATTTATGAAGTGATGAACGAGATGTCGGCGAAGAAGATATGGGAAACACTCAATGAAAAGTATCTTACTAAGAGCATTGAGAATCAGCTTCACTTGAAGAAGAGGTTTTACCAGTTCAAGATGAAGAGGGGAGTTTCCATCAGGGAGCATGCTAACAACTTCACGAAGCTACTTTCAGACATGGCCAATGTTGATATCATAGTTGAGGATGAAGACAAGGCGATGCTACTTTTGTGTTTGTTATCCGAGGATGATTATGGTACTTTTGTCCTAACTATGATTAATGAAAAAACTATTGTTAGCTACAAGGAGGTGACCTCAGCATTGGTGAATTATGAGTTGAGGAAGAGTGTTGATGAGTCCTCCGAGAAGGCATCGGGAGATGCATTAGTAGTTCAAGGTCGTGGTTCAAACCGAAGCAGGAGGTCACAGTCTAGAGGTGCACATCGTGGGATTCGTAGGAATCAGTGTGTTTTTTGTAAAGAGGATGGACATTGGAAAGCTGAATGCCCAAAGTTAGATCGAGCTGAGAAGAATAAGGGGAAAGCTGTACAAGCTTCAGAGGTGAATGTTGTCAAGACTAGTGGTAAAAATTCATATTCGGATTCTTCGGGCTATTCGTTATCCGCACTACCATCAGTTTGTGATGCCGACTCTATGGAGTGGATGTTGGATTCGGGTGCTTCTTATCACGTTTACCTTAGAATGGATTGGTTCTCCAGCTCTCAGGAGTTGGAAAGAGAGAATGTTGTGCTCATGGGTAATGGACATACATGCTCTATTGGTGGTATTGGTACTGTCCAGATTAGGATGAGTGATGGGATGATGCGAGAGTTGGATGATGTGAGGTTTGTTGCTCAATTGAAGATGAACATCATTTCACTTGGAGCTTTGGAGGCAGGCGGCTATAGGGTGACTTTGGTGGATGCACGCTTGAAGGTCACATTGGGGTCCATGATTGTGATGAAGGGCATCAGAAGGAGCAATTTGTATTATTTGCTCTGAAGCACGGTGATTAATAGGGAGCTGACGATTTCATCAGATTCGGCTAGACTGTGGCGTTGTTTGATGCTGGGTTATTTGATTGGTAATGTCATGCATAGGTTGTTGAGGAGTGCTTTGACCTGCTGTTGAAAGTTCTGTGAACCCATTGGTATGAGCCAGAAGACTGAGGTGGAGTTTGGCACTTCTATCCATCATTCGAGGGGTCTTCTGAGGGGTGTTCATTCAGGTATTTGGGGGCCTTCCAAGAGAGTATCATTGGGAGGTAATAGGTATGTGATTTCAGTAGTTAGGGATTGCTCTAGGCATTGGTGGGTTGCAACCAAGTCCCATTGGTGTGAAATCCTAGAAGCCCACAACAGATGGAGGAAGTGTGTTGGTATAAAGGTAACCGGACGTTCTGATTATAATAAGGGTTCTTTCTTGCGTTTGTGCCGAGCTCACGGTGATTGGAGATACTTCATTGGTGTGGAAACTTTGAGGCGACGTGATGAGATGGCAGATTTGGGGAGCTGTTCCTTTCTGGAGGAGGATAGGCGTTGTCGAGCATTGACATTGGTGTGCGGGCTATGACATGTTTGGGCCATCGTATGTATAGGTTGCCGACTACTACATGTAGAGATATGGGATTTGATGGAGCTGCTTCAGATTCTGGGTTGCGTCGGTTGTTTGGCTACCCAGTACTTTGTCACATCGTGGATGTGAGATTTGATCCGATAGCACATTTAGAAGTCAGAGGAGTGTTTGATTATCAGGGATTGGCTTTTAACATTGATCTGAGCAGGTATGTCACGTTTGACTCTCGGCAGGTGGAGAGTGGTGATCAGATCATTAGGACATCACAGCGGGTGGAGAGTGATGCTACTCCATATTGGATAGAGACTCCAGATCATACTGCATCATTTGGGATTCTAGCTGATGTGACACAGATTGGAAATCATGTTGATTCGGATGCAGATGATAGGTTGATCGATTCGAGTGTAGCTGATAGATAGAGTCTGGATATGGCCATTGGTTCATCTCAGGTGGAGATGTTTGGATTGTTTTAGTTTAGGGCCATTGGAGGTGCTATCAGCCGCAGACTTGATCGTGATGTTGGAGAAGGGTTGCGAACTCTTCTATTGGATTGAGGCCTTTGGAGGCCATTTGGGTGAACTACGTGAAGGCTTGATTCTTTGGACAAGAGGATACGTAGGCAGTCAGTTTTGATGCAGCCGATTTGGTGAGAGACATCGACGTTTGGGAGAGTGTTCACACTCCATTTTGGGTCTCGACTTGTTGTGGATTGAGTCTGTTGTCATGAGTCCGTTGCCATGACGTACTGGACGTAACAAGTGAGATATTTGGTTTGGTTGGTGTCGGTTTAGTTTTGAGAGAAACTTCACCGAGGTGGAGAATTGAAGAAACCGCGACGAGTTTTGGTGAAAAACAGGTTTTTGGGACACAGGGAACTGATTTGGAGTTGCGCGGTCGACCGCGTTGCAAGGCCGGTCGACCGCGAACGTGCACAGGCTCAGAGTAGGAGTCTGGATTGCCGCGGTCGACCGCGAGACCCTGTAGTCGATTTTTGGACTCTATCGTTTGTCACGGTCGACCCGCCAGACCCTGTAATCGAATTACAGGTTCTGTCATTGGGCGCGGTCTACCGTGGCGGTCGACCACGTAGCGGGTCAGGCCCATGTTTGGTTTCCTGTTCTGAATTGGATTTTGAGTTGGTATAAATATCAATATACGTTTCTAGGGTTTCTAAGTCTAGAGTTTGGAATATTTTTATAATCACATTTTATTACAATTTTATACCCTCATTATCTAGTTTATATGAATAAATTTATCACTAATAATTATTTTTATCTTTAATTGCAGGTTAATCAAAAATAAAAGCCTAATATCTCTTCTCTCAACAAAGCCCACTAATTAAATGAAGAACTCAAGCATAAAAGCCCAAAAGAAGAAGAAATGCCAAAGAAGCCCAAGCCCAAAGCATAAAAGAAGAAGAAGCTGCGGATTGCAATTGCAGCGCACTGGGCATCGATGCCAGCATTGATACCCCTATCGATGCTGGTATCGATGCCATCGTCATTCTGTTACGAATCTAAGGCTGAGATTCATGGTTTTTGAATAAGATTTCGATCCAATGGTTCTCATTCACTGATGTTTACTATAAATAGGGGTAGAGAGTGAGGGGTTAGGGGTGTAAAAAAATTTTGTAACTCCATTTGGAGAGGAGGGCCACTCTTGAGAAGACCTTCCAAATTTGTAACTTTTATTACAATTAATAAAATAATTTTTTCACCATTTTAAATTGTTCTTCTCTTTGTTGGACGATGAAGATGGAGATGAAGATTAATTTAGAGGTTTGTTTTCTCTTTTGTTTCTCTTTTATTGCTTATTAGTTTAGATTTATTTTCATGATTGTAGTTAGATTTTATTTTCTTGTTTAAATAACCAAGATGCTAGAACCCTCTTACCTTAGATTTATTTTATGCTTATAGATTTGATTTATTTCATGCTTATAGAGTAGATTTATTTTCTTGTATTTAATTCATACAATTTATTTTATAGTTTAGATTTTGCAATTTATTTTATAGTTAGATTTTAATTTCTTGCACTATTCCTATTTTATAGTTTAGATTTTGCAATTTATTTTATAGTTAGATTTTAATTTCTTGCACTATTCACCTTGAAGCTAGAACCCTCTTGGGTTTAGTTTTTTTAGTTAGATTTTAATTTCTTGCACTATTCACCTTGAAGCTAGAACCCTCTTGGGTTTAGTTTTTTTTTTCTTTGATTCGCCTTTAGGCTAGAACCCTCTAGGGAATCACCATTTTCTAAGAAGTTGATGCAATTCTAGATTACTCATATCTTTAATTGAATCCGCCATCTTTACTTTCTTGAATTTTATTTTCATTCTTGATTTTCCTTTTTGATTCTTGATTTTATTCATCACTCCTTATGAAAATCATTCATTCATTATCACATCCACTCTCACTTACATTTTTTTGCCTATTTACACACTATCACCTTCATTATCTCTCCACAATCACATTCACTCATCACTCCCATTTGTTACGCACACAACATAAGAACCAATTTTAATTTTCTCCTACAAAACACCTTTCTCGTGGGATCGATAACTTTTTATACTATAACTTGACACGGTTGTGCACTTGCAATATTTTTGGTACATGTTTATGCTGCATCATATTTGGAGCACAGAAAAGAGGTATTTTCTGAGCTATTTGTTTAGGGTTTTGTTTGGAGAGATTAAGAGCTTTTTGGTGAGATTAGTTTGTTCCTTTGAGTAATTTGTAATCTTAATTTGTACTCTTCTTCTCTATTAGTGAAAACATCATCCCCTTCTTGCCTCGTGGATGTAGGCAATTGCCGAACCACGTTAAAATTGGTTTGTTCTTGCTGTCATTGTGTTTGTTTATTATTGGTTGTGATTTATCTCTAGTTATTGTTCGTGTCGCTTTGAAGCTTCCACCGCGCACAACAAATAATTAGTCATATAACTTACTAATCTCAAATGGCATTGATTTTTATTGTTTGTGAAATGAAAAACAACTGGAAAAAATTGCTACAATAATTCCTTAAAGTAATTTATAAGTCAAAAAGATAAGATGAACATCTAGTTATATTAATATATAACATATAAATCTTAAAATACAAATTATTTGAGGGAAAGCATAACCTAACGATGCATCCACTAAGAATTATTTTTAAATAAGAGTTTTATCAATAAAAGTTGTATAATTTTTCGAACCACCGATAAAATTCTTTCTTTATTATACTTATTTCTTTTATTTAACATTAACCTCTTAAATTACTTTGAGAAATTTATTGTTTTAAGCGCATACAACACTAGTTAACTATTTTCATTGGTTTATCATGATGAATCTTCTTCAGCTGTGAATATTCCATTATTTTCCTAAAATTTTAATTATGCGCACGCACCAAAAACCACAAGATCAAAGAAAAGTAGAAACTATGAGCAAGAACAGTCCAAGTTTAGATATGAATATGTTAGGTAACTCCATGCAGTGGCGGAGCTTGAAAAAATAATTTGGGGGGGGGGCGAAGTTACATAATAAACTCATAAATACTTAATTCATTCAAAATAATCACCAATTCAATGTTATATAAACATCTAAAACTTTGCACGCCGAGTTTTCATCTTATATATATATATATATATATATATAAGCACAAAGGCTTGATGGGAAGAATATTGTTCCTATTAGAACGCTGAGCCTTTCAGGACTCCTCGGAAGATTTTAGGACCATAAACAAAGCTCTGATTTCCTATGTTCCCTAGAGGTCGCAGTTTTTGTCGGGTCCAAGTCATATGAAGTAAAAACAAAAGTACGGCCCACTAGCATATCCCATTGCAAAAGGCCCAGAAAGCTTGTCACTTCCACAACTCAAAAAAACCGGCCAGCGATCAGGGGGCGTATAGTAGTCGAACGTATTCAGTTACTTACGTTGGGGTTTAGAGAGAGACTAAACCGAAATTTGACACTTATGTTCGGTTTTAGAAAAAAATTCCATCGGTTTAAAAATATTTGGAACCACAATAACAGAGCTGAAGGCTCTCAGCATAACTTTCCAGAACTTATGATTGTTCAAGATAAATAGATAATTCGTACTAATATTTATATGTATTTTAATTAACGTGTTATAATTAGATAATTGGTACTAATATTTATGATAATTCGTACTAATATATTATAATTAGCGTGTAAAGTCAACGATGTCACAAATTTTCTCATCGGATTGAGACAGCGTGAACGAACGAAAAGGTTGAAGTAGTAATAGCCTTGTTATCTAGCTAAAAAGTTCTCTATCATCTAGAAAATTGTCATAACTATAGGTAATATGAAAGAAGAAAATAACAGGTGAAATAAGAAGAAGAACATATATGAAGACTCGAGCGTGGATTTGTAACAAAGAATTCGGTTAATTCGAGAAGGTTTGATTATGATTATGAGACACCGGAGATGATATGTTTGATATACAGAATTGAACTAAATTTACCTTACACGTCAATAATTCCCGCGGCACTCATGTGGTATCCTAAGGCTATGTTTGACTTGAGAGAAAGAGAGAGGAAAAAAAAAGAAAGAGAAAGTAAAAAAGAAAGGAAAAGAAAAAGAACAACCACCACAGTTCTTGTCTACAGTTGGAGCAGGGGGAAGCACGCTTGTGTTGATCTTACAATGGTGTCTCCGTTGGTGGGGTTTGGTAATGGAGAGTTCAAGGTTGGGCATGCAGCGGATAGAATGGCAGAGGCCAAGGTGAGCAAACATGATCAAGCTTGCAAGGACAACCACCGCAGCTTCATCACATTCGCTTTCGACACGTTTGGTTTCCTTGCAGCTGATGCGGTGGATTTCCTCAGGAGGGTTCAGAAATTCGCGAATAAGAATGTGGCGACGGCAGGGTCTACTGAGTATGTGTTTCGTAGGTTAGGTTTTACAATTCAGAAAGGATTAGCGGCGCAACTTGTTGCCCGCTTGTCATCATCACATGTGTAATATTTTTGATTAATAATATAATTTTTTAAAAAAAAGAAAAAGAAAATAATATTCTTTTTATTGTTTGGTTAGAAAAAATATTGTAAGGAAAGTTAAGAAGAAAATCCATAAAAAAATTAATTTCTCTTGTTTGGTTACCTTTCTGAGAAAAAGAGTAAGAAATTATCACAACATAATTTTAATTCATACTTTTTGGAATTAGATTTAGATTTTAAATAATTTACAAAAAATAATTAACAACCAGGAGCACAACCACAATTCCACTAATTAAAAAACAACATTTCTCACACATAATATTTGTAGAAATAAAGGTCAATGAAAGAACCAAAACAAATCTAAAGTAAATGTCATGATATTCCTAATATAAAGTATAATCAATTTCTAGTCACAAGTCTATTACAATCAATTTCATATAAAAATCTTAACCAACAAAGTCTATTACAATCAATTTCATATAGAAGATCTTAACCAACAAATTCTATTACAATCAATTTCATATAGAGAATATTAACCAAAGTGAGAGAGAGAAATATGCGAAAGTCTTTGGTTTTTGACTTTAGTAAGCCCATCAAAACATCAATCTCGCATCCTTCATCCCCTGAAATTAATTCAAAAAAATTCAAATAAGTAAAATATGAACATCAAAAACCTATAAAATGAAGTCTTAACATTCTTTTAGAAGCAAAATGAAACTACCAATCGTCGTATCATGGTTCTTTTTTTAAGACTAATCATCAAAAATGATGGAAGTGACTAATCATCGTAATGTTAAGTTTGTCCCAGAAACATGTGGCTTTATGTTCTAATCTTGTGAAATTTAATGAATACTTCCAAATGGAGAGATAACTTGAAGGCATGCTTATTGTAAATCTGTACATAAATCAGTATGGGAGAAAAGAATTTCAAAGCAATAAACTCAGAACTAGAAAAAATTTACTGTAGAACGCAATGTAATAGTGACATTCTATAATCTTTTTAATTTCATAGTGTTCCTGAGTTTGCAAAGCAACTATTTTTGGAGCACTTTTTGGTAAACTGTCCATGCTATCCTATCTTGTAAGATGTCATGCAGATCTCAACTCATAAGCATCCAAAGTTGAAATAGATCACCAAATAGATGGCTATACAAAGTTACTAATCTCAAATACATAGATGACAGTTTAAAAAAAGAAAACAATCATGTAATGGTCTCGCCAGGAGCATAACATGAACATATTCAAAATTAAAATTAACTGCAAAGCCTTCAAAAGAGATATGTTGTAATAGGAGCTTAATTATTTGTGACCCAGTTAGTTGATGCTAAATAGTGGAGACATTTACAAATAAAAGGGTATATATTATCAGTAGCAACTAAAATTTGGAGGGTCAGTTAATTTATTTTCAGAATGTAACATTAAGCTCAAAGAGTTCGAGCCACAGATACATGCATACATGCACACTCATGTGCACGCATGCGTGCAAGCATACATGCACAAGTATGCATACATATATGCACAGGCATATACACAGCCTAAAATAGAATTCCAACCCAATCAAACAATATAATCCACAACTCACACTATAGGTATTGAAGCGTGAAATCAGCATACTGATGGCTTCAACAAGTCAGAGCAACAGACGATATTCACTTATTTCATGCGAAGGGAAAATTATCTGGATACTCTTCTAGCACCCACAATATACTCCTCTAACAGAGACAAACAAAATATATAAGACATATGAAATCAATTCGTGTTCATGTTGTTACTACTTCATGCAGTGCATAGAAGGTGCTCAACTAGGAACTAAACAATTACAAGTACTCTTCCTTTCCTAAGATACAAATCCATGCCACATAAGAAGGTTATTTTCAGTGCAGACCGTAGATTGGTTTTTCTTTTGTTCAAGGTAAAAACTGCCCACGTGACTGCACTTTAAAGATACAAGTCAAATCATGTTCATTTAATTTGATCCTCATGAAAGCAAACTTCATAAGTCAATAGCAAGGAATCATCTAATTTTTGTTCCAATATGGCACTGATCCTCATGAAAGCAAACTTCATAAGTCAATAGCAAGGAATCATCTAATTTTTGTTCCAATATGGCACTTATCCATAACTCGATCCTATGCCTAAGTCAATAGCAAGGAATCATCTAATTTTTGTTCCAATATGGCACTTATCCATAACTCGATCCTATGCCTACCAAAGGCAAGCTGTCACTTTGCTGAGTAAGTCGCTCCATAAGTAAGTTCCTATATTCATCTTTTTGAGCTAAAATAGATCTATCTACATACTCTACTTGGTGGATGTTAGTTACCATAATAGCACTTACATATGCTGCATATATAACCACAATCCCTGCTAAACATTTTATCTTTTTCCTTTGTACTGCTCATTCATCATCTTCTTTTGTCTACAAATTCAAACACTTCCTCTAGTAAGAACGTCACAAACTAAACTCTAAAGTTCATAGTCAAAGGTAAAGAAGGGGTGAAATCTCACTGAACTATAACATTTATATTTTCTAACAATGTCACTACAAATTCTTAATCTCACATTGAAATAAGAATTAGCAGAAAATTTAAAGATTGAAAGATGGAAATTTAAGGATTGGAACTAAATTTTGAATTTTTAATGTGAATATGCTAGTAGCAGGCACAAATCAAGATTGTCCTTGAGATAGGCAATCATCATTTACTATTCCAGGACCCAAATGAAATCATGTAAAAATGAACGAGAAACAAGGTTCAAAGTTCCATGAAGGAATAGAAAATTGTGGAATTGTTACTTGCCTAGTATTCAAGTAAAATCCACGATTTCAAACATCATATCTCAGATTGGGAATCCTACACGTTCACATCATATGCATATATATGTGATCATCATATTTTACCGGATATGATTATCTAGTTCAAGCTAATAGATTGTTTTCCTATTCTCAGGTTAAACAACTACGAGGTCTAGTTACTATCCAATCGGTGATTTGTCAACAAAATCTTAACAGAGTAGGCCTCTGTAAAATTAGTCACCTTATTTGACTATTTCAGGACCCAAATGAAATCATGTGACTACAATTAATGTATTGATAGATAGGTCTTTAGGTCTGCTTTCAAATGGAGAAAGTTTCACATCAATCTGCAATGTACACAGAAAGTTATAGGCATTTCTCTACAGCATGTACATATGTACAGCATTTTCCAACTCAGTCACTTTGACGGGAGAAACCAAGCATTCATCTGAGTCTAATTGTATCGATGTAAAGGTTGTATCAGTTATATTCATGATGCCGCAAACGGCACATCAATCCGATATGTAGAATAGAAGTTATGGTTGGTGTTCTTTGTTGTGTAAACCTATAGGAACCATACATATCAATCAACTTAATTTCTTTTCGTTTGAGAGTATGAAAAAAAAATTGTTTCATGGATGGCACCGAAATGTTGTAAATTCATAAACAAATGTTCTTTCCTAAAGTTTCAAATACTAAAATCTCCTCTTATATCAATGCTAATCATACTCAAACGTTTCTGATAATATAACCCAAAACTCAAGTTGCCAATGTACATGTTGAAGAATCTACAAATCATATATATATATACAAATTCTGAATATTGATACTAATTAAAGACAGAATGTCAATAGACATTAGTGAACCTCTGCAAGAAATCAAAAGTGAATAATGTCAACAACTACTACTTCAAAAAATGCTTCCTCCATTGCCATTTATCCCAAGTTTAGAATACAATAACAGCTCCCAAATTTAATATTGAGCAAAAGAAGCAATTGACCCAAATGTAGTTGAATCCTGAATGCAACAGCTCTCTTTAAGATATTGAGAAAAAGAAGCAAGTAATAATCTACAGACAAAGGAACCCTCTACAGGGGTCTTGAATATAAATTGACAGTAAGAAATGACAGCAACAAATGCACACATATTTACATTCAGAATGAAGGGCCAGTAACCTCAGTATACGAGCAACTTACCAAACCAACGTATCAGTTATTTTCATCTGCTTAGGTTTCAGATTAATTTACTAAAACCAGATAATACTCAATAATCAACAACCACCAAGCAAATACCCAATAAAAAGCGAGGTTAAAATCAATAGGCCCCCCTTAGCTATGATCACAACATAGATCAAATAAGGGTTGAAACCTCAATTGTACTAGTTGCAACTATAATATCTAATACCATAAAAAGCGAGTTTTTCTTTGCTAGATTTATTTTCATAGGAGAGTGATCTGAGAGGAGAACTCGAATCTTCAGCAAATCTGAGACAATCCAATCAGATCGGAGAGCTATAGTATCGCTTTGCTGTCGAAAACTGAGAAGTTGAACAACGGTTTGATTGGCATCGGACTGAGATTTGATCGGCGTCGAGAGTTTGGTCGGTGTCGAACTAGGGTTTGATCGAGTGAGAGAAGAGAGAGAGGAGAGAACGAGGCGAAAGAGAAAGAAGACGGACTCCAGTTTTGGAGGGAGAGGGGAGAGATCGGGATCAGGTTGGGACGCGACGAGCAAGGCGACTCCGTCTCTCTCCCTCACTTTCACTAGGGCAGCGGAGAGAAAGTGGAAAAGAAAAAATATATATCGGTTTTCCTACAGTGAAAATTATTTTCTTTTTCCTTTTTATTTTCTTTTAAACCAAACAATGGAAACACACTTTCTCTTTTATTTTACTTTCCTTTCTCTCCCTTTCTATCAAACCAAACAGAGCCTAAATGAAAATGGGTAGAGATATTAGTTTATTATTCTCAAGGAAATTCTCTTTCAGAAGGTATCAAATTACAACGCCTGGTTCTTGCCCAGCATGATTGCCAATTGAAAGAAACTTCACCGTTAACTTCAAAATCATGATTTTTTTTCTTTACCATCAAAGCTATAAGTAGGAGTACAAATTTGTAGCTAAGGGTGACTGGAAAAAAAATGAATGGTGCTTCAACGCAAAGCCTAAAGATAAGTGATAACATCCTTTGATCAGAAGCAGGTTAATGAAAAGACGTGAATTCGCCGTTTCCCCCTTTTTAGGTTATATCAAGCTCCATATCTAAGTTCATCACGTAGGGCCTTCGCTCTAGAATAGTATCTCTCTGCTGCATCAAATGTAAGGTTTTACCTATATCTCAAATTTCAGGATAAATTACGTATTTAGTTTCCTGAAAAGTTTCAACAGATATAACAAGCACAAAGAGGTTATTTCTGACCATGTAAATAAGGATCAGATGCTAGAACTTGTGGACTCTTTATTAATATAATATTTACTTCTGTCAGTACTACAAAAATACTTTGATGGAAATTGCAGCCTAATGCTAACACCTTTTAGTATCTTGTATCAAAAAATTTCGGAGGATGGAACTAGGTTGAGTAAGCCCTTCAAACTTCATTCACATACTCGTCATGTTAATCATTATATGCTAAAATATATATTAGGTAGTCCTCTCGATGAGTTATGGAGTACATCAAATTACAGATTTAACCCTACTCGGACAATACTAAAAATCCTATGCAATTATGGGAAGGCCCTTTCTTGCTCATATTTGTCTTGGCCGGGGATTAGGCACCAGCTCCTGGACCTAAAGGGTCAAGTCACGCTTATAACTACTTACAGAAAATTAGTACATTTCAACTGGATCTTCCTTATTTTAGAGTCCTATGTGATCGTAAAATGCTCTATGCGAAGGAAAAGTTTTGTAGGACATATGTAAGACCAACAATACATTATAGATCTAAATGTTGGGCAATTAAAAAACATGTGTGAAAATGAGTATATCAGAAATGAGAAAATATGACGGACATGTGGATATACCTAAAAGATTGGATAAGAAAATAGGTGCGGTTCAAATAAATTAGAGGTTGCTCTTATTGAGAAGAAAATAAAAAAAATCGACTGAGATGGTGCGTTGTCAGCGACGGAGACCACTAAATGCTCTAATTAGGAAAGTGATAAGATTAATTAAATATTAAAGAATAGTAAGAGGTAGTAGGCCTATAAAAACTTAGTTGAAAGTAATTAAGAAGAATAAAATTATAGTTAATTTAGTGGTGGAGGTAATCCTTAAAATAATTTGAGTTGGAAGAAAAAGATTCACATAGCCAAACCCAATAAATTTGGATAAAGGTTTTCTTGTTGCTGTAGTTATCTTGTCGACACCATAAGCTTATGAAGAAGCTAATCTACTAAAAAACATCTATACTACAGAATGAAAAGCATGAGCAATTACCTTCGGTTGAGTCAAAAAGAGTCCCCAACACAGTTAGTCCACAATTGCTGATAGAAGGTGTCAGTTCATCATCGAGTAAGATGTTGCTTGCCTTCGCATTCTTATGTCACTATTGGCGGAGAATATACGCAGTGCATAAGTCCATAAGCACATAACCTGTGGAGTCCATCAACAATGATAAAAGTAGGAACTAACAGAAAGCAACTAATAATGTGATAGAAGAACATTAATAATAATCTCCAACCAATGTTATCAATGATTCTTTCAGAGGGTAACTTGAGTGGTATTTCAATTGACTATTAAACTGCAATACTGAAAAGTTACTTTGTAATTATTCATTTGAAGAATATGTGCCCCATAGGGCAATTCCCTCCACGGTTTGAAACTGGTCTCATTTTCCTGGCATCCCCTTTTACCATATTTTACTGAATAATTCTTGGTTGTAAGTTCCAACTGTGTGTTCCTTTGTTGTTCACACAGTAAAAATCTAATGTTGAAATCAAGTCAACAGAACCTTCGATTGAAAACCTAGGAATGATTGTCCAGAGAACTGTTTTTGTACAATTACTTTTGTAGAGTTGGTGAAAAATCAGAGGTATGCCTCTGGAAGTTGGGCGGTCGACCGGCAATGGTTCTGCGGTCGACCGATATGTGCACACAATTCTTAGTGTGCCTCTGGACTTTGGGCGGTCGACCGGACGAGACGCTGCGGTCGACCGCGATTTGTCCAGACATATGCAGCCAGGGTAACCATGTTAACTTCTTAACAGTTAACATCTAAGAAAACCAAAAAAAAAAAAAAAGGAGAGGAAAGGACATAACATTATGTCCTTGTACCCTTCCATGATATAATGAAACAATTTTTACCCTTAATATCCAACTACTATATCATAACCGAGGAGTTGAAGTTGAAGTCAAACGATCTCCTCTATTAATCAGATGATGGAGACCTTAAGATCTTAATCTATGCATGACTAAGTTAATACTCCTTTTCATTACCTTTGTAATCTTTTTGGTCTAAACATTTTAAATTGGAGAAGGAACTCTAACTCAGTCAATCCTCTCACAGCACTAACTACTGGTTTGACATATAATAAAAGCAAACGAAATTTTGTCCACAACAGAAAATTTAGAGTTGTACTAAGCAGAATGCAACTCAAAAGTCTAAATATTTATCTTTGCACGGGGTGCATAAATCCTAGGTCTGCATATGAGATGGTTAAATTTGCCTACTTTTAGTTCTTAGAATCGTGACAAATGGGGGAGTACAGAAGGAGAAACTACTTGCACTTGAGTCATTTATCTGAATGGAAAGTTGTTGACATTAGTAATATATGTAGGGGGTTATGTGTAAGTTGTGTAGGGCCTATATAAGCCCAAGGAGATCTCATAATAGGGTTAGGAGTTGTAATTGATCATTGATTGGTATACGGAGTCTCCACGCCTCTTTCTCCTAACCGCCGGCTGACACGCCCCCCTCCGACCCTCCCCTCCAGCCGACTCGCCCCCTCCAGCCCCGACCCCCCTCTGCCGCTGCAGCAGACCCCTCTCCAGC
>NC_033800.1:50702270-50745634 GCF_001876935.1 Asparagus officinalis
TCTATCTCATTAGAGATCATGTGAAGATCATATGATCATATACTCACCAGCATTTTCCAGTGATATTTCTGTGAAAATTTGAAAAACTAACGGAGAAGTAGCATTAGCGTCGTCCCCATCCACAAATCGTCGGTCCCAGCAAAGCACCCCTCAACCCCAGGAACCTCTCCGATCACGGGCACTCCGTCCTCCGTGCACGGCAAGAAGCAAGCCTGCTCCGCCACCACCTCCGCCCCTCCCTCCCTCCCCAAATGGCTCAAAACCGCGCCCGCAATCTTATGCAACATCTCAATCGAACTCCTGCCGCCCACAATCTCTTCCGGATCATCCGGCACATAAGATAACTAAAGTAGAGAGGGTAAAAACAACAGTATCAGCATAAAATGGGAAGTAGCAAAATATGTATGGATAATAATCTCTCACAATTGGAGAGGACCCTCAAAACTGTTGTAATACTATGAGACTAAACACAACTCAGGAAGAGTTGGTCTTTGATTTAATAATCCAAAAAACACCGTCGGACTAATATGCACGCTAGCTTGTGTAATCCACACGAGAAGAATCTTTAGAGCAATCCACCCTTATTATCACTTCTCCATTGAGAACTTCTTTAGCAAGTCCTCTGCATACTTCCTCTGGCACAGAAATATCCCATCTTCACCTTGCTTTACCTCCAGCGTGGATGAAGGCGGCGGCAATGGGGATCGCAGGCGGCGGGCGTGGGCAGAGTGTGGAAGTGAGGGGAAGAGATGTGAGATGAGAAGAGAAGAGAGATCTCAGAAGAAGGAGGTGACAGTGACAAGTCTTTTGGGGGAGGAGCCAGGGTCACGAGAGATCTTGAGCAAATAAACCCTTGCTCACCCTGAATCGCTGACTATTCACGTTTTTTTTAGCTGAATGCGTACGCAGTTATGCGTACCTGAAATGCTCTGTGTATATATATATATATATATATATATATACCCAAGCCCCATGCACGTAACTCTGGCGTACGGACAGGGCCGACCCCGAGATTTGGGTTGCCCTAGCCCAATCCAATTTTAATTGCCCCTTATATTAAAAATTTGGTACGAACAATTATCCCCGTTTTCAAAGTTTTTTGTTAAAACAATTGTGTGCCTCTGGGAAATGAATTATGGGAAGAAATTATTCCGACACAAGTTAAAAAAAGGGTATTTGTCAGTTAGAAAACCTTGCTGCTCTTGTAGTATGAGCTCTTTTAACAGTAGAGCAAAAACTTTAAATTGTCAGTTAGAAAACCTTGCTGCTCTTGTAGTATGAGCTCTTTTAACAGTAGAGCAAAAACTTTAAAACTTTCTCCGAAGCGACAAAGGGTCTATTTGTAGTATGAGCTCTTTTAACAGTAGAGCAAAAACTTTAAAACTTTCTCCGAAGCGACAAAGGGTCTATCATAAAGAGAAAAAAGGTACATTTGGTAAAGCATCACTACTCCAAACAGAAGACAAAGCTAAAGCGGTAACATTGACACATTTCACAAAGGCTAAATGACACTTAAATACCAGAAATCATCCTCGTTTTAGAACTTAGATACTATGAGTTCTTTTTTTGGCAAATAAACACCGCAAGTTGTTCAAACTTGGCAGTTACTATCCTCAGGATCATGTAAACGTCAAAAAATTTAACTGAATGTTCCCTTGTGATTAAATTTGTAACTTTCTAACCATTAATATTTGTTAAACTTATCATTAAACACATCCTAACTCTAATTTAAATTATAATTTAATTAAGTGTTAAAAAAAGAATTTTGTATAGATTCAAAAACAAATTTAAGTATCTTTCCTTCCAAATAAATCCCTTCCAATTTTCTCAATCAAAGAACCAATCCTTATTCTTCTCCTTTTACTCAGAGCGGTCAAGCTTCCTTTTATTACCGAGTAGTCACAAATCGAGTAGGAAACTAACCTCAGGGAGCCACTTCTCGTTCTCGGCATCTGCAAGCACAAATAGAACCCAATCCTCATTCTCGGCCTCCAAATCAAGAACGAGGTCAAGCAGGGAGCTATAAAGCCTGCACTTGGGTGAGTAGAACTCGATCACTGTCGCCTCCTTCCCGCTCGCCAGCGCCCGGTGCTCGGCCTAGCCTTGCTCCTCAGGCGAGAGCTGAACCATAGGCGCCGACAGTCAAGGAGCGCGCTCTTGTTGAGGGTTTGGGTGGTGATGGAGGCTAGGGTTTGGAAGGATCTGAAGAGCCATGGCGGTTCCAGAGGGTCGCATGGGGTGGATGAGGCAGCGGCACTGCCTCCGACTCCGGTAAGGTCCCATGGGAGTATGTATGCCACCCGCTAGTTGCCCAGCCCCGGGGCTTGGTGGGCTTACCCTAGGGCCGGCCCTGCGTACGGAACGATAACTTGAGCACTACCGGAGACTCTTCGGGGTAGCTGCACCAGTCATTGGGTTGCGCTGCTGCAGAGGTAGATCATCCTAGCTATAGCTAGAGTCGTACATGCAGACGAGACCGAGGTATGTATGTTGCTAACGACTAACGAGAGCACGTAGCTTGTTGCTGCTGGGTTGTTGCTGTTCATTTTCCGGTGGGACGATCTTGAGCATGAACTCTACGTCGTCGTGTCGGTGGTATCTTTTCGCGTGGAGAAAAAGGGGTGAATAGGTATTGGGAGAAGAGTCACGCCCACCAACGTAGAAGCGATATCACCTGAGAGATAGCCTTAACTTTTGTTGTCACAAAAACACAAGTCAACCTCTATATTCTTGTTTCTCAAAGGAAACTAGAATAGATAGTAAAATTCTTGTTTCTCAAAGGAAACTAGAATAGAAAGTGAAATATTTCAACAAAGTAAAATATGCACTCTTCCTCTCATCGGTTCTAGGACTAAAATGTCAAGGGAACCTACAAGCAATAGTCAACACCCAGAAAACAGTAAATACATGAGATTTACGTGGTTCGACAAACCTGCCTACGTCCACGGGAGGGGTTGAGGGGAGATTCCACTATGAGAAGAACACTGACGACTTGTACAATCCACAAGCTCGTCTTAAAAAAAGATCTGATTTTTACCCAAAAGAAATTGATCTCTCTTTTGTAAATCCCTCCTTTTTCTCTCCTCAAGATCTCTCTTTTAGATCTGAAAAAAAACTCTCTTTTTCTCCTCTAAAAAAAACCCTCTGATTTTACCCTACAGCCGAAAATAATTTTTCAACCTCTCTGTCTTTTTTCGCAGTCTTTTTCCCTTACACGAAACCCTAAAAGAGGTTCCTATTTATAGGAACATGGCTGTCTCACGCGGCTCACCCTTTCACGCGAAAAGAAGCTCACGTGGGTGGCTTCGGGTTGTTTCACGCACATGAGTGGGTAGGCCCCCATATCCGTTCACAATCTCCACCTCGTCCATTATTTGATAAACCTCAAATTTTGGACGAACACCAGAAGAACATCGTGAACATCACCAGAGAGATCTGAACACCAAACCAGACCAAAACCAGGTCAAACCACCTGCGCCACTTTACCGCGGCTGCCTACATACCCTTCACCAGGATCAAGCTAAGCGTAGTTCAGATTTTATTCTCCATATAGTCTCCACCTTACCCCATCACCGCCCTAAAGGGCTATGCCCTCTTGGGCAAATCAACACGGGCTAATATGAAGCAAGTCCAAGCAATGCTTAAACTTGCTACCTGTGACCACTTTGGTTAACATGTCTGCGAGATTCTCATTCGTGTGCACCTTCATGAGAGAAATATCACCTTCCTCTATGACATCCCGCATGAAATGATATCTGACATACTTGGTACAAGCATGATGAACTTGATTCTTCGCTAAGTGAATCGCACTCTACCACAAGTTCACGTTCTCCTGCTTAATCTCCAAATCGTCTAGAAGACCCCATAACCATAGTGCTTCCTTCACTCCCTCCGCCATGGCCATGTACTCGGCCTCTGTAGTAGAAAATACCACTGTAGCCTGTAACATCGATCGCCAACTAACTGAAGCTCCATGTATCCTGAATACATAACCAGTAGTAGATCGCCGTCTATCTAGATCTCCCGTATAATCCGAGTTAACAAACCCATCAATCTAACACGTATCTCCACCAAAACACAGACTCGTATTCGCAGTACCCTTTAAGTACCTCAGGACTCATTTCACCGCTTCCCAGTGCGCCTTTCTCGAATTCGCCATGAACCTACTAACCATACTAACCGCCTATGAAATATCTGGGTGTGTACACACCATGGTATACATCAAACTGCCAACTGTACTAGCATAAGGAACACGCTCCATGTGTGCCTTATCTTCCGCTGTAGTGGGAGATTGTTTACCTGAAAGCCTAAAATATGGAGCCAATGGAGTCACCACCGATTTTGCACTTTGCATCCCGAACCTTGCGATCACCCGCTCTATATAGCCCTTCTGACTCAAGAACAATCGCTGATTCGCCTGCTCTCTCCTAATCTCCATACCCAGTATTTTCCTAGCAGCGCCCATATCCTTCATCTCGAACTCTTTACAAAGTTAAGATTTCAGTCTATCTCCACACTGCTCTTCGAAGCAATAAGCATGTCATCCACATACAAAAGGAGATAGGTATAATCACCTCCACGAAGCTTTCAAATGTAAACACAACAATCGTAATCGCTTCGGGAAAACTCATGCTTCAGCATGAAGGAGTCAAATCGCTTGTACCACTGCCGAGGAGATTGCTTCAGTCCATAGAGTGATTTCCTCAAGCGACATACATGATGATCCTTATCCTCAACCTTGTAGCCCTCAGGTTGATGTATGTAGATCTTTTCATCTAAGTCTCCATGCAAGAATGTTGTTTTAACATCAAGTTGTTCCAGCTCAAGATCACCATGAGTAACAACACTCAATAGCACCCGAATAGAAGTGTGTTTCACCACCGGAGAAAAGATCTCATTATAATCCACACCCTCTCTTTGTGCAAACCCTTTAGCCACTAGCCTCGCCTTGTACCTTGTACTACCGAGCTCTGAAGGATCTTCCTTTCTCTTATACACCCACTTACAAGCAATAGCTTTTCTTCCTACGGGCAATGGGACCACCTCCCATGTTTGGTTCTTCCGAAGAGATTCCATCTCCTCCTCCATCGCAGCTAACCAACTCTCACTATCCTTATCCTGAATAGCTTCTTTGAAGGAGACCGACTCATCTTCTTCCACTGAGAGTGCGTATTCCACCAAATTAACCTGCCCATAGTGCTTCAGGGGTTGATCAGCCCTAAGCTTCAGTACCTGCTTGTATGCTCGCTTTGGCCTAGTGGAAGCCAAAATATCCTTGAGCTGTTGTTGTTGTAGTACATGTGTATTCTCCTGCCATCATCTACCTGATTTCTCACTTGAACATGACTAGAACCTGGTTGGTCCTTAGGTTCTATCTCAATAATTTAGGACTTTAAAGTCCCAACAGTCCCAACACCATCATCCTTAGGCGCCCTAACAATCATGGATTTCTCATCAAAGATAATGTCTCTGCTGATCACGAACTTCGAATCTTCTGTACACCAAAGGCGATAGCCTTTTACGCCCTTTGCATACCCCAAGAATATCGCCTTCTTGGCCCTCGTGTCAAGCTTTCCCTCATTAATGTGATAATAGACGGTACATCTAAAAATTTTAAGCCTCTCATAATCTGCATGTTCCCCTGACCACACCCTATAGGGTGTATCACCATCTAGTGTAGAATGTGAAGAACGGTTCACAATGTAACATGTTATAGACACCGCTTCTGTCCACCATTCGTTGCCCAATCCAGCATAAGATCGCATACTCATTGCCTTCTCCCGTAATGTTCGGTTCAGTCTCTCCGTGACCCCGTTCTGCTGTGGTGTTGACCTGACTGTCCAGTGTCGAACAATGCCCTCCTGATCATAGAACTTCTTGAAAGCACCATCTGTATACTCTGTACCATTGTCAGATCTTAGCATCTTCAATTTCTTACATGCCCTGTTCTCAACCATTGCTTTCCACTTCTTGAATATCTCGAATGCCTCATTCTTATGCTTAAGAAAATAAATCCAAGCATACCTCGAATGATCATCTATGAACGAGATAAAATACCTGGAACCACCCTTGAAAGTTGTCTGAGTCGGACCCCAAACATCCGTGTGCACATAATCTAGTATACCTCTACTCTTGTGATTGCTTTTTAAAAACTGGACTCTGTGCGCCTTTCCATACACACAATCCTTGCAAAAATCTATGCAAGGTTTCTTCAGATTCTTTAGCAAACCCTCTTTACCAAGTAGATCCAGACCCTTCTCTAACATGTGCCCAAGCCGCCTATGCCATAACCGTGTGTGCTCACATGGGTCTCCACCACTTCCATCAGTTCTAATTACTACATCTCCTATCACCGTCGTACCTGAGAGAGTATATAGATTACCGTGACGAACACCCTTCATCACTGTTAGGGAACCTCGAACAACCTTCTTCACTCCGTTCTCTGTAACAATCTTACAGCTATCGGAGTCCAATGCACCCACTGAGATAAGATTCTTTCGCAAGTCGGGAACGTGCCGCACGTCCGTTAGGGTTCTGACCACTCCATCATGCATCTTGATTTTTATATCACCGAGCCCCACTATTTTACAAGCATGGTTATTTCCCATCAATACGGTTCTACTATCAATGCTTCTATAGGTAGTAAACCACTTCCTATTTGGACACATGTGGTAAGAGCAACCTGAATCAAGTATCCACTTACCGGAGATATCTTCGCCACCCGTAACAACATAGCATTCTTTATCACTCCCTTCCTCTGAAGCATAGCTCACTTCTTCCTTGCCTTCTCTCCTCTCAGTCTTGTTGTTGTTCTTCTTCCCACCTACTCTCTTGTTAGGACAATCACGCTCTTCCCGCAAGAGGTCTCGATTTAGATCTAGACTTTCCTCCCTTGCCTTTTCCTCGCTCATTGCTCCTTCCTCTAGCAAACAATCCATGCGCTTGTTCTTTATTACCATCAGTGGTCATATCACTGGTTGCAATCTTCTGAAGGTCTTTCGCTAGAAGCGCCGTTCTAGTCTCATCTATCGTTAAATTGTCTCCCACAAGCATTAGTGTTTGCACCAGATTTTCATAAGACTTCGGCAGAGATAGAAGTAGTAGAAGCACCTGATCCTCATCTTCTACAGTCACATCGATGTCCTTCAAATCCGATATTATCCTATCAAACTTGTTGATATATTCCCGAATTGATGAACCCTCCTCCATCTTGCAAGTATACAATTTGGATTTTAAATAAATCTGGTTCGTTAGACTCTTCGTCATGAAGGTGCTTTCTAACTTCGACCATACGCCCGCAACCGTTTCCTCTCCATCTACCAAGAAAGCTACATCCCTTTCAAGGCAAAGGATAATCGACGCCCGTGCTTCCAAATCCAGCTTCTCCCTATCCTCATCAGACATATCCTTGTGCTTCTTCTCTTTCCCGCCAAAGCTTTGTGTAATTTCTGCGAAATCAACGAGTTCTTCATCTGCATCCTCCAATAAGAAAAATCATTCTTCCCATTGAATTTTTCAATCTCGTACTTTCCCACTTTAACTATTTTACTTGTTGACGTCATTCTCCTCTTGTATTAATAAATCTGCTTCTCTTAGGAATTCCAACAAATACCTTGTGTTCACCACACAAAATCACGCACCACCTCAGATTAGAAATTCTACCACCTCCAATCTGAATAAAGGGCTCTGATACCAATTGTTGGGAGCAGCTCACGCCCACCGCCGTAAAAGCGATATCACCTGAGAGATAGCCTTGGCTTTTGTTATCATAAAAACACAAGTCAACCACTATATTCTTGTTTCTCAAAGGAAACTAGAATAGATAGTGAAATTCTTATTTCTCAAAGGAAACTAGAAATAGAAAGTGAAATATTTCAACAAAGTGAAATATGCACTCTTCCTCTCATCAGTTCTAGGACTAAAATGTCGAGGGAACCTACAAGCAATAGTCAACACCCAAAAAATAGTAAATACATAAGATTTATGTAGTTCGACAAACTTGCCTACGTCCACGGGAGGGGTTGAGGGGAGATTCCACTATGAGAAGAACACCGGCGACTTGTACAATCCACAAGCTCGTCTCAAAAAAAAAGATCTGATTTTTACTCAAAAGAAATTGACCTCTCTTTTGTAAATCCCTCATTTTTCTCTCCTCAATATCTCTCTTTTAGATCTAAAAAAAAACTCTCTTTTTCTCCTCTAAAAAAACCCTTTGTTTTTACCCTGCGGTCGAAAATAATTTTTTAACCTCTCTGCCTTTTTTTTCGCAGTCTTTTTCCCTTACACGAAACCCTAAAAGAGGTTCCTATTTATAGGAACGCGGCTGTCTCACGCGGCTCACCCTTTCACGCGGAAAGAAGCTCACGTGGGTGGCTTTGGGTTGTTTCACGCACATGAGTGGGTGGGCCCCTACGTCCGTTCACAATAGGGTTTTGTTAATTTGGATCGACGGAGATGCATGGGATTCGACGAAGACGGGGTTTGTTGGAGATCAGGGTGGGTCGTGGTTTTGAGACGCAGCGGAACCTGTAAGGGGGTCTTGACGCGGAGCCTTGAGAGGATATCAGATGTGATTTCAGGAGGGGAGATTGATATTGTCGTTTCTTCTGGTTCTTGGTGCGGCCATGGCTGATCGAGATCAGCGAGCGACGAGGGATATAAAAAAAACCCCAACCTTTTTCCCCCTGTTTAATAATGATAGTAATCTAGAAGCCCTAGTCGTCAAATTTGGAATTTTTTTAGGGTTTTTTCCCCTAACCCTTTCTTGTCCTGTGAATTGCCGGCGAAATTTTGCAGTTGATTAGGTTTTCGGCGTCCGGAGACGTGTGTATTTTTCACATATATATGTTACTTATTTGTTTCGTCAGAATGGTGATGGAAATGTGATTTCAGATGTTTGGTTTGCTGAGGGTTTTCATGGAAACGGGGATAAAAAAATGCAGCCATGTCAGGAAAGTCGTATAACCCATTTCACCTCCAAAAGCTCCAAAATGGGCTTGAAATGTAGATTTTGGCAATAAAATAGTCCCACACTCTCGTTTTGGGAACCGCGGGAATAATAATTTTAGCCAAATCAAGATATTTTATCAGGTTTCAAACTTTTAACCAACAATGAACCAAACAATAGAAATGAAAATATGACATTTCTACCCTATCATTTCCGTGCAAACAAACACAAAAAAATTATTGGTTTAAAAACCTCAGAAATGCCCGGATATTGTTTTCCAGCTCCAATTTTTAATTTTCAGTTCTTTTGGAAATGAAACAAACAGCCCCACAAACGCAAATCTTTTCACTTTTTAGCATGGTCGGTAGATCAGCCAGGTGTCTGTACTTTTCTTTCTAAAAAAACGTAGTTTGACTTCTTGAAGCTGCAAATCTATATGTGGGTAAATGTTCATTTGACCCCTAAACTCTGGGGAGGTCTGCACGTAGCCCCTATGAACTTTGTTTATCAATTTAACACCTTTGAACTTTGGGGTGTCTTGTTTAACCCCCTTAAACTTTAAAGTTTTTACAATGTATCCCCAATGACATTACAGTTAATGATAAAATGACCAAAATGTCTTTTTGAAATGAGTTATTTAAGTTTTGGTACCCTAAAAGTTTACACTATTTTTAACTTTGACACTTCAAGTTTTTTTGTCGTTTTGATACTGCAAACTTTACCACTTTTTTTACTTTGATACCCAAAATTGACATCTTGTTTGAATTTGATATCCCTAAATTTCTTTCCGAGACTTTGATACCCAAAGTTTACACCTTCTTGCACTTTAGTACCCCGACCGTTTACATTATTTTTTTACTTTGATACTCCAAACCTTTTTTTGCAATATTTGATACTTCAAAATGTACATCTTTTTAACTTTGATACCTCCAAAATTTACATCTTGTTTGAATTTAATATCCTTGAGTTTCTTTCTGATACTTTAATACTCCAAAGTTTACACCTTTTTGAACTTTGATACCCCAAAGTTTTATTTTGACATATTGATACTGCAAATTTTAGGGTATTAAAATTAAAAACTTGTGTAAATTTTGGAGTATCAAAGTGTTAGAGAAAAACTATTGGGCATTAAAGTGTCGGAAAAAACTATAGAACATCAAAGTCAAAAAAACATATAAATATTGGGGTATCAAAGTGTCAAATAAAAACTTTAAAATCCCAAAGTTAGAAAATAAATTAAAACTTTAAAATTCCAAAAAAATGAAACATTAAAATGCATTTCTAAAATAAAAGGGGGAAAATGTGTCCATGCCCCAAAAGTGGAAACTTCGTGTGACTAGCCCCCTTATACTTTGTCCCATGTGTATAAGCCCCAAATATGCATAGTATTTGTGACGAGGCCCCGAAGTGTCTTTTTTCAGAAAAAGCCTAGCGGAAGTTACGGTCTTACCCCTCTGATGAGACTGAGCGCGGTTAATGCGCCCCATTCCTTTTTAGGTACACTCCCTCTCTTTCTCTCTCTTCCACCTTGGAGCCTCAAAAACTCTTCATCTTCATAATTGCTCTACGGATTTCAACAGTTCTAGGATTTTCACTGGAAATATGTCGTCCAGGTCGTCCAGGGAAGGATCCAGTAACGACTATGAGGTCGTTCATCGAGCCGAGTCGAAGGGCAAAGACGGTTCATCGACGGTTGGCAACACGGAGGAAGCTACGCAAACCCTAATCGAAATGCAAAAGAAGGCAATACAATGTCGAGCCTAGAAAAGGAGAACGGCAATGGCTGGTCGTACGAACAAACCCCCCTCAAAAAAACAGTAAGTGTTATGTTATTCAGTATTCGGCAACGGCAATGGCTAGGTTTTACCCCATTATTGTTAGTTCTAGTTTGCGACCAATGTTAGTTCTAGTTGGAGTCCAATGTTAGTTCTAATTTGAGTCCTTAGTTCTAGTTGGAGTCCAATGTTAGTTCTAATTTGAGTCCAATGTTAGTTCTAAATTTGAGACCAATGTTAGTTCTAGTTTGTGTCCAATGTTAGTTCTATTGAACATGCGCGTTAGCTCTATTTTGTTCCCGTTAGTGTTAGGTCTAATATGAGTTCATAGGTTTTATTGAACTTACAAATTCAAAATCTATTTGCAGGAAAAAATTTGCTCTAACAGGTGCAGGAGGAGAATCCCTAAGGTTAACCGCCAATATCGGGGCCTATTGGGAATTCATGAAGCGCATTGCCCCGAAGATTCGTCAGTGGCATAGGGATGCATACTGCGGTTCTATATTTCAACATTATGTTTTATTTGGGGCTCATGCGCCTGATCGGCCCACACTTGAGCTGCTGCTAAGTTTTTTTGACAGAGATAATAACACATTTTCTATACCTGATTCAAAAAGTGGGTGTCTAAAAAATGTTAGTTTTGATTTGCAATGGGTCCATAACCATACTCATTTCCCAATTTATGGGGAAGTCATAAGTAACAATCGGGACTCAGGAAGCAGAATATGGGTGGAATACTTCGCTAATATTTTCATTTCTGAAGAGGGTAAGAAGTTAAAAAAAGCAGAAACCACCCAACGTAAACACCTTGAAGGGCTACTGGAACGGCTAGTTGAATCTACAGCAAAGCGGGATATCTAGGATTTTGTTCTGTTACAAATCTTGTACCAATGCTCTATGATATGGAGTCCCAGAGCCGAGGAAGGTATCCCTAGACCCTTACTCAGGTACCTGGATAGCATTGAGAGAGTCAATTCTGTTGCATGGGCCAAGTTCTTTTATGATGAAATTATCAGGGGCATTGGAGTTGCTTTGGAGGGAAAGAAGAAGCAAAGGGTCACATATGTCCCAGGTTGCATGACACTATTGTGTGTAAGTTCCATATTATACTTATCTTGGTTCATTCTAGTTCGTACCTATGCCTTGTTAGTTCTAACTTATTCTATGTTAGTTCTGATGTATACCATGTTAGTTCTATTCTGTACTATGTTAGTTCTATTGCATATTTTGTTAGTTCTAATTTGTATCGTGTGAGTTCTAATCTGCACATGTTAGTTTTAAGATATATCATGTTAGTTCTATCTGCACCCATGTTAGTTCTATCATAGGGCATGTTAGCTCTACCTGGGCTCATGGGGTTCTAACATAGTTTATGTTTGTTCTAATTTATGTCTTTGGTTTGGTCTAGTCTAGTATTAATTGTTAATGCTAAATATATTTGCTACAGCTTTGGTACTACGAGATGACTGGCATAAAGAAATATATCCTTATAGACACCTCCAGACCTCCAATGACAAATTGGGCACCAGAGGAGGCGAAAGTCCCATCTATGAGGATGGCCAGACCTCCAATGACAAATTGGGCACCAGAGGAGGCGAAAGTCCCATCTATGAGGATGGGGACAATTACGACAAAGGCTAAGTCAGCGTCAATATCTTTTGTCCATAGGCCTATTGCGGAGGTTGCTTCTCCAGGTCATGTTCATGCACTTTCCGCTTCACAGAGGGGTGAAGTTCCCGCTGCACAGAGGGGTGAAGTTCCCGCTATACAGAGGGGTGAAGATCTTCATCAAAAGCGTCAGGCAAAGAGGAAGGCTATCCAGGAAGAAACTACTAAGAACTTCTTAATAGGCTACGTAAGTATCCTGTTATGTTAAGTCGTACTCATTTCACACTAACTACAAACAATATCCTAATTATGTGTAATCCTACTTAAAATTATAATCTCGTGTCAATAACAGATCATGGCAAAGTATATTGACGTTGCTTTTGACGATGAAGAGGAGATCAATGTTCTTCCCATTGAGCATCAACTCATATTTTAGAGAAATTCTGCTAAATTTCACAAGCGACTACTTGTTGCTACAAAGCAGACCAAGAGTAAATATTATAAAGAATTCATGATTGAGATCAATAGGCTAAACAGGATAATTAAAAATTTTGGAAGACATGATGAGGTTATAGACCCGGTGGTGCTTAAGGAAAATATCAAACAGAAAATTACAAATGAAATTAGGAAGAAGCGAAGGGAAGCTCAAGAGGAACAGAAGTCCAAAACAAGCAGTTCATATAAGGAAGAGCCCACCATGCAAGAACATGTACATAAGATTGTTGAAGAGGATGTGGCAATAGGAGAGGAGCTTGTTACTTCTCCAGGGGAGGGGATATATAGTAAGGTTGACCCGACTGTAGATAGTAAGGCTGAGGATAGTGTAGGTAAGGAAGAGGAGCATATTGAACATGAAAATTTTATTGTAGATAACAAAGGTTTTGATGAGGATCCTGTTGATGGTGTAGATAAGGAGGAGGATATTGTAGATAAGGAGGAGGAGAATGCAGATAAGTTGGAGGAGCGTGTTGATAGAGAAGGAGAGAATGTAGATAGTACGGTTGACACGAATGTAGATAGTAAGGCTGAGGATAATGTATACATGGAGGAGGAACATGTGGATAGGGAAGAGGATCTTGTGAATATTAAACATGATGTGGACAAACTTGTAGAAGTTCTAACGAGCAATGTGGAAGCAAAGGGTAGACCACAGCGAAGAAGGGTAAGCAGGAGATCTAAATGGAAGAGGATCCCATATACTGAAGGCAAAAGAAAGAAAAAGGAAAAAATTACACTAGATATACTTGAAAGTCATGAACCAAAAGTAAAACTAGTTAACAAAGTTACTCATTTTTACCCTGGTAATCAAATCCCCACTTGGGATGCGTTGAGTTTGAAGCCAATGACATATGAAGAGGTAGCTCTATTGGGAGAGCTGAATAAAGACCTTCTAGACTCTACATTGTTTAACTTACGCATAATAGATAGCACAGGTGCTTATGTATATAATTTAAAGATACCATATCCAGTAGCAGACAGACTCGACAAAGCTCAAAATGAAAGCCTAACCAAATTTTATTCTCAGAAGATTCACAGGTAAGTTTCAGTTGACTATTTATATGCTAATTCTCAGCCTAACCAAATTTTATTCTCAGAAGATTCACAGGTAAGTTTCAGTTGACTATTTATATGCTAATTCTCCACATATTAGTTCTAATGGTAAGTTTCAGTTGACTATTTATATGCTAATTCTCCACATATTAGTTCTAATTCATGTTAGTTCTAATGTATACTAGGAGATATAATGTTATAGTAACATCCAACAACAGTATTAACAGGGAAGAGTTGTTATATTTGCTTCATGGTGGCCTCCTTGACGATAAGGTTAGATTATACTTGCTTAATAATTGAAATTGTCTTGTTTAGGTTGAATTTTAATGTTTCATAACAATTACAGATGGAAGAAGCAATACTGGACACGCTTAACCAAGAGGCATATGATAAAGGATATGGAGTCGTATCAGTGTTCTTTCTTGTAAGAACATGCTATTCCTAATTTCACCGTGTTAGTTTTGATTAAAATGCATGTTAGATCTTGTGTTAGCGTCAATTTAGACCTACCATAAGTCACGTTAGTTCTAGTTAGCATTAATTTAGACCTACCATAAGTCATGTTAGTTCTAATTTAAACGTTGTCAGTTCTAACTGATGGCGTGTTAGTTCTAATCTGCACCAAGTTAGTTATGTCGCAGTTAATGTTAGTTCTAGTTTATGCCGTGTTAGTTCTAATCTACACAATATTAGTTCTATTCTGTACCATGTTAGTTCTATTCTGTAGCGTGTTAGTTCTAATTGATATGGTGTTAGTTCTAATTTATATCATGTTATTTCTGTCGCAGTTCATGTTAGTTCTAGTTTATGGCGTGTTAGTTCTAAACTGCACGGTGTTAGTTCCATTTTGTAACGTGTTAGTTCTAATTAATACAATGTTAGTTCTAGCCCTTCCAGCGTTAGTTCTATATTATACCATGTCACAGAACTATTTTATACCACGTTAGTTCTAATTTATACCACGTTAGTTCTTTTTTATAATAAGTTAGTTCTAATTTATACCAAGTTAGTTCTAATTTATACAAAGTTAGTTCTATTCTATACAACGATAGTTCTATTTTATACCATGTTAGTTCTAATTTATACCACGTTAGTTCTAATTTATACCAAGTTAATTCTATTTTATAACAAGTTAGTTCTAATTTTAACCATATTAGTTCTAATTTATACCAAGTTAGTTCTATTTTATAACAAGTTAGTTCTAATTTATAACAAGTTGGTTCTAAATTATACCACGTTAGTTCTAATTTATACCAAGTTAATTCTAATTTATAACAAGTTGGTTCTAATTTATACCAAGTTAGTTCTATTTATATCAAGTTAATTCTATTTTATAACAAGTTAGTTCTAATTTTAATCATATTAGTTCTAATTTATGCCAAGTTAGTTCTAATTTTAATCATATTAGTTCTAATTTATGCCAAGTTAGTTCTAATTTATACCAAGTTAGTTCTAATTTTTATCACATTAGTTCTAATTTATACCGAGTTAGTTCTAATTTCAACCAAGTTAGTTCTAATTTACACCACGTTAGTTCTAATTTATACTAAGTTAATTCTATTTTATAACAAGTTGGTTCTAATTTATATCAAGTTAGTTCTAATTTTAACCACATTAGTTCTAAATTACACCACGTTAGTTCTAATTTATACCACGTTAGTTCTAATTTATACCAAATTAATTCTATTTTATAACAAGTTGGTTCTAATTTATACCAAGTTAGTTCTAATTTTAACCATATTAGTTCTAAATTACACCACGTTAGTTGTAATTTACACCACGTTAGTTCTAATTTATACCATGTTAGTTCTAATTTATACCAAGTTAATTCTATTTTATAACAAGTTGGTTCTATTCAATAACATGTTAGTTCTATCTTCTAGCATGTTAGTTCTAATATATACGGTGTTAGTTCTAGCCCTTCCAGCATTAGTTCTATTTTGTAGCGTGTTAGTTCTAATGAGCACGATGTTAGTTCTAATTGGTATATTGTTAGTTCTAGCCCTTCCAGCGTTAGTTCTATTCTATATTGTGTTAGTTCTAATGAGCACGATGTTAGTTCTAATTGAGATCATGTTAGTTCTGTCGTAGTTCATGTCAGTTCTAGTTTATAACATGTTAGTTCTAATCTGCACAATATTAGATATGTTTTGTAGCATCTCACTTCTAGTTCATGACGTGTTTGTTAGTACTAACTGATGGCATGTTAATTATAGTTGATACGATGTTAGTTCTATTGTGTAGTTCATGTTAATTTTAATTTCAACTCAAACATGATGTGTTTGCAGCACTCACTCTATGGCTTGGAGACGAACAATTACGAGCTATATTTGTCATTCATTGACAAATATACTGCATTCCGTATGGAGCATCTCTTGATCCCTTTGGTCAGGCACGATCATTGGCATCTTGTAGAAGTTGATTTTAAAGATAAAGTCGTCAAATGCGAGCAACAAAGAGGATGGTTAGTTCCAATGTCTATATTGTGTTAATTTGTGTTAGTATTATATATGATAAAAATGTCTAATTCAGTCTTCTATATTGCAGCTTTGACTGTGGTGTGTTCGTCTACCTCTATATAAAAGCCATAATTGAAGGACGGTCAACATTGCTGGTTAATCCTCCGAACGATATCCCTGAAGCTATGCGAGCAAGACTTGGCGCACAATTATTATTGGCTGGTTATGAACAAAGACATAAAGAAGAAACAGTGTACAGTGATGAATGATATGTTCATACAAATACAATAATGTATGTATATTTAATTAATTGAAAATGATTGTTACCAGATGTATAGTTGGTTCTAACTTCGTTCTAAAAGAGTATGTTTTAGCTACAATGGCATGTTGTGTTAGTTCTAATTGAGATCTAGTTCTAGTGATGCTCGTTAGTTCTATCTCATAGCCAGTTCTAATTTTTTTTATTTGACAAGTTATCTTCTCACTCCAGCTGTTTGCTTTTTTCGAAGCGACGGTTCTAACATATCACATCATTTATTCGCGTGTTCCCAAGTCAGGTAAATAAATTAATTAATAATACGAACTTTCATTGATAGTACGGCTACCACCGTTCTTCTATTTCCCCCAGCTTAGGCGCCTCTGCAAACCCCTCCCCCTGCTAAAAACCGAAACCCAGCGTCATCTATTTTCATCGTATACCCTCACAAATGGCTGGGGATCCTTTTTGTGTACACTGCCATGGGACAGGGCATAGCTCTCGAGATTGTCATCATGGAATTACCACTCGTGCCCCTTCGAGGATGCTTACCATCCCGGACAACACCTCCAGCACCATCCGGGATCTTTCTTCTTACGCCATCTTCAATCTTGATAGAGGTCGTCCATCTGTGCAGGAGCTCCGAGAGATGTTGGCCTACCGCTTAAATCTTAGGACATGGCGCCATCAAATCAAGGAGGTGGCAGGGCACAGCTTCATGGTGCAGTTTCTATCCAATGAAGCTCTTGCCTAAGCTATTGAACTCGGTCTGATAGATATGGGCACATTTAAGGGCAGATTCCGCCGTTGGAGGGAGGATCTGAGGCTAACAACGTTGCCTCAACCCTTTCTAGTATGGATTCGCCTATTCAATCTCCTATACCACCTCTGGAATTTTGAATTTCTGCAATCTCTGCTCATTGGTATCGGTGAATGTGTCATGTGCTTCAAGAACGTCATAACACATTCTAACTTTGAAGACTGCAGAGTTCTACTCAAGGTAAGGGATTTATCTGAAATCCTTAAGAGGCTTGGGTTCCGTTACATCTCTCCGGTGGACGGTAACATTAAGGAAGGATACGCCATCACGCAGGTCTAATGCGGGGGGAATTTGGAGAGGGCTCAGGGATCCACACGACTTAACTTAGGGCCCCAGCGTGCGCAGCCCTTTAGGACCGACCCCGAGTTAATTGAGGTTAGTTGGGATGGCAAACACATGACGGTCGAGAGAGACCAATGGTAGTTGTTTCTCCGTAACCAAAGGGTCGGGGGTGCCAATTCTCCGAGGTCTCTCCCCACCGGCAATGTTCCTCTCCCTTTAAACCCCGCCGTCCCCCACAGTGGCTCAGCGGAATCCAGTTCTCCTTCCTCAAAGCGTAGTAAGCTAGGACCTTCAAAAAGGAAGGCGAGTGAAAGCGAAAAGGGTTCCTTAGACCGAAACAGATCCAGCGAGGGTAGCAACAAATGAGGACCTGGCATCATTGCGTATTGCAACCCCCCGCCCAGTTAGTTCTTGTTAAATATTGTTTATCCAGAAAACAGTTTGTTAAAAATCTTAACCCAAATACAGAGATTCCGTGCTATTCTTATATATTAGTTTAACTGATGTTGTGTTAGTTCTAATCTGCACCATTTTAGTTTTATTTTGTAACATGTTAGCTCTATTTTATGCCGTGTTAGTTCTAATCTACACCATGTTAGTTCTATTCTGTAGCGTGTTAGTTCTAATCTACACAATGTTAGTTCTATTATGTAGCGTGTTAGTTCTAATCTACACCATGTTAGTTCTATTCTGTAGCGTGTTAGTTCTAATCTACATCATGTTAGTTCTATTCTGTAGCGTGTTAGTTCTAATCTACAGCATATTAGTTCTATTCTGTAGCGTGTTAGTTCTAATCTACAGCATATTAGTTCTATTCTGTAGCGTGTTAGTTCTAATCTACACCATGTTAGTTTTGTCGCAGTTCATGTCAGTTCTAGTTTATAACACGTTAGTTCTAATTTATACAAGGTTAGTTCTATTTTATAACAAGTTAGTTCTAAATTTTACCATGTTAGTTCTAATTTATGACGTATTAGTTCTATTTTATACCACGTTAGTTCTATTTTATACCAAGTTAGTTGTAATTTATACCAAGTTAGTTTTATTTTATACCACGTTATATCTAATTTATACCAAGTTAGTTCTATTTTATACAACGTTATAGTTTTATTTTATACCACGTTATATCTAATTTATACCAAGTTAGTTCTAATTTTATACTAAGTTAGTTCTAATTTATACCAAGTTAGTTCTAATTTATACCACGTTAGTTCTATTTTATACCACGTTATAGTTCTATTTTATACCATGTTATATTTCTATTTTATACAACGTTAGTTCTATTTTATACCACGTTATATCTAATTTATATCAAGTTAGTTCTAATTTATACCAAGTTAGTTCTAATTTATACCAAGTTAGTTCTAATTTATACCAAAATATTTCTAATTTATACCAAGTTAGTTCTATTTTATACCACGTTAGTTCTATTTTATACCACGTTATATCTAATTTATACCAAGTTAGTTGTAATTTATACCAAGTTAGTTCTATTTTATACTAAGTTAGTTCTATTCTGTAGCGTGTTAGTTCTAAATTATACCATGTTAGTTCTATTCTATAACATGTTAGTTCTAATCTACACCATGTTAGTTCTATTTTGAAGCGTGTTAGTTCTAATCTACACCATGTTAGTTCTGTCGCAGTTCATGTCAGTTCTAGTTTATAACACGTTAGTTCTAATTTATACCAAGTTAGTTCTAATTTTAACCACAATATTTCTAATTTATCCCAAGTTAGTTCTATTTTATACCACGTTATATCTAATTTATACCAAGTTATTTCTAATTTATACCAAGTTAGTTCTATTTTATACCACGTTAGTTCTATTTTATACCACGTTAGTTCTATTTTATACACGTTAGTTCTATTTTGTATCGTGTTAGTTCTAATCTACACCATGTTAGTTCTATTCTGTAGCGTGTTAGTTCTAATCTACATCATGTTAGTTCTATTCTGTAGCGTGTTAGTCCTAATCTATACCATGTCAGTTCTATTCTGTAGTGTAGACGGTAAAAAATACCTCTATAGGCTTACAGGAAATTCGCCTGCGAAAAGAGCTCGCACGCCCGGTTCTCTGACACGGGTCTAAATCGCATGGACATCGCACATGCTCGATTCTAGGTTCGCCTTACGGTCGGCTCGCCAGCACGAGTTAAGATCAATCAGGATGGCGGAAGTTCGCCTTTCACTCAACTCGCCTGCCCGAGTCCAGAGTCGAATCCGCCAGCAAACCCCAAGACCGTCAGTACAGCTGGGTATCCACTACCCCACGTGCTGAGATGGACCTTCCCATCTCTCTCGACCCGAAGGGAGAGAGAGCACAGTACCCCAGGACCGTCAAACGGCCGCTCGCAGTGCGCACAGCGCGAAGGGACTGGACAGGTGTCGAGTCAACCTGAGCATTCATAAATGCGACTCACCTCGGCTGTCTGAGTCTGGAGCTGGATCCGCCGGCACTCGGCAAGCTGGCTAGACCCACTCGAGTACTGTACACCTACTTCACCGCCTCTCCTGACCGGAAAGGAGAAAGCGTCGTGCTCAAAGCACGCCGGGCGGTCACGCACAGTACAAGTGATCGGACAGACACTTCATCGATCTGCGAACTCATAAATGCGGTTCATTAATGCTGGTCAAATCCACTCGGATAGCAGTCGTTTGTTGCCTCACATACAAGAATGGGCCTTCCCATCGTAGGTGACAGGACATAGAGCACAATCCCTGGAATGACCGTTCATGGTATCGAGGAACGGCGAGACGTCTCTGAAGAGGATGTGGTCACATCCCACAATTCAAGGAGAAGTCAAGCTGTCCTTCTTTCATTTAAAAACCCCTTCCAGCACGATGGAAGAGAGGTCGCAAAACTTGGAGAAAAAAGAGTTGAGACCAAGCTGTTAGCAAATCCTTGCATTACAGCACTGCTGCCTAGTTCCGAGCTCCGATCGCCGACGAACTAAGCAGACCCGAACTCCATTGCCCCGAGCTTCTACTGCGAACTGAAGCTCTCCAGCAACCTCATTCAAACGGTCCAAGGGAAGCAGACTCGACCCGAGCATCGAGCGAAGCGTCCTATAGCCACCTAAAGTCCCCACACAAAACAAAGAGGGCTTTCCCTCTGCTTCTATTGTAAACATTTGATTCGTTAGTTTGTAATAAGCTTTCTTATAAATACAAACAAACACTCCCTGTTTTCGGGAAATCAAATATTCACCCTACAAAAGATGGCGACCACAGTGGGAGAAGCTGTTTCGTCGAGTGAAATGGTGGTGGCTTAGTTTGATGAGGTTGCTGTCGGGACGACAGTGGAGTCCCTAGAAATCGAGTTCGACCAGGCTAAGTACGAGGAGTACTTGTCCTCCTCCTCCTCTGGTGGCGATGCGTCCCGCAAACGCCACAGAGCCGTGCGCCGAGGCCGACCTCAGACGGTCAAAGCCTCTGCACCCGAGGTTTCCAACCGAGTCTCATCGGAGGAGCCCACTCCCTCGCAATCGATCAAGGCCAAGCCAGAGATCGAGCACAAGAGGCAAGGGTCTGCCAGATGGATCGCCAAGCGGTCCACACAGACACCTACCTCGGAGGAAGTGCCAGTTCACTCCGGTACAAACCGCAATGCCACAACCCACGGTGACGTTCTCCCCGCTGGGAGAACTAACCAACAGCGACGGCAAACACCCGTCAGACAGGGGGTCCAAACCTCCATTTCTCATAATGGCCTGAACCATCATACAGGCCCGAGAAACAATAGACGGGAAGGCAAACTGCCCGACGTCGGAAGGCCCCCCAAATCAAGGGCGCCAACCGAGGACGACAGACGGGAAGGCAAGTTGCCCGACCTCGGAAGGCCCTCCAAATCAGGAGCGTCAACCGAGGACAGCAGAGCCATCCGCTCAGGAGGACTTCGCTTCTCAGGTCATATCCCTGATGCGAACAAACCACACCGAGCATACGAGCTTACCCAAGTAGGCGAATCCTCGAAGGCTGGCGAGCCTCGCCATAATCATTTGGCGGATAAACGTAAAGTAAAGGAAATAGGCGGTTCCTCCCGAACCCGCTCTTCTAAACATGGGGTCGAAACTCGCCCACGTACTGGAGTTCGCTCAAACGCGAAGACTCGCCAGTCAAGGCGAGATCGCCCGACTCCAACACCAAGGCGTTCCACCCAACGAGCGCCAGAGAGAGCGCCCAAAAATCTCTCGACAGCTCACCAGAGCGACTCTTCTGAGGCCGGGGGTTGTCACCAACCACCCGTAGAAGACCTCAGAGAATTCTTGACTCGCAAACGCACTATTCACGAGGCGAATCCTCAGTGTCATTGCGAGAGACTCATCCACACGGTCCTCGCCGACTGCCAATGCGTTGGAACGGCGAAACCTTCGGTATTTGAGAGACTTTCTCAACAGGCCTCTCGACCGAGGCCCTCCCGTCGAAGGCGCCGTCACCAGAAAAGACGCGCTGCTGACGACCTGGAACTCTCATCCGCCACAGTCATTCCACCCTAGTACCTCCCTCCTGCGGTGAAGACGAGGTTCATTCGGCAGCGGCCACATCTCAGACCTCGCGCTCAAGTCAAGACGCGCAGGCGAGAGTGCACATGACCGTACTCGATGCCGAGCAGACAATGGCCCAACCGAGCAAACAATGGCCCAAAAACTGGAGGAACAGCAGGCGACCATCGACTCTCTGAGAGAGATGATGGAGCAACTGCTGAACAAGAAGAAGAAGAAGAAGAGGACCCAACGTCCCTTGCCCCGGCAAACTAGGGATAAGGAATGGGTACCACCTCACCGTCCAGCGGCTGAGACAGAGGATGATCGACAGTCCGATTACTCCTCCAAAACATCGATAGGAACGTCGCACACCGCGGATAGCACCCGTGACAAAAGATTCGACGAGTTCCAGGACCAACTGAACGCGCTGAAGCTTCAGCAAAACATGAACAAGCTGGGGGTGGTACGTCCCTACCCTATCGAATAGGACACGGTCCCATACCCAGCGAAGTTCAAGCCGATCAGTTTGGTGCAGTTTGATGGCAAGGGGTCACCCTCGCAACACATCTATTACTTTATGGCGCAGACCGGATTCCTTACTGGGAACGACGCCATTCTCACTCGACTATTCATAGGTACCCTCAAGGGGGTAGCCTTTGAATGGTTCCGCAAACTGGAGCCCGGCTCTATCAAGGCATGGGCCGACGTTGAAAAGCTTTTCCTCGCCCGCTTCTTTGATGACGACACGGAAGTGTCGATGGCCACTCTCCTCGCTGAGAAGCAGTGGAAGTCGGAGTCAGTTAACGACTTCGTAAAAAGATTTCGGAATCGGTCAGTCCACTGTCGGTCAGTCCACTGTTGAGACAGTGGAAGTCGGAAGTCGGAGTCGCCATCAAAGATTTCGGAATCGGTCATATCCTTCCAAGTCAGTTAACGCTGATTGAGATGTGCCGCAACAATCTGTCGATACATATCCTGTCCAAAATAGGGGCAGTTGAGACCCGGACTTGGAAGGAACTTGTTCGCCAAGGCGAACAAGTCGAGAATATGATCAAAAGGCTGGAGGCCGAAGAGCCACAGTCCAAAAAGGGAGCAGCAGAGCCAGCTGCACCGAAGAACCCTCCTCGGTCGAGAGGAAAAGAAATCATGGCAGTCGACACCGCCCCGGCACCAAAGGCTACTCAAAAGCCTAAACCCAGGCAGTTTGAGCCACGGCCCCCAGCGGCAATATGATTTCAAAGAAGACCAGGTAGTGGCGACTCTCGACACTCTACTCAAGAGTGGGCGAATCAAGTTGCCAGAAGCCACCAAACCGGAGGAGGCGGACAAAACCGGTGACCCAAGTTACTGTGCATATCACAGATTCCTTGGGCATCACACAACCAAGTGCTACGTCCTCAAGGACAAACTCCAGGCTCTCTACGACGCGGGAGTCTTGAAAAAAGAGAAGGTCCAAAAGCAAGTGACGGCGAACATGGTCACTTTGAGCTTTGGGACGGGTCTCCCGGAGGTTCAAGCTCCGGCGGGGATAATTCCTATCCCAAGGTGGTTTTGAAGATCACTAACGACGATCCTCACAATCAGCGGGAAAAGGGTTTGGTTCCACAAACTCTGCCATCAGGGCAGGTGATGTGGGTCCATCCAGATCTCCTTGACGACGAGCAGTGGACCGCACAGCCTTCCAAGGAGGCTAAGAGAAAGCATTGCAACGTGGTCACCGCCATCCTGGACACAGATGACGCGGCGATGACTGCCTTAACCGACTCTGAAGAAGACACCAACGTCTTCGCCACGAGAGCCGGAAAGGAGTTCGCGAAAGAATATCCCGCGAGGGCGGAAAACCCAGCAGGACCTCCCGCGAGGCCGGCCGCAGCAGTCCCTCCCAATCCGGATGAGCCAAGTTCAAGCCGCCAGCCTTACCGGTTCAACGTGCTCGCGCAATTGAAAAGCATACCCGCGCGAATCACCGTGTACGACCTCCTCCGGTTGTCTAGGCCTACCCGGGAAGCCTTACAAGAGGTGTTGGCCGACGCAGAGGCGTTCTCGACCCATTTCTCAAAAGAAACGGGAACCGAACAGGGTTGTACAACTTGCTGCCAAGTTTCAGAGAGACAGATCCCCTGCATCACTTTCACCCCCGAGGACATGCTCATCAAGAACACGTCCCATGACCGGCCGCTGTACTTCACAGGATACGTCGGCTCGGCGAAAGTGGATCGGATCCAGGTTGACCCGGGGTCCGCACTGAGCATCGTGCCCCTGAAGCTAATCAAACACTTGGGGATACCGTCGAAGCGCCTAGCCTCGACCTCGACTACCATCTTCATCTTCGGCTTCAACGCCACGGGTACTCGCCCGCTCGGCAAAATCCGCCTGAGGTGTCGGATAGGCGACATGAAGACGGAGGTGACGTACTACGTTATTGATGCCGAACCCTCCTACAACATACTCCTGGGGCGTCCGTGGATTCATGGCAACCGGATCGTTCCATCCACACTACACCAATGTTTGAAGTATGTGGACGACTACGAGCGAGTAAGAACGGTAGTGGCCGACAAACATCCCTTTAAAGGGGTCGAGAACTACTTCGCGGATTCTCTGCTGTACCAGGACCCCGAACAGCCACCAGTGGAAGAACTGGAGAGTGGTAATGAGGCGGACAGCGAGCCTGAATACGGTGACAGCTTAATTCTGAACGACTTTGAGTCAATTGTAATTGGTTACGAGAGTCACCATGTAACCAACGCCGTTCAGGCAGAGAAGCTTATCATGAATGAAAAATCCGACCTTGCTTATTTGTCGTCTTGCTCCTCGTCCGAAGATGACGCACCTAATAACCTATGGTCGACACTCTACAGTGAGTCTTCTCTACACTTGCCGGTATGTTCGTCATACGTCTTCAAGACGCGACTGATCGAGCCATCGCGAGCTGTATTCGTCGTGCCAGCACGGAAGAGGTATCGAAAAGACATCATCTTCGGTCGAATCGATCGTCCCCTACGCACGCTATGGGACGAATCTGAGGACGAAGACCCAGCACCCCAGTTCTCGCAATACAGTCGAGTAGCGAAACGCATAATGAGCAACATGGGGTACGACCTCACTCGCTCAGAAGGCCTGAATTACGGCCGAGGGCGCAAGACGGTCATCAAACCCGCCTACGTCCCCAAAGGGAAGCCCTCAAATTACTTCAACAGGACTAGGAGAGGCTTAGGCTACTCCTCCTCCTCATCGGAGTGTTGTTTTTACGTCGACGAAGATTCCGATTACGCATGTTCAGGGGATCAGTCGTCAACAACCTCGGCCTGGGACTCCGACGTCAGCGTAAGGGATCTGTTCGATGGCCTTACAGTCAACATGGCTACAGTAGACCCCGCCGGAATGGCAGAGGACGAACGACTTCCACTTTACGACGAGACATGGGATCGCCATGTTAGCGCCCAGTGGAACAGTCGCTTCGAACAGCGCGAACCACCAACTGAAGATGAAGTCCTCCAGGTGAACATGGGTACTGAGGCGAATCCCAAACCCATATTCATCAGCGACAGCCTGCCTCCTCAAGAAAAAAAGGATCTCATCGCCCTTGTACGGGAATACATTGACGTCTTCGCCTGGAATTACGAGGATATGCCTGGTCTGGATCCGCGGGTCGCCACGCATCGCCTCAACATCAGCCCTGACGCCAAGCCAGTCAAACAACAGCAGAGGCGGTTCCGCCCCCAAATCATGGAGGCGATCGAATCTGAAGTAAAAAAGCTGATCGAATCCGGCTTCATCAGAGAGGAGCAACACCCCGACTGGGTGGCGAATATTGTTCCAGTCTTGAAGAAGAACGGCAAGATCCGCATCTGCATCGACTTTAGGAACCTCAACGCCGCATGCCCTAAAGACGAATTCCCTCTGCCCATCACGGATGTCATCATTGACAATACGTGCGGATTCGAGAGGATGTCCTTCATGGACGGCTTCTCGGGGTACAACCAAATCAAAATGCACCCCGAAGACGAGAAACACACTGCATTCAGAACTCCCATGGGGGTGTATTGCTATACCGTCATGCCTTTCGGGCTCAAGAACGCCGGCGCAACCTACCAACGCGCCATGAGCATGATCTTTCAAGATCATCTGCGAAAGACGGTCGAATGCTATGTGGACGACTTGGTCGTGAAGAGTCGCCATAAGGAGGATCACCTCCAAGACTTGAAGGCCATGTTCGAACTCATGAGGACTCATCAGCTCAAGATGAATCCTACCAAGTCATTCTTAGGGATGTCTAGCGGTAAATTCCTCGGCTTCGTCGTCACGACGAAAGGGATCCGAATTGATCCAGACAAGGTGCGAGCTATTCAAGAGCTCCAACCACCCCGAAATCTTAAAGAGCTGAGAGGCCTTCAAGGACGACTGGCTTATATCCGAAGATTCATCTCGAATCTCTCGGGCAAGTGCCAACCCTTCTCTAAGCTGATGAAGAAAGGTACCTCCTTCGTCTGGGATGAGCCATGCCAAAAGGCTTTTGAGGAGATCAAAGCTTATCTCTCAAATCCGCCTGTCCTTGCGGCGCCAATCTCAGGAAGGCCATTCCTCATATACATACGGGCTATGGAACATTCTCTGGGTGCCCTCTTAGCTCAGAACGATGATGCAGGCCACGAGCAGGGCATCTACTACCTGAGCAGAACCTTGCAGGGCGCCGAGCAACGGTACCCAATGGTCGAGAAGGAATGCCTAGCCTTGGTGTTCGCTATCCAAAAGATGCGGCACTACTTGGTTGGCCAAACCATCCATGTCATCTCCCGGATGAATCCCATTCGGGTCTTCATGACACAACCCGCAGCGCTAAACTGGCGCCTGGCCAGGTGGGCACTTCTGCTCTCTCAATACGACATTCATTTCATGCCGCAGAAATCGGTCAAGGGACAAGCCATCTGCGATCTCATGGCTAGTCACCCGCTGGGGGAGAAGACCGATCTATTCGAAGATCTGCCGGATGAACCTCCCGAAGCCAATATGACTTCGTCGCCGGAGGTGTGGCAGATGTTCTTCGACGGTGCGTCCCGCGCAGGCGCGAGCGGCTCTATTTCTGCAGGAGTGGGAGTGGCCCTCACCTCCCCGCATGGTCACGTGTTTCCCCGGGCCTTTTCCTTGACGGAACCATGTACCAACAACGTAGCCGAGTACAACGCGTTGCTCATAGGGCTCGAGTTAGCCAAAGAGCTCGGGATAAAGCATCTGGAGGCTTATGGCGATTCGCAACTCATTGTCAAACAAATGACTGGCGAATACGAAGTCAGGAATGAAGATCTTATCCCGCTCCACCGAGCAGCGGTCAGACTAGTGGAGTCATTCGAGAGCTTCCGTATTGAGCACGTGCTCCGTTCAAAGAACACCCATGCGGATGCTCTCGCATCCTTGGCAGCTAACTTAGCCCAGCCTCCTGGAACGACCCAAAAGGTCGCTGTCGCCAGCCGAAAACTCTTTCGACCCAGAGACGTCCCAGAGGCAAACGCCACTCATCAAGCCTCGGGTCAGCCAGATCAGGAAGACTGGCGTCTCCCGATCATCGATTATGTCCTATACGGCATGTTGCCTGAGGATTCGAAGGAACGAGAGTCTATCCGGCGACGTGCCTCGCGATTCTACTACGATTCAACCACTAAAACGTTGTATCGCAGGTCATATGACGGCTTGCTACTTCGCTGCCTTTCAAAAGCAGAGGCGCAAGAAGCCGTACGCGAAGCACATGACGGCGTGTGCGGAGCTCATCAGCCCGGACCCAAGCTTTGGGATCGCTTACGTAGGATGGGCTACTTCTGGCCTGGGATGGTTACTGATGCAGTCGCTTATGCTAAGCGATGTTACGAATGCCAGATCCACGCCAACTACATGCACCAGCCTCCTGAGGATCTACATCCGACGAGGGCATCTTGGCCCTTCGAGGCATGGGGGATGGACATAGTCGGGCCAATTTCTCCACCATCGGCGAGAGGCCATCGCTTCATCCTCGCGATCACCGACTATTTCTCTAAATGGGCAGAAGCCATCCCCTTAAGAGAAGTCAAGACTAGCGACGTGATTAAGTTCATTAAGCACCATGTCATATACCGATACGGCGTACCCCGGCGTATCATTCACGACAACGGCACGCAATTCGTTAGCCATGCCTTCACCCGGTTCTGCGACAAACTCCGGATACAGAACCTCTCGTCCACGGCCTACAACCCTTCAGCGAATGGTTTGGCCGAAGCTTTCAACAAGACGATCATCAAGATCTTGACCAAGCTGACTTCCACTAGCAAGCGCGACTGGAATGAAAAGCTAGGCGAAAGCCTGTGGGCATATCGCACGACGGTTCGCACACCGACTGGCACTACGCCCTACTCGTTGGTATACGGCTGCGAAGCTGTATTGCCGTTAGAGATTCAGATTCCATCCCTCCGCGTCGCCTTATCAACAGGAATGACAGCCGAGGAGAATCACCGGCTTCGACTCGCAGAACTCGAAGCGCTGGACGACAGGCGACTGGAAGCTCAGCAGCACATCGAGTTTTACCAAGCTCGGATGGCCAGGAGCTTCGACAAGAAAGTCAAGCGCCGAGCCTTCAAAGAAGGAGAGCTCGTCCTATCCGTCCGTAGACCAATGATCCTCACTTCCAAGAAGAAGGGGAAATTCCAGTCCAAATGGGAAGGGCCATTCGTAGTAGAGACAGTCTACTCGAACGGCGCCTATCGCCTCGTCAAACCGAACGGCGATAAAATCATGATGCCCATCAACGGCAAGTATCTGAAGAAGTACTACCCATAGTGCTCCTTCACAAACTCCCACGAGTGCAAGAGTCTAAACTGGCCCTCAGCGCCCTCCAACTGGTACATGAGGCTAAACTGCTCCTACTTTACCCGTTCGGGCGAAAGCCTCTGACGGAATCCAATTCGCCTATCTTCTCCAATGAGATGGCGGATCCACTAAAGTCGTTCATATCACGACAAATCCATCCAATTCGCCTATCTTCTCCAATGAGATGGCGGATCCACTAAAGTCGTTCCAATCACGACATCCCCCGTCAAGTTAACATTAAACCTCTGACAAAATCAACTTACCAATCCTCTTCTAAAGGATGGTGGGTCCTCAAAGTCGTTCCAATCACGACATTCCCCGTCAAGTTAACATTAAACCTCTGACAAAATCAACTTACCAATCCTCTTCTAAAGGATGGTGGGTCCTCAAAGTCGTTCCAATCACGACATTCCCCGTCAAGTTAACATTAAACCTCTGACAAAATCAACTTACCAATCCTCTTCTAAAGGATGGTGGGTCCTCAAAGTCGTTCCAATCACGACATTCCCCGTCAAGTTAACATTAAACCTCTGACAAAATCAACTTACCAATCCTCTTCTAAAGGATGGTGGGTCCTCAAAGTCGTTCCAATCACGACATTCCCCGTCAAGTTAACATTAAACCTCTGACAAAATCAACTTACCAATCCTCTTCTAAAGGATGGTGGGTCCTCAAAGTCGTTCCAATCACGACATTCCCCGTCAAGTTAACATTAAACCTCTGACAAAATCAACTTACCAATCCTCTTCTAAAGGATGGTGGGTCCTCAAAGTCGTTCCAATCACGACATTCCCCGTCAAGTTAACATCAAACCTCTGACAAAATCCGCTTACCACTCTTATTCTGAGAAATGGTAGCCTCCCCCCACGGTCGCTCCAATCGCGACAAGATCCCATCAAGTTAATGATCACCTCTGATGGTTGGCGCCGTTATTCTTACGAATAGCATAGCCTAAGTAATAGCCTACCATGCGACGTGCTATTACTTCTGTCAATAGTCACACTCCTACGTCCCTGAACTATTTGACCTATTCCAGATGTCCTAACATTGCTTTAGGATAACTGATAGGTAGAGTCTACCAGGCGATGACTCCTACCACAATCAATTGTCACATTCCCACATGACGACAATTGTCGAACACGGTTCGACAGACAACCTGTCTGTCGGTTCCCCCATACAACAACTCGCCGAAAAGCGAGTCGAAGTCAAGTTCATCAGTTGGCCGTAAAGGCGAATGTTTGTTCTTTATTGCGATCCAAGGGTTACTCTCTCGATCCCGTTGGAGCTACAACGCGAAGATCGGAGTTAATCCGATCCCACGCTATGAGCAACAGAAAGCAAAACAAGAGCTTAATACGACTAAGTCCTAAACAGGACAATCAGTGGATCGTCAAGTTCAATTCAAATGCCCAACGGCGCAGTCAAAGAGAGAAAACTGTATGCGCAAAGCAAAGGTGAACAGAATAAGCAAAAGGGCCACTACGGGCCATAATTTACATGAGTTGTGTGTGTGTGTGTGTGTGTGTGTGTGTGTGTGTGTGTGTGTGTGTGTGTGTGTGTGTGTGTGTGTGTGTGTGTGTGTGTGTGTGTGTGTGTGTGTGTGTGTGTGTGTGTGTGTGTGTGTGTGTGTGTGTGTGTGTGTGTGTGTGTGTGTGTGTGTGTGTGTGTGTGTGTGTGTGTGTGTGTGTGTGTGTGTGTGTGTGTGTGTGTGTGTGTGTGTGTGTGTGTGTGTGTGTGTGTGTGTGTGTGTGTGTGTGTGTGTGTGTGTGTGTGTGTGTGTGTGTGTGTGTGTGTGTGTGTGTGTGTGTGTGTGTGTGTGTGTGTGTGTGTGTGTGTGTGTGTGTGTGTGTGTGTGTGTGTGTGTGTGTGTGTGTGTGTGTGTGTGTGTGTGTGTGTGTGTGTGTGTGTGTGTGTGTGTGTGTGTGTGTGTGTGTGTGTGTGTGTGTGTGTGTGTGTGTGTGTGTGTGTGTGTGTGTGTGTGTGTGTGTGTGTGTGTGTGTGTGTGTGTGTGTGTGTGTGTGTGTGTGTGTGTGTGTGTGTGTGTGTGTGTGTGTGTGTGTGTGTGTGTGTGTGTGTGTGTGTGTGTGTGTGTGTGTGTGTGTGTGTGTGTGTGTGTGTGTGTGTGTGTGTGTGTGTGTGTGTGTGTGTGTGTGTGTGTGTGTGTGTGTGTGTGTGTGTGTGTGTGTGTGTGTGTGTGTGTGTGTGTGTGTGTGTGTGTGTGTGTGTGTGTGTGTGTGTGTGTGTGTGTGTGTGTGTGTGTGTGTGTGTGTGTGTGTGTGTGTGTGTGTGTGTGTGTGTGTGTGTGTGTGTGTGTGTGTGTGTGTGTGTGTGTGTGTGTGTGTGTGTGTGTGTGTGTGTGTGTGTGTGTGTGTGTGTGTGTGTGTGTGTGTGTGTGTGTGTGTGTGTGTGTGTGTGTGTGTGTGTGTGTGTGTGTGTGTGTGTGTGTGTGTGTGTGTGTGTGTGTGTGTGTGTGTGTGTGTGTGTGTGTGTGTGTGTGTGTGTGTGTGTGTGTGTGTGTGTGTGTGTGTGTGTGTGTGTGTGTGTGTGTGTGTGTGTGTGTGTGTGTGTGTGTGTGTGTGTGTGTGTGTGTGTGTGTGTGTGTGTGTGTGTGTGTGTGTGTGTGTGTGTGTGTGTGTGTGTGTGTGTGTGTGTGTGTGTGTGTGTGTGTGTGTGTGTGTGTGTGTGTGTGTGTGTGTGTGTGTGTGTGTGTGTGTGTGTGTGTGTGTGTGTGTGTGTGTGTGTGTGTGTGTGTGTGTGTGTGTGTGTGTGTGTGTGTGTGTGTGTGTGTGTGTGTGTGTGTGTGTGTGTGTGTGTGTGTGTGTGTGTGTGTGTGTGTGTGTGTGTGTGTGTGTGTGTGTGTGTGTGTGTGTGTGTGTGTGTGTGTGTGTGTGTGTGTGTGTGTGTGTGTGTGTGTGTGTGTGTGTGTGTGTGTGTGTGTGTGTGTGTGTGTGTGTGTGTGTGTGTGTGTGTGTGTGTGTGTGTGTGTGTGTGTGTGTGTGTGTGTGTGTGTGTGTGTGTGTGTGTGTGTGTGTGTGTGTGTGTGTGTGTGTGTGTGTGTGTGTGTGTGTGTGTGTGTGTGTGTGTGTGTGTGTGTGTGTGTGTGTGTGTGTGTGTGTGTGTGTGTGTGTGTGTGTGTGTGTGTGTGTGTGTGTGTGTGTGTGTGTGTGTGTGTGTGTGTGTGTGTGTGTGTGTGTGTGTGTGTGTGTGTGTGTGTGTGTGTGTGTGTGTGTGTGTGTGTGTGTGTGTGTGTGTGTGTGTGTGTGTGTGTGTGTGTGTGTGTGTGTGTGTGTGTGTGTGTGTGTGTGTGTGTGTGTGTGTGTGTGTGTGTGTGTGTGTGTGTGTGTGTGTGTGTGTGTGTGTGTGTGTGTGTGTGTGTGTGTGTGTGTGTGTGTGTGTGTGTGTGTGTGTGTGTGTGTGTGTGTGTGTGTGTGTGTGTGTGTGTGTGTGTGTGTGTGTGTGTGTGTGTGTGTGTGTGTGTGTGTGTGTGTGTGTGTGTGTGTGTGTGTGTGTGTGTGTGTGTGTGTGTGTGTGTGTGTGTGTGTGTGTGTGTGTGTGTGTGTGTGTGTGTGTGTGTGTGTGTGTGTGTGTGTGTGTGTGTGTGTGTGTGTGTGTGTGTGTGTGTGTGTGTGTGTGTGTGTGTGTGTGTGTGTGTGTGTGTGTGTGTGTGTGTGTGTGTGTGTGTGTGTGTGTGTGTGTGTGTGTGTGTGTGTGTGTGTGTGTGTGTGTGTGTGTGTGTGTGTGTGTGTGTGTGTGTGTGTGTGTGTGTGTGTGTGTGTGTGTGTGTGTGTGTGTGTGTGTGTGTGTGTGTGTGTGTGTGTGTGTGTGTGTGTGTGTGTGTGTGTGTGTGTGTGTGTGTGTGTGTGTGTGTGTGTGTGTGTGTGTGTGTGTGTGTGTGTGTGTGTGTGTGTGTGTGTGTGTGTGTGTGTGTGTGTGTGTGTGTGTGTGTGTGTGTGTGTGTGTGTGTGTGTGTGTGTGTGTGTGTGTGTGTGTGTGTGTGTGTGTGTGTGTGTGTGTGTGTGTGTGTGTGTGTGTGTGTGTGTGTGTGTGTGTGTGTGTGTGTGTGTGTGTGTGTGTGTGTGTGTGTGTGTGTGTGTGTGTGTGTGTGTGTGTGTGTGTGTGTGTGTGTGTGTGTGTGTGTGTGTGTGTGTGTGTGTGTGTGTGTGTGTGTGTGTGTGTGTGTGTGTGTGTGTGTGTGTGTGTGTGTGTGTGTGTGTGTGTGTGTGTGTGTGTGTGTGTGTGTGTGTGTGTGTGTGTGTGTGTGTGTGTGTGTGTGTGTGTGTGTGTGTGTGTGTGTGTGTGTGTGTGTGTGTGTGTGTGTGTGTGTGTGTGTGTGTGTGTGTGTGTGTGTGTGTGTGTGTGTGTGTGTGTGTGTGTGTGTGTGTGTGTGTGTGTGTGTGTGTGTGTGTGTGTGTGTGTGTGTGTGTGTGTGTGTGTGTGTGTGTGTGTGTGTGTGTGTGTGTGTGTGTGTGTGTGTGTGTGTGTGTGTGTGTGTGTGTGTGTGTGTGTGTGTGTGTGTGTGTGTGTGTGTGTGTGTGTGTGTGTGTGTGTGTGTGTGTGTGTGTGTGTGTGTGTGTGTGTGTGTGTGTGTGTGTGTGTGTGTGTGTGTGTGTGTGTGTGTGTGTGTGTGTGTGTGTGTGTGTGTGTGTGTGTGTGTGTGTGTGTGTGTGTGTGTGTGTGTGTGTGTGTGTGTGTGTGTGTGTGTGTGTGTGTGTGTGTGTGTGTGTGTGTGTGTGTGTGTGTGTGTGTGTGTGTGTGTGTGTGTGTGTGTGTGTGTGTGTGTGTGTGTGTGTGTGTGTGTGTGTGTGTGTGTGTGTGTGTGTGTGTGTGTGTGTGTGTGTGTGTGTGTGTGTGTGTGTGTGTGTGTGTGTGTGTGTGTAAGTATATATAGTCTTTAAAAAAATTGTGTAAATCAAGATAACTTGAAAAAATATTTTCAACTCTAAGTTAAGCATGCAAAAATTTCATTATTTTTAATTAAAAATCTAAGGTAAGACTTAAGTAAAGTATACTAGTTGAAAAAATCATTTCTTAGGAATTTTGTTTGGAGTTATCATAAAAGGTGAACTTGAATATGTCACTAACTAAGAATTAGAAAATTTAAAATCTATCAATTTGATCAATTATTACTTAACTCTATTAATTTGGCAAGTGAATCTTTTTTTTTTTTTTTACTAACAAAAGATAAATGCTGAGAGAGAGAAAAGAAAAAAAAATACTAAAACAAAATACTAACTAGCAAAACAAAAGCTTAACTAGCTTACACCCCCATACCCAGACTTTGCAATGTCCTCAATGCACATAATATCCAAAATATCACAGTTTAATAAGTACATGCCGAAAAAAATCAAAGACTGGGTAAAGTAGAAAGAACATCCCTCACTGCTCATCTCCTGATATATCGTCATCCACATCATCAGCGGCAGCTGCTGAACTCGGTCCCGCCTCATCCTCTCCTGGGAAATCATCTGGCTGAAATGGTGTGATATAACTATGAAGCTCAGGTGGAGGTCCATCAAACTGGGCTCCCGAAGACCAATTTCGCCTGGACGACTCGCTCGCCACTAAAGGTAAAATTATAAACGAAGCCAATAGAACGACTCCGCTTAAACGGTTAAAGCCCACGCCTCAGACGGCTAAGGGTTAGAGCAGAGATCTTAGCATTAAGCCTAAGAGAAACTGTTCGACAACTCATCATACTGAGGGGAATAGTATGGCTAGCCCGATTCAAACGGTGATCGGTAAAGGCACATCAAACCCGTTGATAGCTGAGGGTTTGCTAAAAATCCTAAAAGAAATGAAATCTATGGCAGAGTCTAGTGATGAAATAGGGGTAAATGAGCTGAGTACGTGATGCAGACTGTGTCCTGACCCAATCTAACACATTCTCCACTGATGATCGCATCCATATAAATATAATCCTCGCTATATCTGTAGACGGTAAAAAATACCTCTATAGGCTTACAGGAAATTCGCCTGCGAAAAGAGCTCGCACGCCTGGTTCTCTGGCACGGGTCTAAATCGCATGGACATCGCACATGCTCGATTCTAGGTTCGCCTTATGGTCGGCTCGCCAGCACGAGTTAAGATCGATCAGGATGGCGAAAGTTCGCCTTTCACTCAACTCGCCTGCCCGAGTCCAGAGTCGAATCCGCCAGCAAACCCCAAGACCGTCAGTACAGCTGGGTATCCACTACCCCACGTGCTGAGATGGACCTTCCCATCTCTCTCGATCCGAAGGAAGAGAGAGCACATTACCCCAGGACCGTCAAACGGCCGTCCACAGTGCGCACAGCGCGAAGGACTGGACAGGCGTCGAGTCAACCTGAGCATTCATAAATGCGACTCACCTCGGCTGTCTGAGCCAAGAGCTGGATCCGCCGGCACTCGGCAAGCTGGCTAGACCCACTCGAGTACTGTACACCTACTTCACCGCCTCTCCTGACCGGAAAGGAGAAAGCACCGTGCTCAAAGCACGCCGGGCGGTCACGCACAGTACAAGTGATCGGACAGACACTTCATCGATCTGCGAACTCATAAATGCGGTTCATTAATGCTGGTCAAATCCACTCGGATAGCAGTCGTTCGTTGCCTCACACACAAGATGGGCCTTCCCATCGTAGGTGACAGGACATAGAACACAATCCCTGGAATGACCGTTCATGGTATCGAGGAACGGCGAGACGTCTCTGAAGAGGATGTGGTCACATCCCACAATTCAAGGAGAAGTCAAGCTGTCCTTCTTCCATTTAAAAGCCCCTTCCAGCACACTGGAAGAGAGGTGGCAAAACTTAGAGAAAAGAGTTGAGACCAAGCTCCCTGCATAGCCCTTGCATTGCAGCATCACTGTTTAGTTCCGAGCCCAGATCGCCGGCGAACTAAGCAGAACCAAACTCTATTGCCCTGAGCTTCTACTGCGCACTGAAGCTCTCCAGTAACCTCGATCGAACGGTCCAAGGGAAGCAGACTCGACCCGAGCATCGAGCGAAGCGTCCTATAGCCACCTAAAGTCCCCACACAAAACAAAGAGGGCTTTCCCTCTGCTTCTGTTGTAATCATTTGATTCGTTAGTTTGTAATAAGCTTTCTTATAAATACAAACGAAACTCCTTTCTTCGGAAGAATCAAATTTTCACCCTACAGAAGATGGCGACCACAGTGGGAGCAGCTGTTTCATCGAGTGAAATGGTGGTGGCTCAATTTGATGAGGTTACTATCGGGACGACAGTAGAGTCCCTCGAAATCGAGTTCGACCAGGCCAAGTACGAAGAATACTTGTCCTCCTCCTCCTCTGGTGGCGATGCGTCCCGCAAACGCCACAGAGCTGTGCGCCGAGGCCGACCTCAGACGGTCAAAGCCTCAGCACCTGAGGGTCAAGCGGTCCACGCAGACGCCTGCCTCGGAGGAAGCGCCGGCTCACTCCGGCACAAACCACGCTGCCTCAACCCACGGCGACGTTCTCCCCGCTGGGAGAACTAACCAACAGCGACGGCAAACACCCGTCAGACAGGAGGTCTAAACCTCCGTTTCTCGCGATGGCCTGAACCATCACACAGGCCCGAGAAACACTAGACGGGAAGGCAAACTGCCCGACGTCGGAAGGCCCTCCAAATCAGGAGCGCCAACCGAAGAAGGCAGAGCCGCCTGCTCGGGAAAACTTCGCTTCTCAGGTCATATCCCTGATGCGAATAACCCACTCTCAGCAAGTGAGCCTACCCGAGTAGGCAAATCTTCGAAGGCTGGCGAGCCTCGCCATAACCATCTGGCGGATAAACGTAAAGGAAAGGAAGTAGGCGAATCCTCGCGAGCCCGATCTTCTAAACATGGGGTTGAAACTCGCCCACGTACTGGAGTTCGCTCAAACGCGAAGACTCGCCAGTCAAGGCGAGATCGCCCGACCCCAACACCAAGGCGTTCCACCCAACGCGCGCCAGAGAGAGCGCCCAAAAATCTCTCGTCAGCTCACCAGAGCGACTCTTCTGAGGCCGGGGGTTGTCACCAACCACCCGTAGAAGACCTCAGAGAATTCTTGACTCGCAAACGCACTATCCACGAGGCGAATCCTCAGTGCCACTACGAGAGACTCATCCACACGGTCCTCACCGATTGCCAATGCGTTGGAGCGGCGAAACCTTCGGTGTTTGAGAGGCTTTCTCAACAGTCCTCTCGACCAAGGCCCTCCCGTCGAAGGCGCCGTCACCAGAAAAGACGCGTTAATGACGACCTGGAGCTCTCATCCGCCACGGTCAACATGACGGATAAGGGGAAGGTGGTACTCTCCGACTCGCCAGACTCGGACTCCGTCTTAAGACCTAATACCCGGTCCGCTCGACGCCGGCAGGAAGGCATATTCCAGCGAACCCGTAGTCGCAGGGGGGTAAGTATTGGGTTTGACTATTCCACCCTAGTACCTCCCTCTTGCGGCGAAGACGAGGTTCATTCGGCAGCGGTCACATCTCAGACCTCGCGCTCAAGTCAAGACGTGCAGGCGAGAGTGCACATGACCGTACTCGATACCGAGCAAACAATGGCCCAAAAGCTGGAGGAACAGCAGGCGACCATCGACTCTCTAAGAGAAATGATGGAGCAACTGCTGAACAAGAAGAAGAAAAAGAAGAGGACCCAACGTCCCTTACCCCGGCAAACCAGGGACAAGGAGTGGGTACCTCCTCACCGACCAGCGACTGAGACAGAGGATGACCGGCAGTCCAATTACTCCTCCAAAACATCGATAGGAACGTCGCACACCGCGGATAGCACCCGTGACAAAAGATTCGACGAGTTCCAGGACCAACTGAACGCGCTGAAGCTTCAGCAAAACATGAACAAGCTGGGGGTGGTACGTCCCTACCCTATCGAATGGGACACGGTCCCATACCCAGCGAAGTTCAAGCCGATCAGTTTGGTGCAGTTTGATGGCAAGGGGTCACCCTCGCAACATATCTATTATTTCATGGCGCAGACCAGATTCCTTACTGGGAACGACGTCATTCTCACTCGACTATTCATAGGTACCCTCAAGGGGGTAGCCTTTGAATGGTTCCGCAAACTGGAGCCCGGCTCTATCAAGGTATGGGCCGACGTTGAAAAGCTTTTCCTCGCCCGCTTCTTCGATGACGACACGGAAGTGTCGATGGCCACTCTCCTCGCTGAGAAGCAGCGGAAGGCGGAGTCAGTTAACGACTTCGTAAAAAGTCCACTGTCGGGACCAAGTTTCCGAGGCGACGCTGATTGAGATGTGCCGCAACAATCTGTCGATACATATCCTGTCCAAAATAGGGGCAGTTGAGACCCGGACTTGGAAGGAACTTGTTCGCCAAGGCGAACAAGTCGAGAATATGATCAAAAGGCTGGAGGCCGAAGAGCCGCAGTCAAAAAAGGGAGCAGCAGAGCCAGCTGCACCGAAGAACCCTCCTCGGTCGAGAGGAAAAGAAATCATGGCAGTCGACACCGCCCCGGCACCAAAGGCTACTCAAAAGCCTAAACCAAAGGCACTTTGCTTATTTGTCGTCTTGCTCCTCGTCCGAGGATGACGCACCTAATAACTTATGGTCGATACTCTACAGTGAGTCTTCTCTACACTTACCGGTATGTTCATCATACGTCTTCAAGACGCGACCGATCGAGCCATCGCGAGCTGTATTCGTCGTGCCAGCACGGAATAGGTATCGAAAAGACATCATCTTCGGTCGAATCGATAATCCCCTGCGCATCACCCGCTGGGGGTGAAGGCCGATCTTTTCGAAGATCTGCCGGATGAACCTCCCGAAGCCAATATGACCTCGTCGCCAGAGGTGTGGCAGATGTTCTTTGACGGCGCGTCTCGCGTAGGCGTGAGCGGTTCTATTTCTGCAGGAGTGGGGGTGGCCCTCACCTCCCCGCATGGTCACGTGTTACCCCGGGCCTTTTCCTTGACGGAACCATGTACCAACAACGTAGCATCCACGAGGCGAATCCTCAGTGCCACTGCGAGAGACTCATCCACACGGTCCTCGCCGATTGCCAATGCATTGGAGCGGCGAAACCTTTGGTGTTTGAGAGGCTTTCTCAACAGTCCTCTCGACCAAGGCCCTCCCGTCGAAGGCGCCGTCACCAGAAAAGACGCGTTAATGACGACCTTTAGCTCTCATCCGCCACGGTCAATATGACGGATAAGGGGAAGGCGGTACTCTCCGACTCGCCAGACTCGGACTCCGTCTTAAGACCTAATACCCGGTCCGCTCGACGCCGGCAGGAAGGCATATTCCCGCGAACCCGTAGTCGCAGGGGGGATTCGATGGCCTTACAGTCAACATGGCCACAGTAGACCCCGCCGGAATGGCGGAGGACGAACAACTTCCACTTTACGACGAGACATGGGATCGCCATGTTAGCGCCCAGTGGAACAGTCGCTTCGAACAGCGCGAACCACCAACTGAAGACGAAGTCCTCCAGGTGAACATGGGTACTGAGGCGAATCCCAAACCCATATTCATCAGCGGCAGTCTGCCTCCTCAAGAAAAAGAGGATCTCATCGCCCTCGTACGGGAATACATTGACGTTTTCGCCTGGAATTACGAGGATATGCCTGGTCTGGATCCGCGGGTCGCCACGCACCGCCTCAATATCAGCCCTGACGCCAAACCTATCAAACAACAGCAGAGGCGGTTTTGCCCCCAAATCATGGAGGCGATCGAATCTGAAGTGAAGAAGCTGATCGAATCCGGCTTCATCAGAGAGGAGCAACACCCCGACTGGGTGGTGAATATTGTTCCAGTCTTGAAGAAGAACGGTAAGATCCGCATCTGCATCGACTTTAGGAACCTCAACGCCGCGTGCCCTAAAGACGAATTTCCCCTGCCCATCACGGATGTTATTATTGACAATACGTGCGGGTTCGAGAGGATGTCCTTCATGGACGGCTTCTCGGGGTACAACCAAATCAAAATGCACCCCGAAGACGAGAAGCACACTGCATTCAGGACCCCCATGGGGGTGTACTGCTATACCGTCATGCCGTTCGGGCTCAAGAACGCCGGAGCAACCTACCAACGCGCCATGAGCATGATCTTTCGAGATCATCTGCGAAAGACGGTCGAATGCTATGTGGACGACTTGGTCGTAAAAAGTCGTCATAAGGAAGATCACCTCCAAGACTTGAAGGCTATGTTCGAACTCATGAGGACTCATCAGCTCAAGATGAATCCTACCAAGTCATTCTTGGGAATGTCTAGCGGTAAATTCCTCGGTTTCGTCGTCACGACGAAAGGGATCCGAATTGATCCAGACAAGGTGCGAGCTATTCAAGAGCTCCAACCACCCCGAAATCTTAAAGAGCTGAGAGGCCTTCAAGGACGACTGGCTTATATCCGAAGATTCATCTCGAATCTCTCGGGCAAGTGCCAACCCTTCTCTAAGCTGATGAAGAAAGGTACCTCCTTCGTCTGGGATGAGCCATGCCAAAAGGCTTTTGAGGAGATCAAAGCTTATCTCTCAAATCCGCCTGTCCTTGCGGCGCCAATCTCAGGAAGGCCATTCCTCATATACATACGGGCTATGGAACATTCTCTGGGTGCCCTCTTGGCTCAGAACGATGATGCAGGCCACGAGCAGGGCATCTACTACCTGAGCAGAACCTTGCAGGGCGCCGAGCAACGGTACCCAATGGTCGAGAAGGAATGCCTAGCCTTGGTGTTCGCTATCCAAAAGATGCGGCACTACTTGGTTGGCCAAACCATCCATGTCATCTCCCGGATGAATCCCATTCGGGTCTTCATGACACAACCCGCAGCGTTAAACTGGCGCCTGGCCAGGTGGGCACTTCTGCTCTCTCAATACGACATTCATTTCATGCCGCAGAAATCGGTCAAGGGACAAGCCATCTGCGATCTCATGGCTAGTCACCCGCTGGGGGAGAAGACCGATCTATTCGAAGATCTGCCGGATGAACCTCCCGAAGCCAATATGACTTCGTCGCCGGAGGTGTGGCAGATGTTCTTCGACGGTGCGTCCCGCGCAGGCGCGAGCGGCTCTATTTCTGCAGGAGTGGGAGTGGCCCTCACCTCCCCGCATGGTCACGTGTTTCCCCGGGCCTTTTCCTTGACGGAACCATGTACCAACAACGTAGCCGAGTACAACGCGTTGCTCATAGGGCTCGAGTTAGCCAAAGAGCTCGGGATAAAGCATCTGGAGGCTTATGGCGATTCGCAACTCATTGTCAAACAAATGACTGGCGAATACGAAGTCAGGAATGAAGATCTTATCCCGCTCCACCGAGCAGCGGTCAGACTAGTGGAGTCATTCGAGAGCTTCCGTATTGAGCACGTGCTCCGTTCAAAGAACACCCATGCGGATGCTCTCGCATCCTTGGCAGCTAACTTAGCCCAGCCTCCTGGAACGACCCAAAAGGTCGCTGTCGCCAGCCGAAAACTCTTTCGACCCAGAGACGTCCCAGAGGCAAACGCCACTCATCAAGCCTCGGGTCAGCCAGATCAGGAAGACTGGCGTCTCCCGATCATCGATTATGTCCTATACAGCATGTTGCCTGAGGATTCGAAGGAACAAGAGTCGGTCCGACGACGTGCCTCACGGTTCTACTACAATTCAACCACTAAAACATTGTATCGCAGGTCATACGACGGCTTGCTACTTCGCTGTCTTTCAAAAGCGGAGGCGCAAGAAGCTGTACGCGAAGCACATGACGGCGTGTGCGGAGCTCATCAGCCCGGACCCAAACTTTGGGATCTCTTACGAAGGATGGGCTACTTCTGGCCTGGGATGGTTACTGATGCAGTCGCTTATGCTAAGCGATGTTACGAATGCCAGATCCACGCCAACTACATACACCAGCCTCCTGAGGATCTACATCCGACGAGGGCATCTTGGCCCTTCGAGGCATGGGGGATGGACATAGTCGGGCCAATTTCTCCACCATCGGCGAGAGGCCATCGCTTCATCCTCGCGATCACCGACTATTTCTCTAAATGGGCAGAAGCCATCCCCTTAAGAGAAGTCAAGACTAGCGACGTGATCAAATTCATCAAGCACCATGTCATCTACCAATACGACGTACCCAGGCGTATCATTCACGACAATGGCACGCAATTCGTTAGCCACGCCTTCACCAGGTTCTGCGACAAATTCCGAATACAGAACCTCTCGTCCACGGCCTACAACCCTGTAGCGAATGGTCTGGCCGAAGCTTTCAACAAGACGATCATCAAGATCTTGACCAAGCTGACTTCCACTAGCAAGCGCGACTGGAATGAAAAGCTAGGCGAGAGCCTGTGGGCATATCGCACGACGGTTCGTACACCGACTGGCACCACGCCTTACTCGTTGGTATACGGCTGTGAAGCTGTATTGCCATCAGAACCCTCGGTGTCCTCAGCTGGATCCTCTGAGAACAACTCCCTAGCAGTTTGGTGGCCCCTTCGCCTCGAAGAACGGAGAGAACCCCTGACAGGACGATCGCGTTCCACCAGACATGAGTTCTGGAACCAGAAATTGGCAGGATTAGCACTAGCGCCCCGATACCAGCGGCAGTATAAGAGCGTGTGGTGTAAATCGCGATCCCGCGCGGGTAGCTCAAAACGAGCCTGGGTGCCACCAGCATGAGTCCAGAACCATCCCCGAGCGCCATCCACCAGTCCTCCTTCAAAGCGCAGGTGGGGATTGGCGTTGCCCACATACAATTGATCATACCCAAACTGGCGGGCGAACCTGCAGGGGATGTATACACGAGTCTAAACTGGTTCTCAAAACCTCCAACTGGTACACGAGGCTAAACTGTTCCTACTTTGCCCGCTCTGGCGAAAGCCTCTTGTGGGATTCAATTCGCCTATCTCCTCCAATGAGATGGCGGATCCACTAAAGTCGTTCATATCACGACATATACATTCAATTCGCCTGTCTCCCCTAATGAGAAGGCGGATCCACTAGAGTCGTTCATATCACGACATATACATTCAATTCGCCTGTCTCCCCTAATGAGAAGGCGGATCCACTAGAGTCGTTCATATCACGACATATACATTCAATTCGCCTGTCTCCCCTAATGAGAAGGCGGATCCACTAGAGTCGTTCATATCACGACATATACATTCAATTCGCCTGTCTCCCCTAATGAGAAGGCGGATCCACTAGAGTCGTTCATATCACGACATATACATTCAATGCGCCTATCTCCTCTAATGAGAAGGCGGATCCACTAGAGTCGTTCATATCACGACATATACATTCAATGCGCCTATCTCCTCTAATGAGAAGGCGGATCCACTAGAGTCGTTCATATCACGACATATACATTCAATGCGCCTATCTCCTCTAATGAGAAGGCGGATCCACTAGAGTCGTTCATATCACGACATATAC
>NC_033800.1:50746634-50783875 GCF_001876935.1 Asparagus officinalis
CAAAATCATGATTTTTACCTATAATTTAATAGGTCTTTGAAATTTAGCATGACTGAAAGGAAGAATAGATTCAGGTAGCCAAATTTAAATTTTGAGGTGAAAGTTTCATTGTTGTTGTGTATTGAAGAACACGATAGTTCTGTACATTATATTTTCTAGATGTTTTTACTGAGATAATCAGACATCATCCACTTTTGCACGTCAAATAAGATATTTTCTTTTTTCACAAATGAAGGATTCATCATTTGATGGGGTGTTTTTGTTAGGTTGGGGGTGGATACCAACCTCCGGCGGCGGAGGAGCTCCGACGAGCTCCAGGATGACGCAGGCGAGCTCCGGTAGTCACAGGCGAAGCCACAGGCGGCGAGGTCCAGGCGATCTTCGGCAGCACAGGCGAGCTCTGCGTTCGCACACCCGAGCTCTGCGTTCGCCTCCCCCGAGCTCTGCGTTCGCCTTCCCCGAGCTCTGCGTTCTTTTTGGCGAACCCGACCTTTGCGTCAGGGTTATTCGCTGGCGACAGGTTGTCGCCAGCCCCTCATCTCCGCATATATAACCCCCCATCGCCTAGGGTTTTGTTGCTGCGATTTCCCCCCTTCCTCCGTTTTTTCTCTCTGGCGGCTGCCCTAAAATCGCTGCTGCGATTTTGTTTTTAATCCCCAGCTCCAACAGTGATTGAAGGGGGATTTAAAAAGAGAGAGAGAGAGAGAGAGAGAGAGAAAATTAAAGAGGGTTTTATATTGTGGAGTTCATTTATTCTCAAGTGAGAATTGAAAGGATTCATACCCTTTAATTATTAACACTGTAGCTACAGTGTTTATTTGAGAAATCTCAGTTTTGAGATCTGCTCCTAAATTGTAATTTCTTGTTTGATTAATAAGAAATTATTTGTGTGGCTCCCGAGGACGTAGGCAGTTATCGAACCTCGTTAAAACTTGGTGTACTTTTTCTATTCTGTGTTTCCGTTGCATTAGGGGTTTTAGCGTTAAATTCCCAACAACTGGTATCAGAGCGTGAAACGATCTAGAGGAAGTCAGATTCAAGTGGGAGCCATGACCGCAGATGAGGCAAAAATGAGACTTGAGAAATTTGATGGAACAGATTTCGGATTCTGGAAAATGCAGATAGAGGATTATCTGTATCAGAAAAATCTGTATCAACCACTATCGGGGAAGAAGCCAGATTCTATGAAGGAAGAAGAGTGGAACCTTCTAGATAGACAAGCCCTCGGAGTTATCAGATTGACGTTGACTCGCAATGTTACGTTCAACATAGCGAAGGAGAAGACCACGGCGGGTCTTATGGCAGCTCTCTCAAATATGTATGAGAAGCCATCAGCCGCAAATAAAGTTCATTTAATGTGGCGGTTATTCAATCTGAAAATAGCGGAAGGCGCGTCAGTAGCACAACACCTCAATGAACTTAATATGGTTACAACCCAATTGAGTTCAGTTGAGATTGAGTTTGATGAGGAAGTTTGGGCGTTGATACTTTTATCTTCCCTACCAGAGAGTTGGAACGCTACAGTCACGGCAGTGAGTAGCTCGTCGGGAAAGAAAAAGTTGAAGTTTGACGACGTTCGTGATTTGGTTCTCAGTGAGGAGATCCGACGGAGAGAGACTGGTGAAGCTACAACCTCTTCAGTATTACATACAGAGTCAAGAGGTAGAAATTCAACCAGAGGAAACGGACGAGGAAAATCAAACATCAGAGGTAGATCAAAGGACAGGAGGTCCAAATCAAGGAATCCAAGCAACAGCTCGAAGGCTATCGAGTGTTGGAATTATGGAAAGGCCGGGCATTACAAGAATCAGTGCAAGAGTGCACAGAAAGAGAAGGAGGCGAAGGCATAGATGAATGTCACTTCCACTTCAGGAGGAGACGGCGCATTGATATGCTCTTTGGAGAGCAAGGAGGAATCTTGGGTGTTAGATTCAGGAGCGTCGTTCCATAGGAATCCAAGCAACAGCTCGAAGGCTATCGAGTGTTGGAATTGTGGAAAGACCGGGCATTACAAGAATCAGTGCAAGAGTGCACAGAAAGAGAAGGAGGCGAAGGCAGAGGTGAATGTCACTTCCACTTCAGGAGGAGACGACGCATTGATATGCTCTTTGGAGAGCAAGGAGGAATCTTGGGTGTTAGATTCAGGAGCGTCGTTCCATGCTACCTCTCAGAAAGAATTCTTCGAGAAGTATACCCCCGGAAAACTTGGATACGTATATCTTGGTGATGATCAACCGTGTGCTATAGTGGGCAAAGGCGTGGTGAAAATTAAGTTGAACGGGTCAGTATGGGAGCTGAAGGATGTCAGGCATATTCCCGACCTGAGAAAGAATTTAATATCCGTAGGCCAGTTGGCTGGCGAAGGATACACCACAACCTTCCATGGAGATGATTGGAAGATCTCAAAGGGCGCAATGACGATTGCCCGAGGCAAGAAGACTGGTACCCTGTATATGACAGCAGGTGCACATTGTTCGATCTCAGTTGCAGCAAGCAATGAGACTTCAAAGCTGTGGCACCAGAGACTCGGTCATATGAGTGAAAAGGGGATGAAAATCATGCACACAAAGGGGAAACTCCCAGGACTGCAGTCAGTGGAGATGGATATGTGTGAAGAATGTATACTTGGAAAGCAGAAGAGAGTCAGCTTTCAGACAAGTGGCAGAACCCCCAGGAAGCAGAAGCTAGAGCTCGTTCACTCAGATGTTTGGGGACCAACCACCACTGCGTCGATTGGTGGGAAACACTACTTCGTGACTTTTATCGATGATCACACTCGGAAAGTATGGGTCTACTTTCTGAAACATAAGTCAGAAGTGTTTGAGGCTTTCAGAAGATGGAAAGCCATGGTCGAGAATGAGACCGGTCTGAGAATAAAGAAGCTCAGGACCGACAATGGCGGTGAGTATGAAGACACCGGATTCAAGAAGTTCTGCTATGAGCACGGGATCAGAATGGAGAGAACCGTGCCCGGCACGCCTCAGCAAAATGGTGTAGCTGAGCGGATGAACCGAACGTTGACAGAGAGAGCCAGAAGCATTCGAGTACAATCAGGCCTACCGAAGCAGTTCTGGGCAGAAGCGGTCAACACAGCAGCTTACTTGATCAACCGAGGTCCATCGGTTCCATTGGAGCACAGAATACCAGAGGAGGTATGGTGCGGAAAGGAGGTAAAACTCTCACATCTAAAAGTTTTCGGTTGTGTAGCTTACGTGCATATTAGTGATCAAGGCAGGAATAAGCTTGATCCCAAGTCAAAGAAATGCACTTTCATCGGCTATGGTGAAGATGAGTTCGGCTACCGCATTTGGGACAACGAAAACAAGAAGGTGATCCGGAGCAGAGATGTGATATTCAACGAGAAGGTGATGTACAAGGACATGCACAAGACAGATGACTCAGAGAGCGAGTCAATATTTGTAGATGCAGATGATGTCCCGAGTAACCTCTCGGAAGAACCCAATGCAGAGGGTCCTCAGCAAGAAGAGCCTGTTGGACAAGATGGTGCGCAGGAGCCCGACGCACCAGCTCCGATATTAAGAAGATCTTCTCGTCCTCCTGTACCCAACAGGAGATACATGAACTATCTGTTGTTGACAGATGGTGGGGAGCCTGAAAGCTTTGATGAAGCTTGTCAGTGTGGAGATGCGAGCAAGTGGGAGCTTGCAATGAAAGATGAGATGAAGTCTCTCATATCAAACCAGACGTGGGAACTAGCTGAGTTGCCCACGGGTAAGAAGGCACTCCACAACAAATGGGTGTACCGGGTGAAAGAGGAGCAGGATGGTTCCAGAAGATATAAAGCCCGGCTAGTTGTCAAAGGTTTCCAGCAGAAGGAAGGAATTGACTACACCGATATTTTCGCTCCCGTGGTGAAGCTAAATACTATCAGGACCGTGATGAGTATTGTAGCAATTGAAGATCTTCATCTCGAGCAGTTAGACGTGAAGACGGCGTTTCTTCACGGAGATCTAGAAGAGGAGATATACATGCACCAGCCAGAAGGTTTCTCAGAAGAAAAGAAGAAAAAGAACCTGGTGTGCAGACTCAAGAAGAGCTTGTATGGCCTGAAACAAGCCCCAAGACAGTGGTACAAGAAGTTTGACGGCTTCATGCACAAGGAAGGTTTCCAGAAGTGCAACGCCGACCACTGTTGCTACTTCAAAAGATATCAGTCCAGCTATATCATCCTACTGCTGTATGTTGATGATATGTTGGTTGCAGGAGCAGATATGGAGGATATCAAGAGTTTGAAGCAGCAGCTGTCAAAGGAGTTTGACATGAAGGACTTGGGTCCAGCGAAGAAGATCCTTGGAATGCAAATCACGAGAGATAAGAAGAGAGGTCTCTTGCAGTTATCTCAGACGGAGTACATCAACCGTGTTTTGCAGAGATTCAACATGGGCGACGCCAAGCCTGTGAGCACACCCTTGGCCAGTCATTTTCGCTTATCGAAGGATCAGTCTCCTCAGTCAGAAGAAGAGAAAGAGAGTATGGCTCAGGTACCTTACGCCTCAGCTATCGGAAGCTTGATGTACGCTATGGTCTGTACGAGACCAGACATTGGCCATACAGTGGGAGTGGTCAGCCGGTTTATGTCGAATCCAGGAAAAGCTCATTGGGAAGCGGTCAAGTGGATTCTGAGATATCTACGAGGCACCACACAGAAGTGTTTGCACTTTGGTAAGGGAGAGGTAGAAGTGCAAGGGTTCAGAATATTAGAAAGATCTTATAGCCATTTTGTTGAACAATCTATCATTCGATGAATATAAGTGTAGATCAATAAAGAATGTTGTAGAGAATCAATCCAAGGGCAACTCTCCACATTGAAATTATCTAAAAGCTTAATTATACAGCATATATATTGAATATGTAGAATAAAGAGCTTCCGCTGAAAGCTAATAATAAAGATATATTTATTTGGTGACTATTATTGCAAATAATCTTGTTAACGTTATTTGTTTTGATTTGGTCATTTATTTGACCTATTCTCTAGATTACCTATTCTCAAGCTTACCTATTCCTTAGGAATAACGTTGCAAATAAATAGGCAAACAGGTTTGCACTTTGATATGTATAAAAGGGGGACCATCAGTACTCAATAAAAAACAGAGCTTCAAAGCAAACACTTGTAGCAACGAAGATTGAGAGACAATCTTATTCTTTTCTTGTTTACAGTGAGTTTTCTTGTAGTTCCAACTGAGTGTGTGAGAGAGTCTGAGTGAGTCCCTTGTCCAACATTTGGTATCAGAGCGAGGTTGTATGCCAAAGATCATGCCACGAAGCAGCAGCTCCGGCAGTGATGACGCTGCTACCACGGGCGCGCCGATTAACAAACTATCCGGCGTAACTCTCCACTATCCAATGCTGACCAAGACGAACTATGCTGTATGGGCTATCAAGATGCGTGTCTACTTGCAAGCTCAAGGCGTCTGGGATGCCATCGAGCCCGGAACGGATGTGGAGACAAGGAAGGACCAGATGGCGCTCGCTGCCATTTATGAAGCCATCCCCGAAGAAAGCCTGCTGCTAATAGCAGAGAAGGAGACGGCGGAGAAGGCTTGGCAGACGCTCAAGACCATGTACGAAGGCGCAGATTGCGTCAAGGCGGCAAAGCTCCAAACTCTCAGAAGTGAGTTTGAAATCCTCCGCATGAATGGGACGGAGACAGTAGATGATTTCGCCGAAAAGCTGACTGCAATAGTCAGCAAGATTGCTGGTCTGGGCGGTAAACTTGATGAAAGCACCGTTGTGAAGAAGCTCCTTCGTGCCGTCCCCAACAAATTCCTTCCGATTGTCGCGTCAATCGAGCAATTTGCTGATCTAACGACGATGACCGTGGAGGAGGCGATTGGTCGTCTCAAGACCTTCGAGGAGAGGGTCCGTGCCAGCGGCGGGGATGATAATGAGCACGTCCTACTGACCTGGAAGGACTAGTGAGGGTTCCAGCTCGGGCACGTCCAAGGGGCGCGGCAAAGGCAACTGGCATGGCCGGGGACGCGGGCACGGGCAAGGCTGCGGCAATGGCCGTGCCGAGGAAGGTCATGATGATGATCAAGACTACAAGAAGAAAATCAAATGCTACAATTGTAACTACATGAGGCATTATGCCTCAGAATGCCGATTCAAGAAGAAAGACGAACGAGTTCATTTAGCTGAGAAGGATGACAACGAGCCAACTTTGCTCGTAGCACAAACCTGCGCACTAGTGCAAACCACCAAGGAGCCAAACATCCAGGTGATGCTCAATGAGGAACGTGTGGTTCCAGATTTGGGATGTGAAACAAGGTATGTGAGCGATTCTTGGTTTTTAGATACCGGTGCAAGCAATCACATGACAGGAAACAAAGAAAAGTTCACGGAGTTGGACAAGTCTGTGGGAGGCACCGTCAGGTTTGGAGATGGCTCTGCGGTGGAGATCCAGGGACGCGGCACCGTTCTTTTCAAGTGCAAAAATGGTGAACACCGCATTCTTACGGACGTCTACTACATACCACGACTGCGGAGCAACATTGTCAGTCTCGGCCAGTTGGAGGAGAACGGGTGCCGCATGGTACTCGAAGACAATCACCTATGCATCTTTGATCGCAGCAAAAAGCTGCTGGCCAAGGCCAGGAGGTCTAGAAACCAACTCTATATTCTCAATCTGAATATTGTCGAACCAGTACGCCTACTGACAAGCATAAAGGAAGATGCTTGGTTATGGCATGCACGCTATGGCCACCTTAATTTCCAAGTTCTCCGAAATCTAGCTAACAAAGCCATGGTAGTGGGGTTGCCGCACCTAGATCACATTGATCAAGTGTGTGATGGCTGCCTTGTTGGTAAACAACGTCGTGCACCTTTCCCTCTTGAAGCAAGTTACCGAGCAAATAGACCTCTGGAGCTGATTCATGGTGACTTGTGTGGGCCAATTTCACCGCCAACAGCAGGAGGTAATAGATATTTTCTTCTATTAGTTGATGATTTCAGCAGGTATATGTGGATCTCACTGCTGAAAACAAAAGATGAGGCACTGGAGGCCCTTAAAAAATCAAGACGGCAGCTGAAACGGAGATAGAATTGAAGCTCAAATCCCTCCGGACTGACAGGGGGGCGAGTTCACGTCAAAAGAGGTTGAGGTTTTTTGTGACAAGCATGGAATCAAGCATTTCCTCACCGCACCATACTCTCCCCAGCAAAACAGCGTAGTTGAGCGAAGAAATCAAACAGTGGTGGCAATGGCACGGAGCCTGTTGAAGAGCAAGAACATGCCGCGTAGTTGAGCGAAGAAATCAAACAGTGGTGGCAATGGCACGGAGCCTGTTGAAGAGCAAGAACATGCCTGGCTGTTTCTGGGGTGAGGCAGTGACCACTGGCAATGGCACGGAGCCTGTTGAAGAGCAAGAACATGCCTGGCTGTTTCTGGGGTGAGGCAGTGACCACGGCGGTTTATCTCCTGAATCGCGCACCAACTAAAAGCGTTGTTGGGAAAACGCCCTACGAAGTTTGGTTTCAAAGGAAGCCCAAGGTGCATCACTTGAGAATATTCGGTTGCCTCGCCCATGTCAAGCCAGTGACTCCATTCCCCAAGAAGCTTGCAGACCGAAGCATGCCCATGGTGTTGCTGGGATATCAACAAAGTTCCAAAGCCTACCGCGTGTATAATCCGATAACAAAGAAGATTCATGTAACACGAGATGTCGTGTTCCAAGAAGACAAGCAATGGGATTGGAACCTAATACCAGGCAAAGATGCGAGGAGAGAAGGTAATGTCTTCACAATTGAGAATTTTTCTCCTCAACCTGCTATAGGAACACAGGAAGGCGACGAGGAGTCAGAACCGGGCACACCACTGGTGGCTGTAGTACCGACTGGGGAGGGAGTGCATGGAAGCCGCAATTGTATGGGGTCGTCGCGGTCGATGTGAACGCGAAAACCCACCGGCAAACACCCTGGGCGACTGATCACTGCAGCCTCTCTAAGCTCCAGTGGGACGACAGGAGCTGGACCTCGAGGCTACAGATCTCTTCAAGATGTATATGATACATCTACACCCATTGATCTTGAAGACGAAGTAGGGCTATGCCTACTAGGAGCTGAGGAGCCTACAAGCTATGAGGAAGCAAAGAAGCACGTGAACTGGAGGCATGCAATGGAAGATGAATTGCAGGCCATACACCAAAATAGTACTTGGGAGATGGTGGATCTTCCAGATGGCCACAAACCAATAGGCCTAAAATGGGTCTTCAAGATCAAGAAGGACTCCGAAGGAGCAGTGGTGAAACACAAAGCAAGATTGGTGGCTAAAGGCTATGTGCAGCGCAAAGGAGTGGATTTTGATGAAGTCTTTGCACCCATGGCGAGGCTCGAAACAGTGCGGCTGCTCTTAGCCCTGGCCGCACAGGAAGGGTGGCGTGTACATCACATGGATGTTAAATCAGCCTTTCTCAACGGAGAATTGGAAGAAGAGGTCTATGTCTTCCAACCACCCGGGTTCGAAGAGAAGGACAATGAGCATAAGGTTCTCAGGCTCAAAAAAGCCTTGTATGGTCTTCGTCAAGCCCCCCGAGCAGGGAACTCCAAGCTGGACAGGAGCCTTACATCACTCGGATTCGAGAGAAGCCCACTCGAGCATGCGGTGTACAAAAGGTGTACTGGAGAATCAAAGCTTCTAATTGGAGTTTATGTGGATGACCTGATTATAACCGGGTCTGATGACAAGGAGGTTGGCAAATTCAAGAAACAAATGATGGAGTTGTTCCACATGAGTGACCTAGGATTACTCTTGTACTATCTGGGGATCGAGGTGTCACAAGCGGCCTTTGAGATCACCATGTGCCAAGCAGGGTATGCGAAGAAAATCCTTGAGAGAACCAAAATGTCTGATTGCAATCCCTGTCAAGCTCCCATGGAACCAAGGACCAAGTTGAGCAAGTTCAGTGAAGAACCTCCAGTTGATGCAACCTACTACCGCAGCATTATAGGAAGTCTCTGATACTTAGTGAACACTAGGCCAGACATCGCTTACTCGGTTGGGATTATAAGTCGATTCATGGAGAAGCCGACCACTCAACACATGGCCACGATGAAGAAGATTCTCAGGTACATACGTGGCACACTTGATCTGGGCTGTATTTATACCAAGAAGGAGGAAACGGCTAAGTTAGTCGGGTATAGCGACAGTGACCTTGCTGGCGATATAGATGACCGAAAAAGTACCACAGGTGCTGCCTATTTCTACGGTGGGAATCTGATCACTTGGATCTCTCAGAAACAGAAAGTAGTGGCTCTTTCTTCATGCAAAGCAGAATATATTGCAGCTGCGACTACAGCATGTCTAGGCACATGGCTGAGTCGCCTCTTGGTGGATCTCAGAAACGAAAAAGAAGAGGCAGTGATCTTGAGGATTGACAACAAATCTGCGATATTGCTTTGCAAGAATCCGGTATACCATGACCGAAGTAAACATATCGACACCCGTTATCACTATATTCGAGAGAGCGTGGAGAACGGGAGAATCAGAGTTGAGCATGTCGCGTCAGAAGAGCAGCTAGCTGACATCTTAACTAAGCCACTCAGTCGTATGAAATTCATAGAGTTGCGAAGCAAGATTGGACTGTAGACTGTGAAGAAAAGGGAAAAACAAGATTAGGGGGGAGATTATTGCAAGTAATCTTGTTAACGTTATTTGTTTTGATTTGGTCATTTATTTGACCTATTCTCTAGATTACCTATTCTCAAGCTTACCTATTCCTTAGGAATAACGTTGCAAATAAATAGGCAAACAGGTTTGCACTTTGATATGTATAAAAAGGGGACCATCAGTACTCAATAAAAAACAGAGCTTCAAAGCAAACACTTGTAGCAACGAAGATTGAGAGACAATCTTATTCTTTTCTTGTTTATAGTGAGTTTTCTTGTAGTTCCAACTGAGTGTGTGAGAGAGTCTGAGTGAGTCCCTTGTCCAACAGAACACTCCTCCCCCCTCCCCCCCTCCCTCTCTCTCCCTCTCTCTCCCTCCCTCCCTCCCTCACTCTCTCTCTCTCTCTCTCAAAGATATAAAGTCTTCAACAGATCAGAAAAGAGAGATTCCAAAATGTGATAGAAATTTGAGATATTATAAATAACAAATAGTTGCGATTAAATCTAAAAATCTACAAATTACCAACGTTATCATCAATGGTGCCTCTCGATCATGGAGATGGTAAGGCCCCATTGATGGTTGAGAGGCCCATCAATGATATAAAACTCTTTAGAGTAAAAATTATCGATGATGCTTATTGACAATAAATGAGCTCTTCTTACCATCGATGATCAATGTCCACCATCGATAGTGAGAAGGTTGAAATTAGCTTTTGAGCTGATTTTCGCATCATTCCGCCTCATACGCTTTTTATACCTATATTCATATGTACTATATCATCTCAAAAAAATACTAACACCACATGAGAGTTTGTTATTATTCAAACAAGAGAGATCATACAGACCGCGTCCTAACAATATCCCCTTTGATAATAACAAATTTGAAATTCAAAATACCGAAGTATATATACTCATATTTGTGATATATAAACAACAATAATTAGCACAAATACTCACTCATATAAAAACAAATAATATGCAAAGCTCCCCCTATATACATGCATTCAAGAAAAGCATAATCAAGCACAAATTTTGTAAAATTCCCCCTAAAGAAAACATTGACTGTTTGAAAAATATATTAAAAAACCAAAACAATGAAACTACTTTATCATTATATTTCATCAAATTCTCCCTTATGTTATTAACAAAAGTGGAAAACACACAAATGAATATACTTAATACAAAAAACCAAACCAATAAAACTTCTTTATCATCATATTTCACCAAATTCTCCCCCTTTTGTTATTGTAGGCAATGAAAATTGCTTTTATCCCTGCACAACAACTTGAAACAAGCAAAATAGCTTAATGGTCCTTCTATCGAAAGGCATACTGACTCCTCGAGAGTCCACCCAACTCAGGCCGACTCCTCGAAGAGTCCAGCCCCCCAGACGACTCGAATGGCCGACTCCCCGAAGAGTCCATCCCCCAGACGACTCGAATGGCTGACTGCCCGAAGAGTTCAGCCCCCAGATGACTCGAATGGCCGACTCCCCCTCATCAACTTGATGGGCGATGTCAGTCCATCCCTGAAGACCAAGTGGCGAAGACCCCCTCATCGAATCGAAGTGGTGAAGACCACCTTATCGACTCAAAAGGCGGTGTCAGTCAACACGACCCAATCGACACGAAAGACGGTGTCAGTCGACACATGCCCAGTCAACACGAAAGACGGTGTCAGTCAACACGGCCCAGTCGACATGAAAAGCGGTGCTAGTCGACCCCTCCTATCGAAGCTGACTCGACGATGAGTCCATTTGACTCAGTCGACCCGACGACTCAACGCTTCTTCACATCAACACAAAAGGTGCTGCTAGCCGGCCCCTCCTATCATAGCCGACTCGTCGAGAGTCCACTCGACTGTAGTCAGTGAAAATTGCTAGCCTTGCTTGTGGGAGTGGGCCCACCCGCTTCCCTCATCCTGGATGAGGAGACATAGCTCTCGTTACCCCTACAACAGTCACATCAACCATAGGGGGAGTACACTACTCCTTACCCCTAAGAGGTCACATCCCTTAAATCAAGTGATGACTCATGTCATCCCTTGCCTATTTATAGGACCTCTCTGCCAACATGAAGAGGTTCAGTAGGTTTAGCACTGTCAGTACGTTCTTGCTTGACATTTTCAAGACTCTAAAAAAAATAGAGACTTGAGTTGGGTTGTGACCTCTTCTTCTCTTGGAGCTCTTGACTTGGTCTTTAAACCCGTTACGGTTAGTACTCTTGGAGGTTCATCTTCTCTTTGAGATCTACTCTTCTTGGGAATTAAAACTCGGCTAGAGTTCTTAACTCTCTTGCAAAGAGTTTCCAACTTGTTCAACAAGTTCCCCCAAACTCGCCTAGAGTTTTTAACTCTCTTACAGAGAGTTTCCAACTTGCCTTGAAAGTTCTTGATACTCTTATAGAGAGTTCTCAAAACTCGGCTAGAGTTATAAACTTGCCTTACAAGTTCTCTCAAGATATCAAGTCAATGAGAGAAGACCGATGCCCCCACGAAGTTGAAGTGCTCGGATCGTCAACGGGATACAAGATTCAAACTCCCATCGCCATTAAGAAAGAATAAAGTTTTAAACAAATGGAGGGTTTCATCCTTCCCTCTTTTGTAAATCGAGAAATCGATAAAAAGAATTATAGTTTCTTTTTCTAAGTCAGAGAGAAGTTATATTGAGAGTATTATAATCATTATTTTTCTAAGCCAGTTAGAGAGAATAATACAGATTCAATTCTTAATTTTCTCGCAATTTCCCGCACATATAGTTATTAGCAAAAGTGGAAAACGCACAAATGGATATACTTAATACAAGAGAATTTCATATAAAAATCATCCAAAAGGTGTACGGGAGAGAAAAGCACACCGGTTTGCACAAAAATTTATAGAAAATAGCACAATAGATAAAAATTTCATTACAAAACACATGAATGCAAGAGAGAATACATAAAAATTCACAAATAAGAGATAAAATGTTAGTGTAAAGTGTGTGTAACATACAGTGAAAAAACTTATTCTAGTTCATTTGACAAATTTACGCATATCAAAGTGAATATTGAGCAATAATAAGACTTGAGCTACCTCCATCTTAAATAGTGTGTAACATATAGTGAAAAAAACTTATACTAGTTCATTTGACAAAGTTACATATATCAAAGTGAATATTGAGCAATAATAAGACTTGAGCTACCTCCATCTTAGATACTATGGACCAAAGTGTCCCCTTTTATCACCTCAACCATACAAAATTTAGGAGGAAGAATGATATTTTTAGTGGGAAATTCACGCCATCTTTAAATATAAAATATATTCAGTGCAAGATAACTAATCTGTAAGATATGCACAAATACAAATCCACGAGTGTGTGTCTCTGATCATCTTTTAACGAACGCGCTCAATTTTTATGGATTTCATAAGAGTATGGATCTTTGATCATCTTTTAACGAATACACTCTTTTTCTTTGATTGATATTTTAAACAAATATATTTTTAAACATATACAAAGATACATGATTGTGCATTAGCCGAACTAAAAAAAGGAGCTAAAAATGCTTGATATAATCAAAAAAATATCCATAATACAAATATAAGACTCTCTATCACTATTTCACATCACAAAATATGGTAAGTATAGAAGAAGGTGTGTGAAATTACTGTGTGAAATATCTTGAGTAAACAATGTGTCATGTAATCATCATTTGATCATTATGTGCATAAATACATATATATGGATTGAAAAACCATATGGAAACTTGTGTAACACAATCAAGTCTATATATGAAAATAATAATATCATATGAGTCAATCTTATAAAAGCAAATACACAGACATGTTCAAAGGTTATTTTTAAAAAATAAAAAGAAAGTAAGAGAAATTTTTGTTTTGTTTATTATATATAAAAAAAGGGGAAGAAAATAAAAAACTACCCTAAATAGAAAAAAAGAAAAAGAAAAAAAACAATCTAAAAACATGTACATACAACCCGAAGGGTAATCAAATATACCTTTACTTACCTATTTGAGAAGATTTGCTAAAATAATCGTTTATGCAAGTTGTGCTTTTAAAATAAATCCTTGCTTGCATAATGCGACCTTCTTTATTAGCAACTTCTTTTCATGTTCTTCTTCTTAGCTAGGCTACAAAACATATTCTTGTCCTCTGAATATGCCTTGAGCAACCAAAATTGATGTTGCCTTGCTCTTTAGTCGTTCCGCACACCTACAGTAAAATTGAAAGGTGTGACCTAGGTATCCACATACTTTCATGTTTATTAGTAATTATACATTTAAGCACCCAAATCTGCTTAGCTATTTTAACTCTATATTGTATTTAACGATTTATTAAACATAGTACATTTTACCATATATAGTACAAATAGTAGAAGATGCATTAGAAATGAGTGCAAGAAGAGTTAAATCATTCCTGTGACAAAAGAAGGTTGATTTTTTTTTATATTTTTCTGAATATGAATGACAAAGTCTAGTTTTAGCTTTTGCAATCATTGATTGGAAATAACCAAGTTTAGGCCTTTAAAGCCCAATGAAAAATTTGCAACGCCTTTTCTAGAATAATATTTTTGGGCTTTAGGTGTTTATTTTTGGAAACTGCAGTAGCGCATCTAGTTTCAATCTTTCTTTGTTCAGAAGACAACTAAGATCTCATTTACCGTAACAATTAATGATTCACATTTACTTGATTATTTAGTTATTTGCTTGGATAAATCTGAATTCATGTCAATATATATATGAAATGCTATATATATTCAAAAGAAATATTTTTGGGTCTAATAATCTAATATTTTTGGGCTTTAGGTGTTCATTTTCAGAAACTATAGTAGTGCATCTAGTTTTGAACTTTCTTTATACAAAGACAACTCACATCTCATTTACCCTAGCAACTAATGATTCATTTTACTTGATGGTTTGATTAGTTGCTTGGATAAATCTAAATTCATGTCACCATACATGGAACATTGTATACATTCAAGAGAAAATTTTTCACTTGCATTGTTATATCTATTCAACCCTAAAGAAAAATTTTCAACTTTATCACTCATTGATCTCAACAAGGATTTGATGATGATTTCGAAGAGCTTAGGATCCCTTCATCCCCTTTGGTGGCCGAGTCCCTGATAGGAAGAGATTCTTGCAAAACTACAGCATGTTGGAGGACCGGAGATGAGTTCTTCAATGATTTCTCTAGCGATCAAGTCAATTATGATCTGAAGGGGTTCAATGAACTGCACAAGTTCTAAGTCTAAGTGTATAGAAACTGTGTTTCCTTGGTTGGTAAACAATGAACCTATTTATATCTAGCTGATGGGTGCGTTTATGTAACTTTGGCTGAGTTCAGGCGAACATTTGAATTGGCAAATACTTTATAGGTATCACCTGCAGATGATATGAATCACCTATATGCTAGATAGGAGGTATCGTGCTAACGGAGAGCAATGAGTCATGGAGACTTTTGGGGATAGAGCAATAATGATTCTAATCATGCATTTAAGGTGATGGTGACCGGCTGTAAGTGAAGAGTTCGAGGACAAACAACCTCTCGAATCAGTTCTAGAGTTAGGCCGACAAAGAAGTCCTTTCTAGTCGGCTACGAAAGTTGTCAACCTCATCATGTAGAACGATAGGATGTGGGGTGAGATTCGAGTTAGGACGTCTCTCGACTCAGCCTTTCTTTGGAATGTCGAGTGTTGAAGATGCTTGAGTCACCTTGCCTAGGGCGAAGTCGATCGGCGACTTAGCTAACATGGGACATATGTCAACTTCTGGGGGAGAATTAGCACTTAGGTTACTTGATGGCATAACATCACTCAACAATTTAAATTCAAATTTTAACAACTTTATTTTTTTAGCAAGTTATTGAAATTGATCCCAAATTTTATTAGATTTAGAATATAAATCATCGTATGTATCTTATACCTCACTTTTGGAGCTCTTCCATTCAGATTCATCTGAATTGCTATCTTTAGCCATGAGACAACAGTGTGCTATTTTTTCATCTTGCTTGAGCTACTCTTTGACCCTTCTCTTGTCGACACTTTGGAACCTTTGCCCTCCCCTTTATAGTCCTTTTTGTTCAGTGTATAATTCTTCCTTAAGTGATGTTTTCTACCCCCAAAAATAAGTTGTTTCAGTATCAGAATCATTAGAATTATATTTATTTAACTTGCTTGTCTAGTGATCCTATTTGTCATTTAGGAATTCCTGACCATCTTTTAATGTGAGGAAGAATTTGAACCATTTTAACAATTTGATCTACATCGTTATCTTCTTGTTCTTAGAACTTGAGCTCACATCTTTGTTTGGCTTGGCCTTTGATTTTTCTCTTTTCATTTTTAAAGCTAATGAGTTCTTCATATGTTTATTTTTTGAGTCATCCTCTTTTTCTTTCAAATGTTCTTCATACTTGAGAAGATTCCCTATAAGATTCTCAAGAGTTAGTTTAGAAAATTTTACAATTCTTTGATTTATGTGTGTGTATGTGTGCGTGTATGCGCGCGCGCGTGTATATATATGTACACACACACACTATCTTTAGTTCCTAATCCTTGAAAAGTGCACAAAGAAATTTTCTCACAAACTCCTTATTATCATTTTTTTCTCAAAAATTTTGATCTATTTACAATATCTGTAAATCAGGTGAACATGTCCTGAATACTCTCTGAGGACTTCATCTTGAAATTTTTGTACTTATTCACGAGCATTATAAGTTTTGCCTCTTTCATGTCTAAAGTTCCTTAGTGTAACTTTCAAAAGTAGTTTAAATTTTTCCACACAGTTAAACTCTTCAGTAATTTGAGAATAATATAGAGTGTTTATAGGTTTTGTATTTAAAGAATAAAGCTTTTATCATATGGGGACCATTTATCTCTATGAGTGATAATGGTGGTCTTAGCTACGACGATCGTAGGTTTACTATAACTAGCCTAAAAAATACTCCAAATATCAAAATTGGCGGACAATAAAATGAATTCCATATGTACTTTTTAATAAATGTAATTAATCCATCAAAAAAGTGGAGGTCAGTTAACTATGTGTCCCTTAGGAAAAGCTATTGTGGTGGTCAAACTAGATATTTCTATCTTAGGTCGTGAATCCTAAAGATGGGTAATGATACGATGCTCCACTACTACTTATTGGACCTAAAATGCAAACCTAGAGGGAAGGTGAATGGGGTTGCTACCATTTTCTCCAAAAACACATAATATGCAGTGGAAAAGAAATAACAAATGTGATCAATGATAATTAAACACAAATAACAACTAATAAAAACACACAAAATTTAATAGTGGTTTGGATAACATTTATATGTCCACTATTCATTCTTGCGAAGGGGTTTCCTCACTATACAAAGAGTTCTCCTGGATCACAAACTTAATTTAATAAGCATACAAGACTACCCCTTGTAATCTACCCAAAACCAGTCATCTAACCTAATTCGTCACAATGAGTAAAACCTAGTCGTACCTTGTCCCAATCCTTAATTCAAACTGGCTTAAGTATGTCTAAAAAATAAGTTCAAAGCAAAATCAACATAAGCAATTAAAGCACAGAGTATTAGAATGATCTTATAGCCTTATTTTAAACAAACCTTTCTTCGATGAATATATGCTTAGATCAATGAAGAGCAAAATACATAATCAATCCAATGACAGTTCTCCTTACTAAAAACAATCGGAAGATATTGTGAGCGCTGAATAATAGTTTATTAAGGCTTTGGATGTCAAATTCTTCAATGAAATCTCTCACAAATTAAAACCCTAGAATAATCATCCTCTCTCTCTCTCTCTCTCTCTCTCTCTCTCTCTCTCTCTAACACCCTCTCTCTCTCTCTCTCTCTCTCTCTCTCTCTCTCTCTCTCTCTCTCTCTCTCTCTCTCTCTTGATATAAAGTCCTTCATAGATCAGATCATGAAAGAGATATCCTAAATGTGATAGAAATTAGAGATACTATAAATGACAAACGACTATGATGAAATCTAAAAATTTGCAAACAATCGATATTAGGTACCTCTTGACCATCGATGACGTTGAGGCCCGAGGCACATCGATAATATAGAAATTTATGGACTAAAAATCATCGACGGTATTTGTTGACCATCAATGGGTTCTTCTTACCATTGATGGTCAATACCCACCATCGATGGTGAGAAGGTTAAAATCAGCTTCTGAGCTGATTTTCACGTATGTTTATCCTCATGCATTTTTAATACATGTATTTACTTATATTATATCATCTCACATAAATGTTAGTACCAAATAAGAGTTTGTTATTATTCAAACAAGATTACTTATATGGATTATGACCTAATAGGTGGCCCTTAGATTTAGAACCAGAATAGAGGGTCTCTAGGATCGATGACTCTACTCTGATAACATGTTGAAACAAAAGAAAGAGAAATAATTCTATATTCTCATTGATCTTGAAAAATCATATTTATACACATTGTAAAATCTTTATAAAAGAAAAACTCTAACACGACTAAAGAAAATTCCTATGTAAAGAGTACTAAAATTAGCTAATTCATCGAATCTTGACTTTTTTATAAAAGGCAACAAAATAATTCAAGTTTTTCTAATAAGGACAGTAAATCTTCTAAATCTTTCAATACATGCATTGAAGCATTAAACCCATGGAAAGAGACGATATTAATATTTCATTAATGCATGTCTCTCTCTCTCTCTCTCTCTCTCGATATAAAGTCCTTAATATATCAAATCATGAAAGAGATATCCTAAATGTGATAGAAATTAGAGATACTATAAATGACAAACTACTATGATGAAATCTGAAAATTTGCAAACAATCGATATTAGGTACCTCTTGACCATCGATGACGTTGAGGCCCCATCAATGGTTAAGAGGCACATCGATGATATAGAAATCCATGGACTAAAAATCATCGACGGTATTTGTTGATCATCGATGGGCTCTTCTTACCATTGATGGTCAATACCCACCATCGATGGTGAGAAGGTTAAAATCAGCTTCTGAGCTGATTTTCATGTCCGTTTATCCTCGTGCATTTTTAATACATGTATTTACTTATATTATATCATCTCACATAAATGTTAGTACCAAATAAGAGTTTTTTATTATTCAAACAAGATTAATTATATGGATTATGACCTAACAGGTGGCCCCTAGATCTAGAAATCAGAATAGAGGGTCTCTAGGATCGATGACTCTAATCTGATAACATGTTGAAACAAAAGAAAGAGAAATAATTCTATATTCTCATTGATCTTGAAAAATCATATTTATACACATTGTAAAATCTTTATAAAAGAAAAACTCTAACACGACTAAAGAAAATTCCTAAGTAAAGAGTACTAAAATTAGCTAATTCATCGAATCTTGACTGTTTTATAAAAAGGCAACAAAATAATTCAAGTTTTTCTAATAAGGACAGCAAATCTTCTAAATCTTCCAATACATGCATTGAAGCATTAAACCCATGGAAAGAGACGATATTAATATTTCATTAATGCATGTTTTTACGGTCAAACTAATTCAAGGCTCACACTTCAGCTCAACATTTATATATACGCCTCTACCCTCACTCAAACTCTCTCAACGCATCTCCATGGCTCAAATCCTTCCCTCCCTCCTCCTCCTCCTCCTCCCTCTCACAATTACTTCCGCCTCCACCACTAAACCCGGCTTCCACATCGAGCTCATCAACCGCTTCTCACCCCGCTCTCCCTTCAACACAACCAAATCCGGCAATCTCGCCCAACGACTCCTCCAACAATCACAAACACACTTCGCTCATCTCAAAAAGACCATATTCACTGGAGTCAACACGACGGCCATGAGACCTCCAATATTTGAGCAGGATCAACTTTACCTGGCAGTAATCGGCATCGGCACAGGAAACGAAGCTAAAGTGTACTATCTTGATATGGACACCGGCAGCGGCCTTACCTGGATACAATGCCAACCTTGCAACCCCTGCTTTCCTCAGACCACTGGGACTTTTAATCCTAGTACTTCTCCGACGTACCGACATATGCCCTGTGACGACCCACTCTGTGTGCGTCCATACGGGTGTATATTTGGTGTTTGTAAGTACATGCTTTCGTACGCTGATGGATCGTACATTACCGGTGATCTGTCGACAGAGACATTCAACTTTCCCACTTCGCCTTCTGGCGGGCAGTTTGAATCGATTCCTGACTTGGCATTCGGTAAGTAGCTAGCTATTAATATATCATGCAATATTGCACGAGGAATAGGGGGGGTCAGGATTGATCCTGCTGGCCTCATTTTTGAAAATATATGATATCTGCTTGGAAAAACTTAGGCTAGAACGGAGTTACGTGTACATCATCGTTGTATCACAATTTGACAAATATCTATCTAAAATCTCTCACAGGTTGCACCCACGGCAGCGGGGGGATGACCGGATACACAGGCGGCATACTCGGCCTAGATTCTAGCCCACAATCTATAATCAACCAGCTCATTGACCGTACCGGCGGTCTATTCTCCTATTGCCTATTCCATCCAACCGAAGCGTCAGGCGATAGCTACTTATCCTTCGGCAACGACATCGTAATGAATGGTCCGGTCCAAACAACTCCATTATTGGACAGTGATAGCTTGTACTATGTCAATCTCATCGATATCAGCGTCGCCGACCAGCGCCTGAATCTCCCGCCGGGGACTTTTGATCGTAAAGCTGATGGGACCGGAGGATGCATCATCGACTCAGGCGCCGCGATGAGTTACATGATCGCTGGAGCATATGATGTTATGAGGGGTGTACTCGTTGGCTATTTTCGAAGTCTCAATCTCGTTCGGGTAAGTCCCACGTATTTCCCATTTTTGTAAATCTTAGTTTTCTCGGGTATAGGTAAATTTAACAAAAAACCGCCCAAAGTTTTGATAATTTTGAGATTACAACTCCTAACTTTTCGGGCCTGTAACAAAACCCCCAATCACTTGCAATATTTTCAATATATCCCCTAATGACATAATGGGGGTTAAAAAACACTTTATCAAAATTTCATATTGATTTTCTTAAAATAATGTTAAATTAATAGTTACATCTCTTGAATTAGGTTAAAATATCCCCACCGACAACTCTCTTTTTCTCTCTACAAATTTTTTGCCTATTTACTAAGTAACTTAAATAGATACATACTAGTCATATTTTAAAAAATATTAGTCATAGAAATATATAGAACTATATTCCATAGTAGGAAATCCTAGGTATTATCTAATCCAATGTCCAGTAATATAGGATGAATTGGAAAATAGTCATATTTGACAGCTAAATCTGCAAATAAGATAGATTTGGCAAGTATCTAGGTAAAAAGGAGCATTTTAATTATTTCCATATTTATCCCCCACTCGGGCCACTCCCCCTAATCCTTCCATATTTTCAAGTTAGTCCCTCACATATTGATATTTTGAAATTAGTCCTCCAAATCTGTAAGTGTTTCGAAATGACTAAGATTTCGGAATTAATATGTAAAAATACCGATTTCAGGTAAACGGTGCAGATTTTGGAATGTCTGATTACAAGCTATGTTGTTTAATGCCGGCATCCGGTCTCGGCAATCTGCCGTCGGTGACTTTTCACCTACAGGGTGCGGATCTTCAGGTTGGGCCGAAGGAGTTGTACGTGACGGATGACCAACAGCGGGTTTTCTGTCTCGGGGTTTTTCGGAACAAGAAGACGACTGATATCGGAGCGCATCAGCAGTTCAACACGAGGTTTAAGTTCGATATTGTTAATATGGTCTTGTCGTTTGTTCCGGAGAATTGTGCTGCGCCTCAGTGAATTACGTTGTGAGGCAGAATAAAGAGTGCGAGAGGCTTTATTGGTAATTTGACGAGTGTTCTGTCTTGGTAATTAATGTAAGGGCACCTTGTTATTTGTTTGTAGGCATACAGAAGTTGAGATTTGAAAAAGGAGCTTTTGACTTTAGACTAGGGGTGCCAAACCGTATCCGTATCCGAGGAAATATCCGTAATTGTATCCGTTAGGATACGAATATGGTTACTCAAATCTATAACCAATAGGATATGATTACGGATATGGTTTTGTAGTGAAATATCCGTATCGTATCCGAAAATATCCGAATACATATTGGTCATACTCTTACGATATTTTCGAGTCTTAGATTATGGATTTGTGATTAATTTTGATGATCAAGATGTCTAATCTTAGCTTTTCAATCATAATGAACATTTTAACGAACTCTTTTTGTATCACATGACTATATTTTTCTGAATACTATCTAGTTTTCTAATATCCTTTTTGTATCTGCATGCATATCTGTTTATATATCCGCATCTATATCCGTAACCATATCCGATTTTGGCGGATATGGATATGAATTTTTCTTACCGACATATATCTGTATCCATATCCGTATCCAAGATGGGTAAGCGGATATGGATATGATAAGTGTCATATCCGAGCCATATCTGCTCCGTTATCACCCCTACTTTAGACCCAACGTTTTACCCAGATTTATTTTTAAATCTCGGTATTTTTATTTGTACTCAAATAGGTTTGTGTATTTGTCGTTAAACCAAATCTTCTAAATGTTGTGGGTCCAGCCTAAGATAAGACCCACATGAGATCCACATGAATTAAAATTCTATCTAGAAGAGAATTTGGAGGATCTAGTTGTAATAGGAATAGGTTTGAAGCACCTGAAAATAAAATTCCTTTATAAAGGAGTTATATGCATGAGGAACTAGTAATTTTTTTGGAGCTACAGTAAACAGTGAACTGTAAACTGAGAGAAAAAAATGGGGAGAGCAAAAGAGAGAGAGAGAGAGAGAGAGAGAGAGAGAGAGAGAGAGAGAGAGAGAGAGAGAGAGAGAGAGAGAGAGAGAGAGATTCCGGATAGCTAGATTGTCCGATAGCAGTGATTCAAAAGTCGTTATCTTCAGAATGATGACGGCGTCAAGAGTACGGTGTTAGTTTCTCCGCAGGTGTTGGAGATTTTTGGTGAGACGGATTTTAGAATTTTGGAGCCCTAGATGTAATATTGTATCTTTCTCTTATTATTTAATCCTCAAGTTCAGGTGAAACTTGGAGGGATTGTACTCTTGATTCATAGCGAAATATTTCTCTCTAGATTGTCCCGTGGATATAGGCATGATTTGCCGAACCATGTTAAATCTTGGTGTTTGCTTGCTTGTGGAATATTCATTGGTGTCGTTATTCGTTTAGTGTTTAATTTCACAGATTAATCTCCATAAAATCCCTAACAAGTAGTATCAGAGCCCTGAGGCGTGCTTTAGGATGAAAAAGATGGAGAGTTTTGACACAATGATAAAATTAGATGGTTCCAATTAGCAAGTATGGAAGTCCAAGATAGAAGATATTATGTATTATAAAGATTTACATGACTCTATTGAGGGAGATGAAGCTAAGCCAGAAAAGTTGATCAATAAAGAATGTGAGAAACAACATAGGAAGGTGATCAGTTATATTCGGATGTAGATAGACGTTATTTACTCGTGACTTAGCACACACGTCCATAAGTTTCTTATTATTATCAATGCATTTGTTTAAGATTGAATCTAATAAAGATATACGATTTTTCATGTGATTCAACTCATTATTAGGCACATATGCATTGGCAATAGAAGTAGAGAAAATATGATCATTCTTAAAAAAATTAAATATCTCTAATAGCTACTACTTCTACTATGGCAGCATTTTTATCATTAGATAAGCTAGCTATTTTAGAATTTAAATTTTCATTTTCCAAATTTAGTTTATCATTGTTTTCTTTAAGTGTCACATTTTCCTTAACAATGATATCTAATTTGGATGCTAGCATATCATGATCTGATTTTAAAGTTACATGCTTGCTTTTTAAATCAATAAAATTATGATACAATTTTTTATAGGTTAGTATTAATCTATTATAAGCACAAGCGAGTTCATCAATAGATAAGTCATCATCGGAATCAGACTTGCATACCTCACTAGGGCTATCGCTTAGTAACCGTATACATGATGAAGCTCCAATATCACTTGAAGTGAACTCCACCGGAATGCGTTGAAATTCCTCCAAGTTGTCGTGATGTGCTTCTATATGTTTTTATAAATTGTAAGGACTATCAAAATAAGCAAGTTTGTTAGAAATTGATGAATCAAAAGCATTAAGCAAAAATTCTAACAAAAGCTTGCTCATTGTAAACATTCTTTTGTCATCATGCTCCACTTTGATTTCTTCAATGTGGGCACAACACAAGCATAGCCAATTATTTCCCACAAATAGAGATGTTTAGATCAAACAAAAAGTTTAAATCTAACACATCATTGAGCATAAGGGAAATTATTCAACTTTAGAGCAATATTAATAGCATAACCTAAACTAGGTGCACTATGCATATCCATGATATATTATGCAAGCAAGACGAAATATCACAAAACTAAATTAGCAATAAATCAAAGTGAGGATCTTTTACTCAAGGCGATTAAGTCACAAATCAAAGAGTACCAAGTTCTGATACCAAATGAAAGTACCCAAGAGGGGAGGGTGGGGGGGGTGGGGGGGGGGGGGGTGAATAGGGTAATTGCTAATCTAATATGATATCGATGCTACATTAAAACTTATTACCTAATATATCCTAACAATGTGATATATAATGAGATATGCAAGGATATATAATTAAACTAAGGGTGATATAAACATGAGATAAAGGCGACAAGAAAGTATACAAGAGAATAAGTGTGCCAAGCCAAACTCAAACACAAACAAATGATCACGGAGTTTGGTCACACTCGACCTACGTCTCCGCTCCTCACCCTCGAGGAGAATCTCCATTATCAACACAAAAAGCTACACAGTCGGTTTTTAACGCTCACCGATAAATGTTTACAACTCACATAATTGTCAATACACAATACACTCCTCTAAGTGTTGGCCTAGCCTGTGTCACCTTCCTCAAGTGCTCGGAATTACCTCTCCCTAGGATTTACAACTGACGTCACTTCTCTTGGAATTGACCCCGTCTCTCACCAACCACTTCTCTAAGTGTCCTTATGTATTACAATGTGTTCTCTCAGCAATAAAGTGCAAATACAATGATTTGTTCTCTAACAAAGGTGAGAACAAAAATGTAAGCTCATTTAACTAATCACACTCTCAACCCAAGTATACTGTGTATGAAAAATACTTAAGCTCAATAAGGGTGTGTGTGAAACAATAAGTATAATGAGATTTAAACTCAAATTAATTTAGAAAAATATATATAAAAAACGATAATAATATTTACTTGAAGAAAGGAGTTTAGAAAACTTCTTCGATAAACAAGAGAGGTAGAAATTTGAGGTAGAGATCCCCAAATACTTTGTAGCAATTCTTCTCTTGTAAAACACAAATGAAATACTTTTTATTTATTTTTGGAACTCTTAAAAACTTATAAAACTTGTTCTAAACTTTCATAAATGAAACTAAGTGTTGAGGACTATATATAATCTCTCAACATATCAGCCCAAACCAGAGTAAATCATAAAAAATAAGGCAAAACCCATAAACGATAAAAATAGGAAAAACTAGCTGTTATTGCAACATATACAATATCGGACGACTGATAGACTTGTGTTAGTCTACCGATGGGTGCCTATCGGTCGACTGAAACATATGTATCGGTCGACTGATGAACGCATAAGCTTAGGCTAAAAAGTTTCTGGGCAGTCGATTGGTGGGCATGTGTCGGTCAATTGGAAGGAGAAAGAAAGCTACAATGAGATTTAAAAAAAGAAGGGATTTTCTTGCTTCGGTGTAGCTTTTGGAGCTTCTCTCAAATTTTGGCAAGCATATCTTTCCTCAAATTCTTTTTCTAAAATTTTTACCTTCATGCCATCATTTCTTATCTTTCAACTCTTTATTTTTCATGATCACTTTATTTTTCTTCATAATCGGCAAGTGTTCATTTCCTCACTTGATTTTATCTAGCAAGCGTATTTTTTTCTAAACCTACTTTCAAGACTTTTCTCCATATTCTTGATTTCTAAATATTAGTGTAGCCAACAGTTTTGTATGCTTTCTCTTAATTGTGAAAATAATATTGTCTGCTAGTGTTTTCTTAGGATTTCTTAGTACTAGGCCTAGTTGTTGTACTTTTTGACATTTCACTAATATATGACTTTAAATTTCCCATTGATGATCATATGCTTAAGTTATATTTTTCCTATGAAAATCACATGATGGATTTCCCTCTTATTTATGTCTTCTAGGATTTGTTGGTTATATCCAGGAGGCTATAGTTAAAGAATGTCAAAGATACCCACGCATACGCACCACTTGATCATGTTCAAGTAGAATGACGTGTAGATGCAACTCAATACTTTCCTCAGTCATAAAAACATAAGTGCTCAAACAACAAAAGATACTATTCACATAGATTATGATAGAAACCATATGATAACTCTTACTTTTGTAGGTTATGGATAATCAGTGATTGATTATTGAATTTTAGATATGGACTAAAGTCAGAAATATGGTCACAACACTGATACAGAATGAAAAGATTACATTGGCACACATGTATGTGGTTGAATTTGTATGTATTTAAGAATGAATGCATATATCTACATATCTATTATCTGTGTGTGCATATATGTGTAACATTGGTTAACTGAAATCCATCATATATTTAGATAAATTCTAGTCAAACTAATTTTATTGCTTGGAGTCATCAATGGACCTGCAACAAGAGGTCAGTCTCATGTATAGGAAGGCTCGTTGCTTGTTAAACTTTACCACATTAGAAGTCTTAAGTTAGCAAGAGGTGTGGTTTTAGACGAATGTTTTAACAATTGTTTATTGAGTAAATGAATTATGTTCTAAATTAAGTTATATCTTATGTATTAAATTAGAGAAAGTGGCCTCTTGCATCTTTCCCCTGTAAAGATAGAAGTTGTAGATTGAACTTGGCTGGCTGTCTGCTATGATGCCCATGGCGTGTTGAGACTGGTCCAATGGAATGTTGATCAACACATATCAGACTCGTGTGATGTAGTACCTTGGTGGACTGCACATGAATAAGATATGGATCAGAAGCATGACTTGGTGACATAGACATATGATACATGTATTATTGATTTGTACTTGTTATGAACTTACTATGCTTGATATGCATGACTTTATGGAAAATTGTTGCGTGATCACCTAGTTGTCATCCAATAGGAGAGATTGTGCATGAAGATGACTTCTGTTAAAAATATGATTTTATAAGCGTACTTTCATAGCATGGCTATGCTCTCGATATTGATATCCCGATATGAGATTTTTTCTTAGCTATTACTATTATAGCATCGACTGGACGATGCACCTATCTTGATTTGGACATGTTCTGGGTCACGGTTATTTTTATAATTTTTACAAAAGTAGTTCCACGGTAACTCTGTGGTTAGTGCATAATATTTCATGCACAGTCACTTAATTTAAACTATTAAATATGGAGTTTATAAAGGGGAATTAGACGGAGAATATAACATGTATATAAACTGGTACATGCGCATTCCTGATATCCTAAGTTATGTATACATGGGCCAAAGGGCCAATACTTGACTTGAAGCCGTGTTCCCAGGACGGTTTACGGGGAACCGATTTATATACATGAAAATATTCTTCTCTAATTCAAATAACATGTAAAATAGGAATAATGTGTTTATATGCTTTGTGATAGATTTGGCATGCACGACATGACCCGAATGAAGTATTGGTGATGTATATTTTGATTGTTTGTTTATAGAAATTTTGGGAGTTAATATTTAGAGATTTACAATTTGAGATATATGGTATATACGAGGGTTTCCTTGTTTTGATTATTCCCTCGATATACTCATCTCGTGTTATGGGTTTCTAAATCTTACCTCCTTTTTGTATAGGGTATAAGATATGTGCTTTGTGGTAGACCTTGTTTGATATCCATGTTTAAAAATTTCCTTTATCATCTTTTTTTGAGTTTCCACATTTTCTTTATCCCTGCCACATACACTTGCACGCGCACAATTTCCTCATTTTACATGCTTGCTGAGAGTTTTCTGAATCCCATGGGCTTTGCATGCCCCAAACTCGAGAACCGTTCTTTCTTAGCAGGATCGAGCGTACCTTGAGGATCAGATCCAGCGGCAATGTTACTTTCTGTCCTATCATTCTCTCAACTTTAGTGCATTTAGACTTTTTCATGTAATCACATGTGGTTCTCCATGCTATGATGTATTATCCTCTTTCCTACTTTGGATAGTTGTGTACATGTAAGAGAACTCTGTCTTTTTTTGGAGATTTCTTTACCACTTTATTTCCTTTGTTATCTTAGTTACATGCTCTATGTAGTAGTTCTTTTAGGTAATATATCTATGTACATGATGATCTAGAGGTGTGGATGCGATCGTATGGTTGCATTGCCAGCCGAGTCACGCTCTAAATGATCAAAATTAGAACCAGGGCGTGATAAGGTTTTTAGTGGTATCAGAGCCAGGTTAGATAACTGGACTCTCTTCTTGTACATAACTATTGGAGCTTTTAAAATGGGAATAGTAGTCTGAGCGTGTATAATATTAGGCTCGTTCACCCTTGCAATTTTTTTTTTTTTTGCGCTTACTCCTTTGATTCCGCATCCAAATTCATTTCTATCCTAACAGTTAATTTTTTTCCCCTTCTCAAGCCAAGTGTATACGGACTTAGTCAATGAGCACATATAGGTTTTTGTAGACTAGTCCCAAGCATCATAAGTTAAGTTACCATGTAAGTTTTTCTTGGATTTAATGATTGTAATCTCTAAATTTGAGTTGAATCGGATCTTTATTGGTTAACAACCAACTTAGGTGTGAATTGGGTACAACACTGGTGAATTTTGTAAGTTAAAATATTATGATAAGAAGTGATTCATAGCTAGATCATGATCTCATATAGGGGACTTATGATGAAATCACATAATGAAAACATAATCAGATCTGATTTGTTAGTAGACACAAGATTGGATTAAATCCATGAGAATTTTATGAGGATTTCTAATATTGAATTTGAGTACTATTACATTAGTTTACTAGGATGTGACCTTTTACTTTTCGAATAATGGTTGGTTTTTAGGGAGAAAGTCGATTTTATTGATGAGTTCATTACAACTTCAAACGTTTACAATAAACTCAAAGAAACAGTCTTTTTATAAGACTTTCAACAAAAAATATAACTTTTTTCAAACAAAGCAACGGATGTTTATATTCCACTGCTTGCGTGGGATCTTGGCCTGTGACGGGGACGTTGATATCCGTGGACCACCAAACGATCAGATCAGATCCGGAGCTTCGTTGATTCGCGAAAGAATCAAGAAACCAAAGTAATTATCTAGGCAACAGCGAGATAATCACTCTTCTCAAGATCACCGCAATAGGGCAATCTCAAGGAAAAGAACCGGGAACTGTAGATCTGACGAACTCTTCTTCTCTGTACTAAAATTCATGCTTCTTCAATCTTCAATTCAGCAGGGCTTTGCCGACGCTTGAGAATTCTAGATCCCAAAAAATAAAGGCCATGTGGCTATATTTATAGGCTTTGAGACTTCTGTTTTCGGATAAGAACGATTGATTTATTCTTATCTTCAATTGTAACCATTTAATCATGTTCTTGGATGATATTTTATCAGTTAAAATAAATCTAGGCGGTTAACGGTTGAAAAATAGCTCAAAACAACCAAAAATAGGTTTTTAAGGCTGCGGACGCTCGTGGTGTCTCGTCTTAGTAGTAGACGAGACACCAGTGGGTGTCTCGGCCATGGCTGAGACACCAGTGGGTGTCTCCGCCTTGGCCGAGACACCTGTGGGTGTCTCTACCTTGGCCGAGACACCTGTGGGTGTCTCGCCGAGGCCTGGAATATTATTTCGTGTATTTTGTCCGTTTCCGCTATATCTTTACCGTCCAAACTCGGAATTACGTGATTCAAAGTGTGTAGGAAACCCGACGAGGAGATCTACAAGCTCCTATAGTTGGATCATATATGGAGCAAACGAGATATGAAGGGTGCTTCGTCTTTTTATCGGTGAAGTGTGGCTCCTGATCAGTTCATATCCTCGTTATTCTGTAGTTCTGTTGCTTCACATGGTTTGTCGAATTACTTCATGTGCTCTTTGATGTCAAATAATCTTATATGACTCAGATAGTAGCATTCATCGTCTTCTCTCAGCTTCGAGCTGTTTGTGGGAAATTATAAGTAATTTTTTGATGCCTACAGATACCCCCTCCAAAGTGTTTCAGTCTCATTTCTTTTATAGAGGAGCCTGAAATGCTTTGGATGTGACCGGTCTAACCTTTAGTTGGTGTAAAAGGACATGTAGTTAGCTTTGATTCTTGACTCCTTCGATTTTTAGTCTATTCGATATTTTAATGAATAGCTAAAATTCTTCCGGCGTTGCGTTTATCATCTGGCCATCGTCGAAGTCTCGAAAAAACTGGTGAGTTGATTTTGGCTCGTGTCGTCGAGTTAACTTAGAACTGACTATCTCTGACATAATATATTAACTTAGAGCTATGCGTTGAACGGCGTTGATCTTAGGGTTTCGGATCCCCAAGTTTTGACTTTTCGTCGCAACGTGTTGACCGACGTTGACCTAGGGTTATGCATTGACCGGCATTGACCTTAGAGTTTCGGATCACTCGGCGTTGACTTTTCGGATCACTCGGATCACCCATCATTGACTTTTCATCATAACGCGTTGACCGGCGTTGACTTATGGTTACGTGTTGATCGGCATTAACCTTTGCTGTAATACGTTGACCAGCGTTAACACAGTTTATATTTGTACGTTTGCTAGATTTTACACAGTTTAAGCTCTTAAGACATTAGAGCACGACGGTCCCAAATGTTGGGACTATAGGACTAACTGCTAAAACTAATTCATCTGTATGTATGAATGTTGTTGTATCCTCAAGTCATGAGACAAACTAATGAAGCTGGTGCGTCAATGACTCTCACATTTATAGGATTTTTGGTAAACCCTCAGCCACTAACGGGTTTGATGAACCGACTACCATTTGAGTCGGGCTAGCATGCAAATTGTTTAAGTCTGTTCCGCATGTAACATTGTGCTAAGAGAGTAGACTTCGTCTTTCTCACAAAAATAGACTATCCGGCAACGTGTGTTAGACGTAAACTTAGGATTTTTGGCAAACCTTTGACCTTTAATGGATTTGACGTGCCTTTACCGACTACCGTTCGAGTCGGGCTAGTATGTAGATTGTTTAAGTCCGTTCCGCATGTAACGTTATGCTAAGAGAATTAACTCTCTTAGTGCTACGATATTGAATACGTAGACTTCGTCTTTCTTACGGGAATAGACTACCCGGCAACGCGTGTTAGGCGCTGACGCATCCTTACTTAGGATTCAGGATAAAAGTTCCAAACTCGGATTCTGATGTCTTCTTCAATCGGTGAAAGACTAAACCGGCAACGCGTGTTAGGCATAGGCTTATCTCTATTTAGGAGTCGAGATAAATTTCCCCGTGCGTGTAAGGAGCAAATTTTGGCATTATGAATAACAACTTGCCACAATGTTGAATATGTGGGCTTTTGTCCTTTTTACGGCAAAAGACTAACCGGCAACGGGTGTTAGGCGCTGGCTTATCCTACTTAGGCTTCAAGATAAAAGTCCCCAGACTCGGATTCTAGTGTCTTCTTTAATCGGTGAAAGACTAAACTGGCAACACGTGTTAGACGTTGACTTATCCCTACTTAGAATTTGGGATAAAAGTCTCCAGACTTGGATTCTGGTGTCTTTTTCAATCGGTGAAAGACTAAACCGGCAACGCGTGTTAAGTGTTGACTTATCCCTACTTAGGATTCAGGATAAAAATTCCTAGACTTAGATTCTGGTGTCTTCTTCAATTGGTGAAAGACTAAACCGGCAACGCGTGTTAGGTGTTGACTTATCCCTACTTAGGATTCAGGATAAAAATCCCTAGACTTAGATTCTGGTGTCTTTTTCAATCGGTAAAAGACTAAACCGGCAATGCATGTTAGGCGCTGACTTATCCCTACTTAGGCTTTAGGATAAAATTCCCCGCGCGTGTAAGGCGCGGATTTTGGGAGTTGAAAAGTAGTGTCTTCTCTTAGGGTAAAGACGAACCCGATGCTGGAGAGGAAGAATTTTATATTCTATCTTCAGTTGTAAAGAAAACTCAAAGTGGGATCTCTACTTCAAAAATCTAAAAAGTAAAACTAAGAGTGGGATCTCCACTCCGAGAATTAAAAAGATTTGAATAATCCTAACTATCGGAAGGTTTGATTATTGAACTAAAGGTGAATTTCTTATTTATCAAGAGTGAATTATGGTTTTGGCCCTAACTGTAAGAAGGTTTGACCAAGCAGGAGTTCAAGATGACCCTAACTATAGGAAGGTTTGATCATTTAATTTAAAAGTGGACCTCTCATTCATGGAAGAAATCGAGAGGAGATTTTAGCTTTGGTCCTAACTGTAGGAAGGTTTGACCAAATGGGTGGTTTGAGCGATCCTAACTATTTAAAGGTTTGAATTGTTCAATTTGTAGACCTCCCGTTCATAGAAAGAATCGAGAGGGGATTTTGGTTGTGGTCCTAACTGTTTAAAGGTTTGACCAAGTGAGAGTAAAAGTATAAATCATAGTAAGAGTGTTGACTTGTATGAATCCCTTAGTAGGGGTTTTTGATGTCAAATGATAAGATCTTGACACGAAAGGGATTTGACAATTGCCATAGACCATTCGAATTAAAATTTTCAGTGCTATGTCAGGACTTTAACAGCGGGAGTTTAGTGTTTATCACTTTGTTTGTAATGACCGGGTTATCCCTAAGAATATTACATGTAACATTCTTCCGGGAACTTTCCATTACATAAATCATCTACCGCCAGCTTTCTTTGCGAAACTAGGTCTAACATTGTACTTAGTTGGATGACTGGGTTATCCTTAAGAATACCAGGCATAGCACTCTCCAGGAACTTCTCGTGAAAGAAAGGAAACAGTTTAGACTCTTATACCTGTTGGAGTATGCAGGGAGCAGTTTAACCTCATATACCTGTTAGAGGATTGAGAAGCAGTTTATACTCGTATACTCTTCGGAGTGTTCATTTGACTTAATTAAGCATTATGGCACCGGCTTCAACCAATGTTTGGATGCTATTCTTGAGAGCGAAGTAAGCCTTGGTAGGATGAAGGATCCTCCTGTGGTACGCACAGTACTTCGGATCCATAGTATTGTCAGCTTCCTCCTGATCTGTGATAGGTGGTAGCTTGATCTTATTATTTTTAATGAGGGACTTGAAAATGGCTGGAACATCTTCATCCTTAAAGGAGTACTCTTTTTGGAGTCTCGGATCCGAAGTCTTTTGCTGTCTTCGGGGTTGCTGTTGTGACATCTGATTAGCGTCAACAACAGCTACATGGGCCTTCCCTTTACCACGGGAGGCGAGATTCGAGTTCTGAGGATTAGCCATCGGTTGGCTTCTCTCGGCTTTCTTTCTTCTGAGGAAGCGTTCGGCCCGCTCTCCGCGCATCTTCAACTCTTTCTAGGTATTGGACAGTGCTACTCACATAACTTCCAGTACGTCCAAAAAGAGGTTGTTATAACAGGTTTGGAGGATGAAGTCCTCTGTAATCGGATCTTGATTGTTTATTGCCTTATTCCGGAAGCACTTGACGAAGTCGTCGACTGTCTCATTGTCTTCTTGTTTCTCATCGAAGAGTGTCCTGATTGACACCTCGGCATCATCATCAAAGAAGTAAGTGAGGAACAGGCTCTTCAGGTCTTCCCAGTTGTTGATACTTCCGGATTTGAGACGGCGGTACCAATCGAAGGTAGGTCCGCAAAGGGTACCAACAAATGATCGAACCATCAAGGCTTCATTGCTGGAGATCATACCCAAGTGAGACTTGAAGTAGATCAGATGCTGAGTGGGTGAGCCCTTCCTATCGAACGGCGTGAAGTTGATAAGGTTAAACTTCGCCAGATACGAGATCGAATCCCACTTTCTTGGGTAAGGACGCGGAATACCGATCTTCTGTACCTCTCGAACAGACATCAAAGCGTTGATTTTGTTCTCGAGGTCTCTCATCTTCTCATTCTCGCTCATAACGTGCTTTGGACGATTTCTAAGAGGAATAATGGGGCCACCCCCAGTGTTGTTATCATTGGTGGGACTACCCCCGATGTTGTTATTCTCATTGGGGCCACCCTCAGTGTCGTTATTTTTAGTAGGACCACCCTCAGCATTTTGGTCAATGGGAGGGTTATCAACATTAATGTATTCATCCACGTCTGAATCGGTAGCTGCTTGGTCAATATTGTTGCGACGACTAAATTCACCTATCTGATTTGACAAGGCTCGGATCTACTGGTCGTGCATTTGTCTCATCTCCTACACAACCATTTCTATTTCAATTTTGAATGCTTCTTTTTGCTTGGCTAGAGCAGCCTCAACCATTTTGACTACTTCCTCGGTGTTAACCATAAACACTTTGCTAGATTATCCTGGACCGGATATCATTTTGTCAGAAGTGACTGTAGAGTTGGTGTCTGATGCTTCATTCTCCAAGGATAGCCCTCCATTCATCCTCTGATAATCCCTTTATCTAATAGTTCCCGATCGCAATCGGGTTAGACAATGCGATATGAGCGGATCAGAACTTAAAGGTTGAGTTGACTTTCCTTGTCAGCCATATGAACCGTGACTTCTGGAAGTTCACCACCTTGAATGACCGGTCGTTTCTTATAGAAACGCTTTGTCTTGGACTTAGCCATTGCGTCGGGGATCTTCTCAAATATCGAGACCCTCTGTGGAGCAGCCTTGGGGTAGCTACACACCGATAATACTACATTGATAAGTTTGATGCACGGACAATAAAAGTCTGTCTCCCAGGCATCTCTCTTTTGAGATCTGTTCGTACCCCCAGCCTGATAGTACAACTCATCGGCATGATGATCGGAGCAATCTATCGTGTGTTGGCACGATTTCTCAGGTATAACGTTGTTGTCTGACGAACACGTTTCCTTCTGAGGATTTGTCACCTTGTTGGCACTCTCAAGAGTCACACGTTTTGAGCTACGCCTTCGTGAGCGTGGGACCTCAACGGGCTCTTGGACTTCGACATGTAGTCCGAGGCGATCAGTTATAGGAGTTTTCTCCTTACGAGATGCTCAGACTTGTTGCAAGGGCAAGTACGACCCCCATCTCAATGAGTTGCTCGGGGTTCATTCACCATGCCCAAGCATTCTTTGACCATAAATCTGTTTCGATCTTCATGTAGAGGACCTAGACGATCCTTCAAGGAATTTTGTATTTGGAGAGATCCAAGCTATCGTAGGGCTTCACCGGAGGTGCGGGAGAAATAGGAGCGGGATCTAAAGTTAACGAAGGCTGGGGAACAGCTTCGGATCTGGAATCGAGCGAGAGACACGTCTAGTGTCTCTTGTTGGGTAGAGGTGCTGTTTTGGCCTTCAGCACCCAAACCTGCTTAGATCTTGGTGGTTTCTTGACCACCTCCTCCTGCTACAATTTCTGTGCTTCTTGTGTGAGAATCCATGTGTGCGCAAGTAGTGCGTGATGTTTATGAATACGCTCCTCGAGAGTAGAACAGGTTCATTTGACACGAACCCATTTATTAGTTGACGGTTGGTAGGAGCACCCTGATGCTTGTTGTGGCGACGGCTTAGCAACTTAACGCTTTCTAAACTCTAGATTTGCTTGGTAGCAGAGTCCGTCCACTTGCTCCAAAGCCTTGGTGAACTGACGAGCAAGACGTTGACGACGCCTTTGACGAGCCCTCTTCGACAAATTTGGCATGAATCCAATAGTCAAATCCTTAATAGAGGCGGTGTCTGGATCTATGGCTTTGGCTTCATCGAACGCCGTCGGGTCCTCAAGAAAAACTTGGCTGGTTGTCTGCTATGATGCCCATGGCGTGTTGAGACTGGTCCAATGTAATGTTGATCAACACATATCAGACTCGTGTGATGTAGTACCTTGGTGGACTGCACATGAATAAGCTATGGATCAGAAGCATGACTTGGTGACATAGACATATGATACATGTATTATTTATTTGTACTTGTTATTAACTTACTATGCTTGATATGCATGACTTTATGGAAAATTGTTGCGTGATCACTTAGTTGTCATCCAATAGGAGAGACTGTGCATGAAGATGACTTCTGTTAAAAATATGATTTATAAGCGTACTTTTATAGCATGGCTATGCTCTCGATATCGATATCCCAATATGAGATTTTTCCTTGGCTATTACTATTATAGCATCGACTAGATGATGCACCTATCTTGATTTGGACATATTCTGGGTCACGGTTACTTTCATAATTTTTACAAAAGTCGTTCCACGGTAACTCTGTGGTTAGTGCATAATATTTCATGCACAGTCACTTAATTCAAACTGACAAACATGGAGTTTATAAAGGGGATTTAGACGGAGAATATAACATGTATATAAACTGGTACATGCACATTCCTGATATCCTGAGTTATATATACATGGGCCAAAGGGCCTGACTTGAAGCCATGTTCCCGGGACGGTTTACGGGGAACCGATTTATATACATGAAAATATTCTTCTCTAATTCAAATAACATGTAAAATAAGAATAATGTGTTTATATGCTTTGTGATAGATTTGGCATGCACGACATGACCCGAATGAAGTATTGGTGATGTATATTTTGATTGTTTGTTTATAGAAATTTTGGGAGTTAATATTTAGAGATTTGTAATTTGAGATATATGGTATATACGAGGGTTTCCTTGTTTTGATTATTCCCTCGACGTACTCATCTAGTATTGTGGGTTTTTAAATCTTACCTCCTTTTGGTATAGGGTATAAGATATGTGCTTTGTGGTAGACCTTGTTTGATATCCATGTTTAGAAATTTTCTTTATCATCTTTTTTTTGAGTTTCCACATTTTCTTTATCCCTGCCACATACACTTGCACGCGCATAATTTCCTCATTTTACATGCTTGCTGTGAGTTTTCTGAAACCCCTGGGGTTTGCATGCCCCAGACCGGGAACCGTTCTTTCTTAGCAGGACCGAGCGTACCTTGAGGATCAGATCCAGCGGCAATGTTACTTTCTGTCCTATCATTCTCTCAGCTTCGATGTATTTAGACTTTTTCCTGTAATCATATGTGGTTCTCCATGCTATGATGTATTATCCTCTTTCCTACTTTGGATAGTTATGTACATGTAAGAGAATTCTGTCTGTTTTTAGAGATTTTTTTACCAATTTATTTCTTTTGTTATCTTAGTTACACGCTTTATGTAGTAGTTCTTTTAGGCAATATATCTTTGTACAGGATGATCTAGAGGTGTGAATGTGACCGTATGGTTGCATTGCCAGCCGAGTCATGCTCCAAATAATCAAAATTGGAACCATGAGGTGACATTTGTAGAATGTAAATAATTGATCAGGCAAAAACAATGTCGAACATTTATATGTTTCATCCATAAAAATCAAGAAATATGCTTAGGATAAAACAAACTAACATCATATTGTACAATTTGACATGAAAACAAGAAAGGTGAGAATGCCAAGCTCTTGAAGCTTGTTTTAACCCATATAAAGCTTTTTGCACCCGATAAACATAATTTTAA